>NC_133388.1:111204854-111507884 GCF_047511655.1 Castor canadensis
TCTCCCATGCTCATGGATTGGTAGAATCAACATAGTAAAAATGTCGATACTCCCCAAAGTAATCTACATGTTTAATTCAATTCCCATCAAAATTCCAATGACATTCATTAAAGAGATTGAAAAATCTACTGTTAAATTTATGTGGAAACACAAGAGGCCACGAATAGCCAAGGCAATATTCAGTCAAAAGAACAATGCAGGAGGTATCACAATACCTGAATTCAAACTATATTACAAAGCAATAACAATAAAAACAGCATGGTACTGGCACAAAAACAGACATGAAGACCAGTAGAACAGAATAGAGGATCCAGATATGAAGCCACACAACTATGAGCAACTTATCTTTGACAAAGGAGCTAAAAATATACGATGGAGAAATAGCAGCCTCTTCAACAAAAACTGCTGGGAAAACTGGTTAGCAGTCGGCAAAAAACTGTATATCACCCTATACCAAGATTAACTCAAAATGGATCAAGGATCTTAATATCAGACCCCAAACTCTTAAGTTGATACAAGAAAGAATAGGAAATACTCTGGAGTTAGTAGGTATAGGTAAGAACTTTCTCAATGAAACCCCAGCAGCACAGCAACTAAGAGATAGCATAGATAAATGGGACCTCATAAAACTAAAAAGCTTCTGTTCATCAAAAGAAATGGTCTCTAAACTGAAGAGAACACCCACAGAGTGGGAGAAAATATTTGCCAATTATACATCAGACAAAGGACTGATAACCAGAATATACAGGGAACTTAAAAAACTAAATTCTCCCAAAACTAATGAACCAATAAAGAAATGGGCATGTGAACTAAACAGAACTTTCTCAAAAGAAGAAATTCAAATGGCCAGAAAACACATGAAAAAATGCTCACCATCGATCTACCATTTGATCCAGCAATACCACTCTTGGGGATATACCCAAAAGACTGTTACTCCAGAGGCACCTGCACATCCATGTTTATAGCGGCACTATTCACAATAGCCAAGTTATGGAAACAGCCAAGATGCCCCAGCACAGACGAATGGATTAAGAAAATGTGGTATCTATACACAATGGAATTCTATGCAGCCATGAAGAAGAACGAAATGTTATCATTCGCTGGTAAATGGATGGAACTGGAGAACATCATTCTGAGTGAGGTTAGCCTGGCCCAAAAGACCAAAAATCGTATGTTCTCTCTCATATGTGGACATTAGATCAAGGGAAAACACAACAAGGGGATTGGACTATGAGCACATGATAAAAGCGAGAGCACACAAGGGAGGGGTGAGGATAGGTAAGACACCTAAAAAACTAGCTAGCATTTGTTGCCCTTAATGCAGAGAAACTAAAGCAGATACCTTAAAGCAACTGAGGCCAATAGGAAAAGGGGAACGGGTACTAGAGAAAAGGTTAGATCAAAAAGAATTAACCTAGAAGGTAACACCCATGCACAGGAAATCAATGTGAGTCAATGCCCTGTATAGCTATCCTTATCTCAACCAGCAAAACCCCTTGTTCCTTCCTATTATTGCTTATACTCTCTCTACAACAAAATTAGAGAAGGGCAAAATAGTTTCTGGTGGGTATTGATGGGGGGGAGTGGGAGGGGGTGGAGTGGGTGGTAAGGGAGGGGGTGGGGGCAGGGGGGGAGAAATGAACCAAGCCTTGTATGCACATATGAATAATAAAAGAAAAATGAAAAAAAAATTAACACACTAAAAAAGTGCTGGGAACACTGGTAATAAATGTCAAATTAGCAATTTCAGAAATTGCAATATCAACCAAAAACTTAAAGCTATGCAAGAAGCATTTATTCAAGAGAAACACTGAACCTTTGTAAGAACAGCAAGATCCATGGCCTCCTTAGCTGCCCTATTGTCTTTTACTGGCTCCTGAAAAACACATTTGACTAAATCCATTAGTCTTGAACCACAGTAGCTATGAAAATCAGCCCAAAAACTACTATAGGGCACAAATGAGATTCAAGCTCTCTAAAAGGCCACCCCCCAAAAAAATCTTAGGACTTGACAATTTAGAGAAGAACTGGAAATGAGATGACCATACAGACTAAATAAACCTGACATATTCATGGTCATCTCAAAAAACCCATGCATGTATAAGGCTGAGCTCAAGCTCACAAATGACCCAAGAAGGCTCAAGTAGAGCTTCCATCTCTACTTCACCTTCAGCCCCTGTGTAAGCAGAAAGTGAAAGCTAAGGCAGAATTAAAGCTGCCTGCTGGAGCACAGAAAATGTACTCAATATACATAAAAAGCCATTTGGCAAGAGCTGGGACACATAGAGATTCAAGGAATTTAAGGAATGTTCGTCCTTAGTGATTAAATAATTTATAAACTAACTTAGTAAAGAAATTAACAGCCAAACCTGAAGAATGCACACCATGGAAAATCACTCTAGGAGTATAAATAAAACCACACAGCAACAAGGACAGCAAGAACAAATAACTATATTTTAACAATAAATCTTAGGGTCAGACAATGGCTCCAACTGTTGCCTCATTATATTATTTAAAATACCCAGCTTCAATACAATAAAAATACGGCCTATTCAAAGTAACAAGAAAGTGTGGCCAGCATATATAAAAGTGTCCAATAAAAGTGTTCCTGAAACAACTGGGGCATGGGATTATTAAATAAATGCTTTGAATTGCTTACTCTAAATAGGTTCCAAGAAAGAATGAGAGACCATGTCTATAGACTCAGAAAAAAATATGAGAATGGTACTGCTGAAGTAGAGAATATTAATAGAGAAACAGAGATGATTTTTGAAAAAGAACCTAATACATATCCTAGGATTGAAAAATACAATGACTCAAATTAAAAATTCAAGAGAAAACTGTACTAGAAAAAGTACACAAAAAGGCTAATTTAAATACAGATAGATTAAAATCATCCAGTATAAACAGCAAAAGAAAAAAGTATGAAGAAAATGAACAGAACCATAGAGACTCATGGAATACCGCAAAGCATAATTAGAGTCCTAGAAGAAAAGAAGGAGAAAGGTACAGAAAGAAGTGTTATGAAATGCCAAATTTCAAGATAAACATTAATCCACAAACCCAAGAAGCTTAACTAACTCTAAAGCAGCAGGCATCTAAAAGATCCACAACCCACATTTCATAGTCAAATTACTGAAAGCCAAAAACAATAACAGAAGCAATTTAACATGTAAAAAGGATTATCAGTAACATTAATTGCATATTTTTTTGAAGCCATGAAGGCTATAAGGCAAAGTATTGAAAAAAATATCAACCAGTGAAAGATAAGGTCAATAGTAACTCTGTATCTACAATGCTTCAAAGATGCAAAGATGAATTAAGACACACTAAATAAATAAAAACAAAAAGTCCCATGAGCAGATCTGTCAAATAAACAAAAAACAAAGCCAAACATTGTAAAGGGAGTCCTTCATACTGAAATGAGAAGATAATAGGCAATAATTCAAACCCTCATGAAGAGATAAAGACCACCAGTAAAGATAACTACATAGGGCAAATATTTGAAAAATGTGTGTGCATTTTGTTTATAATTCTTTAATTCTCCTATCCAACTAAAAAATTATTCACAAAGCAATACATTGAAAACTTTTAATAGTTTCATAGTATTCAAAGTTGTAATTTGTAAGACAATACTTGTACAAAAGTAAAGTAGGAAAAAGTGACACACTGGAGCAATGTTAAATTTTATGAAAATTTCAAAATAATTTAGCACTAATCTAAAACAAATTGCTGTACATTATAGTATTAATTGTAATGTAAATATAACCACTAAGAAAATAACTAAAAATATAGAGAAGAACACTATTAAAATTTTATATTTGAAAAGATAAATCTAACATCAATTATAAAACTACATGAATATATTTACAGATAAACTCAGGAAAAAATGACTTAAGATATACAGAAAACAAATACCAAAATTGTGACATAAATCCTGTGAGTAGTCATTAAGTGTAAAAGAACTCAACCATTTCTATCAAAAGGTAGAGATTGACAAAATGAATAAAGTCTAATTCAATTATATGTTGTGTACCAAAGATGCTGGTTAGACACAGAGGCTTAAATACGTTAAAAGTAAATAGAAGAAAACATACACATGCAAACAATAGCAAAGTAAGAACATTTGTTACTCTACTGATGTCAGAGAAAAATCAACATTCAGACAAAAATTATTCCAGGACACAAAAAAGGTATTTTATAATTAAATGTTCAAATTATCAGAAGGACAGAATAATTATAAACAAATATGCACCTAAAAACAGATTCTCCAAAATCCATGAAGTAAAACATAATCAAGTCAGCAATAATAGTTGGAAACTTCAATACCCAGTTTCAACAATGGAAGGAAAAAATAGGCAGGAGATCAACTGGAGGGTGAGGACTTGAGCAGTCCTTCAACCAAGGAGACCCATGAAACAGTTTGGATCTCCTTTTCCAACAACTGAGTATTCCATCTGGAAAAACATGGAGGAAATAAGCAAACCAAATCCAAAGCAACAGAAAAAAGAAAATAAATGCTAGAGTTGCAAATAAGTGAGAGAGATGAAGTCATTGAAAACCAAAGGTTATGTCATATGACAAAACTTTAACTTACCTGAACAGGAAATAAAGAGGGAAGTCTCTAAACAATTGTATCAATAATTAAAGAGGCAACTCTCAGCTTTATGGAAATGAAAGTTCTTATAGGAGAATACCATGAACATACACTGCCAACCAATAGATAGAAACAACTTCCTAAAAAGTCACCAACTTCCAAAATTAACTTAAACAAAGTAGAAATTCTGAATAACACTAATAAATAGTCCTAGTAGAGTAAGATAAGAGACTAAATTAGCAATGAATAAATTTTCCACAAGGAATAATCCTCATACTGACATGGTGTCCATGCTGAAAAGTATCAAATACTTAATGAATTAGCTTCAATCCTTCTCTGAAGAACTTCCCAGAAACAGAAGTAGGGGTTATACTTCCCAACACATCTCAGTAATACCCAGATACCAAAATCAGACAAAAACATCCCAAGGAAAGAAATAGCATTCTCACTGTGAATATAGGTGTCAGTGTTACTAATAAAAGACTAACATATTTATTCCTACAGCACATTAAAAAGGATTACTTACAATGACCTAAGTGGCTTTATCCCAGGAATACAGGGTTAATTTAAATTTGGAGGTCAATAAATATAATTTGCCACATTAACAGACTGAAAAGCAAAATCCTCACAGACGTGTTAATTGGTGCATAGGAAAAATCCCATGACAAACCTTCACCCTTTCATGATAAAAAAACACAATAGGAACAGAAGAACTAGAAAAAGAAAGGAGCTTCCTCAACTAGATAACAGAAAACCCTGATTGTTTAAGGCTCACTTTCTTAGTATTTGTCATGCTGACTACCCTGACCTGTCCACTACAGAACTCATTGTTTAAAAAAAAATGTTAGCACCCATCTATTACATTCCAGCCTTTGACAATACTGTCATTGTCAGTACTAGCCACATCCATTCATAGCCCTGGGCTTGAACTTCTCATCCTCTGTGGTTGTCCCTGCATTTAACATCAGCAGCCTTCTCTTGTGGTCACATCCAGAACACAGCCCAGACAGAAAGGTTATCTGTACCAACATGCTAGTCCCAAACCTTCCACCAACCAGTCCTTACCTCCTGTCTTCGACATTTCTGGTTCACTGACCCCACCTCTTTCCATTATTCATGGAATCTTTTTGTCTTCCATTCTCTCAGCATTTCTTACATGTCATTGGTTATTATTACACTAAATTGTATGCAATCACCCTCAGAACTTTTCCTTTATATCTTGCTATTATTCTAAACAATAAGTTCATTGTTTATAATTATGAGAAGAAGAATTGTGGATGGTCCCACTCGGAATGTTTTGGAAGATTGTGAAGTGCATAATATTTCAAAGGTAAAGCGGTGAATGTGAAAACATTGTGTCCCCTCATATCCAGAGATACATGGGCAACAGAAAGAAAGATAAAAAGGGCCTTGAGATGAGACCAGTTATCTCACACAACAGTAAAATGAAGGTAGTGCTATGAGGAGGTGGGGTAGGGGAGAGAGTTTGGAGATTGTGGAGAATGATGGTCAAACAATGAATAAAGGCATGTATAAAAGAGAAGGGTGTAGTGGGGGATGGCCAGAGAGTTGAGAGGAGGGGTGCAGAAGTGTGTGGGTAACTCTGGATGGTCATTGAGATTTGCACCTGAAGCATACAGGAATCTGAGGCATGATACAACCCTTCAGAAAATATCTTAGAGGAAAGTGGTACTTGGGTAAAAGAAGATACAATCTGAACAATATTCATCCAATTTAAGTTCAAGTAGGTTACTTGTGATGGGCAAGAACTTTTTGAATTTATTTTTCAGGAGTGAAATTGCCCCAAAATATTTAAGAAAGGGTTATAATCTAAATCTCAATTGGGTTTTAATTTACTGAGCCTCTAACTCATCCTGGCTCATTGTCAACTGTATTACAAGTGGGTTTGCCTGCCCTGATGCTCCATCTTTGGTCCAAGGGCAGCATGGTAAGAAACATCCACAGGAACAAGAGAGAAATGCTCCTTCATGCTTGTTATCTTTGTTGTGACAATGGCAGAATATTACAGGTGCCCTTATTAGCATTAATTTATTTTAATTATTCTGAGGTCTTGTTGGGTGACAATCTGCACTCCAGTCAGGAACTCACTTAAGGAATCTGTGCTCTCTTGGTGTATGCTATCAAGGTACTTTGTGACAGATCAATTATTCTTCTTGTCTTCATTTTTGACAAATAGAAAATAAAAGGTTTATCTTGGATAATTTCTATTATAATTTCATGTGTTTATGACATTGTGTGGGCACATATATGTGAGAAAATCTAGGCTACAGAGAGCAGAAAATACAACATTTGCCCTTTTGGCAATAGCCTGAGAAATGCTCAGCCATCACTTCCTGTATTTTCATTCATATTGAGTGCAGGAAAAAGAAACAAAGTATGCATGAGAAATCAGTTCTAAATACCTGACACAGAAAAGTTAGGCTGCTCTCTGTAATGATAATTGTAAGCAAATGAAACATTACTAACAGTTTCACTGCTTATATTGTCTCAATAAGTTTGTTTGGTCTATTACCTGGTTGACAAACTTGAACCCTTTTGAAACGTGGATTTATAATACTATATATTATTTATTTGATAGGTACTGAAATAAATTTTCCTCTTTCCCAATAATTTACTTTTCAGTGTTTCTAGAGAAAGCATTTACTGTTCATGTAAAAACTTATTTTCCTTATTCTAAGAAACCTTCTAAGAGAACATAATGGCAGAGCCAAGGCAAAGTTGTGACTTCCTGTGGATTTAGAAATTGTATTATCATTTGTCTAATAAACAAAATATTCACTTTTGGTAGAAAAGGAACATTTGCACAAATAGAAGTGGCCATGTCTTAAATGTACAGGTTTTTAACAGTACAGTCTTGAATTCAGAAAATCTCTACTACTTATTGAAAAACCTGCTTTAGATAATACAAACATCACCTCCCATTTGCCTTCTCACTCTATGTACATATTTACTTAACCCAGCACCTGCAGTTTGACCATTGGATCACCATCTTTGCATTTCTTCAGTACTCAGGGTTATGCAATAGAAACAAATGAACAACATGAGTTAGTGGAAAGGGCCAGAGTTGCACAGATCCAGATGAACCTACAACTGCAGAGTCAGGATGAATTCCCATTTGCTACATGAATATCATCTGGGGTGATGACACTGCAGTTCAGGAGCTCTTGTGTTCTCAGAATCTCTGACAAGCAGTCTTTGGCAGGAAGTCTGCCTTGCCCACCTGGCAGTCACCACTCTTTATAAGACAGGTGGCAGTGGTGATTTCCTGGTTCTGCCAAGAACAAGGCTTGCTGACTTTTCTCCACATCAGCAATAAGAAAGATTTATGTGCAAAATGAATAGCAACTCTCATGGTTCTGGTTTTTACTTCCCTTTAGCTTTTTCCTCCCCATGGATATAACATTTCCTTACTCCAAGAAATAAAAACAGAAACAGATATCACAAGAGGGCTCTGGGAACTCATGGATATCTCAGCAATGGAACCAAAGTGAGAAATTGTCTTTTGAATTGTTGTATAAATGTGTACACATATACATATAGAAATTTTCATGTATTTGCCTAAATGCTCACGTATATACAAATTGAACAAATATATATACATACATATATATGTATATATATATGTATATAAAATGTTGCTTGTACAACTTCTGTTTCTCAGGTGGACCTCAAGAATAAATATCATAGTCAAACTTTCTGGAATTCTGAATCTGTTCATATTCCAGCACTTTGACATTCATGGTTGACCTGTATAGAGCATGCAGCCTCCAATGATCTCTCTGCCTCTTAGCCATCAGTGAAACAAATTTTGGGCTATGCAAGATGAATTATTGTCCTTTGCCAAGGCATCTTCTGGTTCCTGAAGAAAATCCTGAAAGCCTTCACTTTGTTCCACAGCACTAAAAAAAAAATTGGCTCTTTTTTCTAAAAGTCGAAGGTAGTTTAAGGACATTATATTTTTAGCCAAGTCTGAATGTCCTTTGCTTGCAGAGTGACACTGCTTATTTCTCTGAGTGAAGAGGGATACAACACTCTTCCCGCTCTGGCTCTAGCCTTGAAGAACAAAGTCTGGAAATCTAAACTGTAATAATCTGGAGCTAGCTAGCTACTGTGGGCATTGTCTTACTCTGGTTAGGACAAGTGTGTTTGCACAAGAGAGCAAGATTCAGCTGAGAGAAGTAAAAATCAGGAAAGTGGTGGGCTGGGGTGTGGTTTAAGTGGTAGAGCTGCCTAGCAAATGCAAGGCCCTAAGTTCAAAAGCCAGTGATGAAATAAATCGAGAAGTTGTTTTTATCACAAGGGAGGGGCATTGATGAATTAAAAAATGGAAGGGATTCATCACAAAGGCCAGTTTCTTTGGAAACACTGAATCTAGGGGCTGCATGGAGGTCCAGAGAGTTGGAAACAAAAAACTTCAAAATGTCAAAATGAATAGCCCCAAGCACGATCACATGCTTGAACACAATTTTAATCTCCTCCTGAGATCTGCATCATATTTTAAACTATGTGTTAAGGGAGGCTGGGAACTGCAGAGGCATGAGGCAGGGCTGGCTCTCCCAGAGGCTCTTCTGGTGAAGGGCACCAGGCTTATCATGAAAGCCAGAGCAAAGCTCTGGGAACAGGGTTCCCTGCAGGCTGCATCTTACTCTTATGGAAACTGAACCAAATCCTGCTTGGTGTCAGTTCCTGACTGACATTAATAGATCAACTCCTTCACCTATTTGCAGAGAGAAGGGATGGGATATGTTATTTGGGATATCAAGAGTTCTATACATTACATTTGGAATGAAATCAAAGATACAAGATAGGCGGGGATGGGTGGCATGTATGTGTGTTATTATTTGAGGCAGGATCTTGCTATACAGCGTACGCTGTCCTTAAGCTCTAGATCCTCCTGCCCCTACCTCCAAATACTGAGATTATAGACATGTACCACCATAGGTGATTTTACTACAAATATTGACTGGCAGGACAATTAGAGGGAATAATACAGAGAGCTGGGTAGCCACTGAAACCACCTCTAAAAATAGAACTCTGGCTCACACTTTGGTGGCAACCAGACCAGGATGCTGAACCACACACTCAGGAGTTGCCAATCTGGGAAGGCCAATCACTTCTACAGCATTGGCTTCAAATCAGTGTGGAATTGGGCAGTGTCTGCCATCTTCCCCAGTTTTTGCAGCTGCTTCCAGCAAAAGCCAAATACACCAGCCTACATAATCACACAAGATGCCCAGCATAGCCCGTCACCTCCAGCTTCCTTTGTCACAGACCCATCAGGGCTGTCCTAAACCAGGTTCTTTCCTCATAAGAAAGCTCTCCTGCTCCTCTGGCTGCCTGTGAAGCTCTGACAGCCCCAAATACAGCTGCCTCCCTTGCTATAGAAAGCTTTGTTTTTCTCATTAGAGTGTCCTTCATTTACTTCCAAACCAACAAAATATTACCAAAGTAACTGATAAATACAAATGGTAAAAAGGGCTGGGAGTGTTAGCACATAGCTATTGTAACAGGTAGTTAGAAACTGCATTTGCTAAACAGCACTGACTCCTTCCTTTAACAGGAAGCAGCATAAAGAGCTTGGTCTCCTACCTCCATTTACATCTGTCTTTGTTCTGAAGTTACCAGACTGCTACCTTGGAGTTCAGGAAGGACAGGACTGATTAATAACATCTGTAGCAAGAGTTGAAGCTTCCCCACAGGCACCAATGACTTCCTGACCAATCCTGAGATGTGAGCAACTGGACCACACCTCTGACAACCTAACCACACCTTTAAGTAGGATTGTCTAATAGTTATACATCCCTCTCACCACCTGCCCCAGTCCTTCCTCTACTTAAATGTAAAGCTCAGGTCTGTATGATGAAAATGGGTTGAAATGCTTTGTGTCCACTTATCACAGCAAGTGCATGAGGTATAATAAATCTCCTTTACCACTCTCAGGCTGTGCTCTACCACTATCAGGCTGTTTATTTGGTACATTGGAACAAGTGGCCAGACCTGACATGATGGAATTCCTGGAGTTGGGCCTCTGTCAGACAACTGCAGTTATACTGCAGTCCCAGCATGCAGGATACTAAGGTGGGAACATTGAGAGTTTGAGGCCAGTTTGGGGTTCACAGTGAGACCCTGCCTCTCCCCAAACAAAATGGAGCAAACAAAAAGCAGTAATAGTATAATTATGAAACAAATTATTAAAAAGACAAAAAGGATGGAATAAGGCAGCAAATAATGGTGCAAGAAAGAATATGGAACACATCTCAGTGTGTACACAAAATATTACTGCACAATACATTGTATTTAAGCCAAAACCTTATCAGAGAGGATTAAAAAAGGAGGCCCCAAAATATGCTAATTACAGATGGGCACAATTTAATATAAGGGCACAAATTTGTTGAGTATAAAAAGGTAGAAAATATATTATGCAAAACCTAAGAAGAAATATGGTATGGCTTAATTAACAGCAGGTGATATATAATGTGTGTTTAATAGAACTAAAACACTGTTTGAAATAAAGAATTACAATTTATGATGATAAAAGAATCAATTCAACATAAAGACACAATATTTGAAATTTTGTATGCATCTGAAAATGCATCTTCAACATACATGAAGCCAAATTTGTCAGAAAAGAGGGAGCAATACACAAACATTTGGAGTTTTTAATACACCTCTCCTCTGTAACTGATATAATAGATAGTAAAAAATATCTGTAAGAACATAGGAAGATAGAGCAATGTGATGAACTGACTTGATGTAACTGGTAGGCAACGCATGCACTGCAGAACGCACATTTATTTCAAATACAATTGGACAGTTTACCTGACCCACTAAACAAGTAACAAATTTCAGATTATTTAATTACAGCCAGAATATTCTTCGACCAGAATGTCATTAAACTAGAAATTAACAGAAGGAAAGTTAGTACTTATCCAAATTTTAAAAAAAAACTCAATAATTCTAAATAGACCCTGAACAAAAACATCATAATAAAAATTAGAGAACTTTTGAACTGAATTAGAAAAGGATATATATGAAAACATGAACTATGGTTAAATCAAAGAATATAGGTAGTTTATAGCTTTAAATATGTACATTGAACAGATGAAAATTGATGATGTAAGCTTCATGCCAAATAGTAAAGAAACATATTGTGAATAACTTTTCATTAATAAAACTAATAATTTAAATTTGAGAACTAAAACTTAATCTTGACAGAAGAAATTTAAAAAATAAAATTTGAAATAACAATTAATATCATTGAAGTTGCAATTTAAAAAAATATTTAATCAAAGTTCAAACTCATAATTTCACTCATGAATTCTGTCAAAATTTTGAGGAAGAAATAGAACTTAGCTTACACAAGCTTTTCCTAAATGCAGAAAGATCTGGGGCATAAATTGTCATTATATAATTAGCATAAATTGTATTTAAAAATCCACAAAGATTTCGAAAGAGAGGAAGAAAAGAAGGAGAAAGAGAAACAGAGAGAAGAGGAGTAGGAAGAAGAGGGGTAAGAAGAAAGGAGAGAGACAGAGATAGATGGAGAGAGAAGGAAGAGGGAGAGAGAGAAGAAGTGGTAAGTGAATGACTGGAAAGAAGGAACAAAGGAAGGAAGAAGGAAGAAGGAAAGAAGGAAGAGAAAGAGAGCAAGACAAACTCTCTCAGTAACCTGGCATTTTAAAATAACAAATCCAAGATAGCACTAAGTAGATAGGATTGCACATACTGATCAAATGTGCATTCAAGAAATGCAAAGATGATTGAACAAAGCTGATGGACTGAAAGTTTAGTTAATAGAAAATGGGAGCTCATAAAACAATCACAATAATTGCAGAAAATCTTCTGCTAAATATAGTACCTATTCATGACAAAAATTTTAATAATGTAGGAAGTTAAGGGAATTTTCTTAATCTAAATGGAAATATCATTTAGCATTTTGGCAACCACCCTGCAGTAAACATGCATAATGGTTGCAGTAGAACCTGTGGGCTTTCTTTCTTATTTCCAGGAGTGGTTAGATGTTAGATGTAGAGAGTGGTTTGTCACTTTTCTGATATTAATGAGCTGACACATTTTTCCATTCAGAATGTAAAAAAACATTTTGATCTGAATATTTCTCAAATGTCATTAGCTTGTCAGTAAGGCAATTTAGCTCTGAGTCCTTGTAATTTCTGGCTGGAAAGCAAGCCTTCCTTTAGCAGGGAGAGCAGACATTGGCATATGCTCTATTAAGAGTTCGGTGATAATGGCCAGGTGTGAGAGTTGTGATGATTTTTTTTTGAAGAATGAATATGAGCTTGTTAATGGAGGGCATTGCTAACAATATTTTAATCCAGCTAATATAATGATATCCCTAATCTAAATCTGATATTATTTTCAATTTCTGATTTTCACTTCTACCATAGCATAAAGTGTCTTTGTCAATTGTTTCAGTGAATTTTTTCTGATGGTTTATGAAGATTTTGATAGTTTACCTTCACAAAAGTACTTCAGTGGTTGGCACAGATCAGACACCCAGTGATGTATGCTAATGAATTGCAAACCTTAAGACACATGCACAGGAAATCAATGTGTGTCAATGCCCTGTATAGCTATCCTTATCTCAACCAGCAAAACCCTTGTTCCTTCCTATTATTGCTTATACTCTCTCTACAACAAAATTAGAAATAAGGGCAAAATAGTTTCTGCTGGGTATTGAGGGAGTGAGGGGGAGAGGGAGGGGGCAGAGTGGGTGGTAAGGAAGGGGTGGGGGCAGGGGGTAGAAATGATCCAAGCCTTGTATGCACATATGAATAATAAAAGAAAAAAAATAAATAAATAAAGTCACACTAAACAGATCTCTTTTCAACTATAGGAATCATTTGTATCAAACAACTCAAAGAAAATAAAAAAAATTGTTATTCAAAGCATGTGACCTTTGTCCCAAATCAGCAAATACTTAGAAAGTTTATTGCACTCTTTAAAGATGCCAGAGGGAGATCTAATGACACATTTCAGCCTCAGTTTTGCCTCATTCTCTATAGATGGTCTCCTCATTCTAAGGAGATGCATTTCAGCACCATACAAAATTTCAAAGTGTGGGTAAATAAAACCAGACGTGCACTTTTAGTCCAGCTCAAGAGAGGAACATCTAAAGTAAAAAGAGTGTTCTGTGGTTTTTTGGATCCGTATACAGCTGGCAGAGGGATGAGAGATCCATGAGAAGGCTAGAGAGGGCTTCAGTTGGTCCTCCTTTGAGAATTTGCATGGAATGAATACCATGAAGAGATCCTCAACCCACAAAATGACCAGCAGGCTCTCTTTGTAGTGGAGCTAGGAGAGGACATTATGATAGGAACAATTATTCTGTTCTTATCAAGATTTTGGGGCAAAGAGTATGTGAGATGTTTCTACAAATGGTCTGCTTGCACAATAGGGATAAATGGCATCATCTCACATCCTGTCCACAGGTCTACCCAGCTGTGGAGAAGAACTGCATGGTCATAAAGTGTGAAGCAGGAGACTAATAGCATGTTTGCCTGACTTTTATTTTCTGCCTGGGGAAAGAAAACAGAAAAAGAATGTTTGGCAAATATGTAAGATTTTAAAAATATATATATATTTTTCATTGTACATGTTTAAAGTATGACACATGATTTGTACATATGTATTTTAAAAAGTGAACATTTTTGTCAGTATACTAACCCATCTATTACTACATCTGTTACCTTTCTTTTTAATAGTAAGAGCACTTAAAATATATTACCAAATTTCTATAACACAATGAAAAGTTACTGACTATAGTTCCCATTGTAAATTAGCTCTCTGGAATAATTTATCCTATAATTGTTCATCTTTTTTCTTGTGCCTTCTATGCCTGGTAACCTTTCTGTATTTTGTTTCTCTATATCCTACTGTATTATTTTGTTTTAGATTCCATATACAAGTGGGATTATGTAATATTTTTCTTTCTTTGTCTGTATTATTTCATTAACATAATGTCCTCTAGTTTCATTTATGAAACTATCTCTCTTAAAGAAGAATGATATTTTAGTGAATATATGTCACAATTTCTTTATCCATTCATCTGCTGATGGGTACCTTGGCTACTGTGAATAACAATGCAAAGAGCATAGGAGTGCAGATATTTTGAGACCAGGTTCTATTCAATGGAAGGCAGGCAGAAATTAGCACCAGGCTTATAAAATAGTCCTCAAATGATTCTGTCCTCTATTAGCCCATCCATAGTTTTGAAGCCCAACTATTTCAGGTGGAGTCCTCAAAGATGGGGGGAATTGGGTTTATGGAACACAGTCCCTTAATATCCACATGGGTTTCTCCTCCAATCAAATGAAACGTGTGTATATGTGTGTGTGTGTAAACATGAGTGTGTTAAGCCACTGAGATTTGAAGTTGTTTATTATATAGAACATATCATGGGTGACCAGCAAGGGAATGAACTAGTTTCAACGGACACATTTAAATGAACCGTTACAGGCTAGAATAAAGTTGTTTTCCACAGTTTTATCATATGAGTTATTCAAGATGGTGATTAGCAGTGTCCTTTTCTTGCTTTGCAAATGTAATAACTACATCATTATATCCAAAAGATGAATTACTCAGAAAATTTCAGCTATATCCCTTATTCACTGGGTGCTCTTTACCACTGATTGCTTCAAGCTTTAGCCTGGTGTTTTTTCTGGCTTTGCTATTGTAGATGTGCTCTGGGTAAACCAGCCTGCCTCTAGGCTCCTACAGAAGCCAGAATTTCTGCCTCATCTCTCATCCAACTCACTGTAGAGTAAGCCACCGCCTTCCCCTCTCCATTGTGGGGACTTCAGTGCATGCTTTGGAAGCTCATGGCTGGTCTAGAGCAGCTCTCAGGTCTGTGTCCTGTGTCTGGGGCTCTCCCTGTGCATGGCTGAACTGGGCTCCTGATTCTATGTAACATGCTGTAGGTTGTAGGTGAGGACACACAGATTAAGAGAATGGGTAGGTACCCCTGCAATGATGTTTTTACAGAAGAAAAAGGGACTAGGACTCTAGAGATTCACTGCACTTACTGGGTCCCTCATATATTGAAAATATTGTCCTATCCTCAGCTCTTGCATAAGTCACCATTTTTTTTATGATGAGAGAATCAGATTCTTTAGGGAAAGCACTCTGTACTGCTATGCAGTAATCGTATAATTCTTTGTCTCAATATCTAGTACAGTAATCATGGTTTCAAACTGTTTACATTTCAAAGTGATTATATTAGCCCAGGGATATTAGCTTATATAGCTCTCATCCTTGTATCCACAAACTGATTTTAGTTTGCCAGACATGTCCCATTTACCTAAGTAACTGACAGGAGTCAAAGAAAAGTGATGGAGATGCCAGGCAGTAATAGTGACTCTAATGTTTAATGCAATTTTTAACAGATATTGTGTTTTCCATTTCTGACACCTGAACACTCTGGGCTCATGGGATTGTTAGTTATATATCAGAACATCATGGCTTAATCTTGCATCATTTAAATTGTAGCCGATGCATTTTAGGTAAGAATGATAGAACCTACTTGGCTAGGTGTCATAGCCTATCCTATGAAGTCAAACCCTCCAGGGTAGGTCCTTCTGAGGTAAATGTGATCCTGTGTCACAACAGAGTTAATAGGGCTTACTTACACTGGCAGTAAGAATTGTCAAAATAGTTTGCTTTGAGGTACAGAGGTGGGAAACTTGTAACTCATAACTTCACTTTTACTGACAGATTAACCTGAATAAAAGCAATTAAATTTAAGAATAATGAGAAATAAAGATTAAGAGTCAGAAAGAAGAATCACTTAACAGATAAACATTTAATGAGGCAGCAGACATTTTTTATTTCCTAAAAAAGAAAAACCACACCAAATACTGGGAAAAATGGATGCTAACTAGAGAACTGTGCTGGTAGATACCAGTTACTATGAAAAGTGAAAGTAGTATTTTCCTCCCTCCCTCCCTCTCTTCCCTCCTTCCTTCCCTCCTTTATTTTTGCAGTTCAGCTCTTTTTTATTTCTTGATTGGATACTGATAATGTGCTAAGTATAATTTTAGGTGCTTTGGATACAATGTTTGAAAGACAGATTTGTTTCTTGGCATATGTATAGCAAGGAATGAACTTCACACAGAGAGAGATCTGGCCTTTGTCCAAATGAATACAAACTCCAGTGAAGGCTCCTTAGGTCTGGGCCATCAGTTCTCCAGTCTCATACATTTCTGACTAAACTTAGAACTTCTTCTCCTACATTCCCAGGAACTCACCATTGGCTGGGTGCTCCAGGGGCAGTCCTTTCCTGCCTCAGGAGCTTCTGCTCCACTGCTAAAGTGAATGTCACCACAATTTCTTACCTAGTACTGTGGCTATTATCTATGACTTACTTGTTCAACCAAAGAGCTCCATCTTTTGTCTTGGCAGGGGTTTCTATGTTGGTGTGACTGCTGCTGCTGTTTTGCCTGTTGGATTCTCTGCAGGTTCAAGTGCATGCATGGGATGTGCCAGGCTTCTTCACCTGTTGGGCTCAGCCTTTGTGCCTGTTGTCCCATGGATCTGCTTTGCCTGAAATAACAGGCATGCTTGGGCTAATGATGTAATTAAAGGTACTTTGCCACAAGCCTCACTTTCTTTGCAGTAGTTAGTTGTTCAGTTTTGAGTTACAGCAAGTAGAACAATGAATCAACTACCATGAACATAAAATGACTGAACTTTTGTAGCCATTTTCCACTGTTCATCCACTTAAGTATCCTCCCTAGAGCTCCTAAAGGCAGGGAAACTCACAAACTCCCGGGGCTGAGATATTAGAGAAATCTCTCAGAAGCACACACTGCGCAAATGTCCTAGCTTCATGTTTTAAATGAAATGGAATATAGAAAAGGCAAAACTGTGAAGCTACTTAATGTCAATACCATGGGGAGGGAATGTATACTTAAGCCTTTCCATCCAAGCTTGGAGGCTGCTGAAGTAAGCCTCTTGCCACTGAGTTACTATCATAGTTGAAGATAGTTGTTATTAATTAAAGCACGGAACAAAGCAGATAGATGAGTCCACAATGAGGCTGGCTTTGTGAATTAGTTGGTAATTTATTCTTTTCAGGGTTCTGAGTATTTATCAGTAGTGGATGACAGTTTGGTTGATGCACCAAAATTCACCCATGCAAGTGTTCCTCTGTGAGCAGAGAGGAAAGCATACAACCATTCCTGACATAAATAAGGCTTTCACTCAATTACAATTCAAAGTAGCTCCAAGTAATATATTTTTTGTCTTCTGCAAAAAATATTCTATTTCATACATTTTATCTGCTAAAGGTACTTACTTTATGTGGAATAAACTGATATTTCAGAAACTGAAAAGTGAAATGAACTGAGATGAGGTATTTTTCCTTTGAGTTTGGCATTATATCTTATCATGTACTTATGATGATCAGTTAAACAGAAAATGTGACAGGCGAACAATTGGCTTTAAAAATAGGTTATGAAAACAGTTTTAAAAGCAAAACACACTGACATTTGGCATTGAAATTTGGCTTTACCCACATGTTGTCTACCAAGTAAACATTGCAACTGATACTCCTTATCAAATGTCCAATACTACACTTAACATTTCCTGTAATTTTCTGATTGCAATGCCTCAGAAAACCTTTACACATTAAGCTAAAATATGCTAAGCTGTACATGCATTAATATATACAGCATATACACCAAATTAGTGTTTTTATAATCAGTAATTTCTAAGTTTTCTTCTTTTGTAAGTGAAAGTAACTTGTTTTATTTTATTTTTACCTTTGAATTGTGACATGTAATGAGCTAAACTAGTTTACCTAAAAAAATGGCAATGTGCACTATTTAGCATAATCCGTAATATACATATACCCACCATGCAGATCACAAGCTATCTATGTGATGTTGCTGAAGGTGAGAAATGGGAAGGAGAGGGTGACAATGTGTTTATTGAGGTTATTCATACCAGTTCCAGGACATCATCCACCATACTTTAGAAACCAGGGGGCATGGGAAGGTAGAATTTCTAAAATGCAATGAGAAATATAGATAAAGTGAGGCATCTTTGGGATACATTAACCTTCGTTAAGTCAATATACTATATCTGCATTACAAAATAAGGTATATGCTAATTAAGTGATTTTGTCATTATTAAATATATTAAATTAATATTGTATGTGGAAGTAATACAAACAATTTTAAGGAGAAGCTCTACAAGTTGTTTTAAGTTACTGAGCAGTCTTATGATCCTTTGGAATTAATATATAAATCCAGAACAAATGAAGATTTATCTTGTAATGCCTTCTTTATTTTGCTTTTTATTTACAGATTTTGAGAATAAAATTAGTTGTAGTGAAAAATGTAGATTGAAAACCATCTAGAAAAAATACTGAATCCTGTAATTTACCACTACTAAATTGAAAACATGAAAAAAATTGTCTTTTATCACCCTTCTTACAAGCCAACCAAGGAAAAACTCTTAGTAAGAAAATTATTTCTAAAGAATGTGTAGGGGTTCTTGCCTTATTTATGCTTAGATACTGAAATGATCATGGCCATGATCAGAAAAGTGCATCCAAAAATGTAGCTTTTTATATCAGTAAGGAGCAAAAACCAGGGACAGACATCCACACTTATTTGTTGTTCATATGTATTGATTATAGAAATATTATGCATTTGAATTATAAGGAGCAGGGCACTCTAGTATCTGAAACAGAGAGTCCTGGATTCAAATCCCTATGATTTTATTTAAGAGATGGATAATTTACCTCATAACTCCAACTTTGTTTTCTCACCTACAACATGGAGATAATAGCTATTTCCTTGTGAGATTATTTTCAGGATTCAAATCAAAGTTGTTAGAAACCTTGCACATTACTGGAATAAAACAGATGTTCAAAAAATAGCATCTCACTTCATTAATGTAGATGAGTAGAATACAATAAGAAAGTAGGAGCTTCAAATATTTAGGAAATGTTTATTGTTAAAAGACTATTTAGAAACAAAAATCTGACCTTGAACCCAAGTTTCTTTCCTTTTTACTTTGGTGGTACTGGGGTTTGAACTCAGGGTTGGCAGGGTAGAGTCTGTGATCAGAAGACTTCCAAATTCTTTGTGTCTCAAAAAATAGAATCCCCAGCAGGACACATGGGTGTAAATGGATTTTATTAAAAGTTAAAGAAAAGAAATGCAAAAGGACGCATGGTGGAGCCCAGGTAGAATCTGGAGGCAGACAGAGCATACTTCTCTTCAACAAATGTTTTTTGAAACCTATGCTAACCTAAGGGAAGGAAAAAAATCACATGATTCCCATCCAATAATCAATGAATGCGGAGGGGGACAGGCAGTTCCTGGGCCAGGTGAGGACAGTCCCTGAGCCACAGAGTGATTAATCAGAAATGTAATATTAAGTTTCTAGAACTCTCCAAGTTTTCCTTTTAGCCTGCCTCAAATTCACCCTGACATCCAAGATCCCAAAAAAATCTTTTTGAGGGTCCTGCAGGCCTAGAATTCTCTGGGGTAATATCTAATATTAGAGGGCAGGTGTACTAGGGTCTAATTGCCAGTCCAATTAAAGGGTAAACATCAGTGAGTCAGTTCTGAACAAAAAGAAGTCTCATAGTATCACTAAGCACAAGTTAGATACCAGTGAAAGTCATACTGCCTTTGCTTAAAATAGATGGCCTTGGTCAAAGATGTAAGTTTGCTTTTACCAGAAGTCTAGAAAGCTTAAATATTAGAGCACATGCATAATAGCCTCTTTTTAAATATCTCTCCATTTTGGTTAATTTTAGAGGCCTAGCATAATTGATTCCTTTTAGTTCTGGAGAAATCCCTTTATTTGTGTAGTCCTTTTGAACTGTCTTGGGTGGCTGGCCATTACTTATTCTTCTAAGAAGTTGGGGGATGCCAACTGCTCAGGGGTCATGTCCTCTTAAATTGTTTCTCTGAATAGTCATATCTAAACATTTTTGCCAACTTGGCAGTTATGTGTCTCAGATTCAGGAGTAGCCTCTCCCAGAATGTCATAGCTATTTTTAAAAACTCAGATTTTGTCCCATGGAGAAGGGGAAGTAAAACATAAAACAAATCAGAAGTCAGTGCCAATGCAACCTTCCTGGCAAAATTAAACAACAAAGAGATTTATTTAATATGTGGTCCTTAATCTGGGCTCAATTAGATCTAATTGTCTCTCTCATAGAGGATTGTTATCAGGCACCCTTTAAATTATTGTAAAGTGTTAGAAGACACTAAAGTTTTACAAGGAAAATAAAAAATGACCCCAATACTTAAGTATGTCTGTTCTGATTGACAGATAAGCACTTGTCAGAGTCATTTTCCATGGGATTGTCTGTAAATGTCCCAGTGGCATTAGAACTGTAATGACAAAAGTTAAAGTAACCATGGATACCAGTTTGGAAATTTACATAACAGCTTGATTACTTTTAACAGTAAGTAGAATTATTAAGCCTCTGTTATTACAAATGGAAACATATGCACTAACTTGTAAAAGATGTTAAGACATCAGCTTGGTACAATAAATTTTTACAACTCTATTTTAGAAGGTGTATGTACTTTAAAACAAATCAGTGCTAACATATAAAGGAACCAGTAGCAGCATTACAGTGTAAACCTTGAATTTTGGTTAAGTAAAGTAACAAGTAATCTTAAATTTAGTAAACCTAAGTTTCTTGATGGTTATGGGAAGGCAGTGTCAGTAACCTCAAATAGCCCTTGTTTAATGTTCAGCTGCATGTCATATATATAAAAAAATGTGTATCTAGCCAATCTGACAGACAGATGTCAGGTAAACTAATGTTTATCTGACAAACAAATGTCAGATCTAAATGGCAGAATTTTTACCATTTGTCATAAAGAGCAGAAATGTCAAAGACCTTATCAGACAGGATGTACCTTAGATAAAAGAACTATAGCTGTTTACATTTATACAGTTTTACCTCTATAAATGATTTATAACATTTAGATACATGTACAAGGTACTAACAGTATTAGAATCATTTAAAAGAATTTTTACTTACTTTAAACAGTTTCCTCAGTATTACAAGATAAATACCTCAGGGTTTTTACATCTAGCAAGAGACTAATTTAGATAGTTTGCAAACAACAGTAAATAATTTTTAAGTGGGCCATGTACAGAACTTACTCATTCAGTTTGATGAGTTTTGTTTTTCTTTTAACTTTTAAGATATGTTTGCCAAAATAACAATAAAACATCAGAATCATACTCTGGGTAAAATGGTGGATATCAAAAACGACATGTAAAATGAAAAGAAAACAATGTAAAGGAAGACAATCTGTTGAGTCTTAAGATGTAAGGGAGACATCGTAATGTATACTTTGTAATGAGTACAGAATTAGCTATCAAATCCAAATCACACAAAAGTAAGCTTGGCTGATAAAAGTTAGGAGTAAATAATGGGGAAACAGTTTCTCAGTGCAAGAAAAGTAAATAGTTTAGGAGTATTAGTACAAGTAGTATTAGGAAATCCTTTTGGGGGAACAAATACATTTTCTAAAAAGATAATAATAAACCAACAGTATTTATGTCTCAAATTATTACATACAAAAACAGAGATAAAAGAGTAAGCATAAAGTTAGGGAATCCAATAACTGAGAGTCATGGCTTAGATCTTGATGAGAAATCACATCCTAGACTGCTGATGTTAGCAGAATGGCTTGGGAAATACAGCAGGATATTTGTTGACTTGCATGCAGGCTCTAAAGCCCAATACTAGTGGGCTCAGTCATTGAGAATTAATGACACACATATTTTAGTATTCTAGGATTAATCACCTTTTATTGTTTAATTTTTAAGATTTTATCATCTCATCTAGAGTGAAGTTATGTTTGGTTTTGGTAAAATTTTGTATCAGCCTATAGCACTCAAAGTCCCTGACAGTTATTTTGATAATACAGAAACCCATTTTTGAATACATATTAGTACCTTAAATTTTGACATCAGAAAACTCTGTTGGCAAACTTTAAATTATAGCCAACCCATCCACATATATAAAAACTTACAAGCTTTAAGACCTTACTTTGTATTTGAAACAAAATGTAAAAACCTGAATTTAGACAATACTGTTTTTAGCAGCCTTGTACCTTAAAAACCTAAGGAAGAAAAGTAAGTTAAACTATCTTTTTATAATAGCAATCTACAAGAACACATGGGTTAATAAACCTAATTATAAAAGTGTTAAATATAAATTATATTCATGATTGAATGAAACAACTTATTGTCCATAAATTTTTAGTCTTAAGGCAGAACATGGTTAGGACTGGATGGGATTTGAAGTGCAGATAACCTTTTAAACAAAACTTTTACACATTAACTGTACAAAAGTAGTTTAAGAATCATCCTAAAGCCATATTAACACACACATACACACATTCACACATTTTAACCTGGGCATACCAAAAAATGTCAAATATGAGCATAATTGTATGAGCTCAAAAAGGTAAAAATTCAGTGACACAATTAGTAAAAGACAAAGAAATTCACAGTAAAAATACACAATGACACAAAAAACAATCAATTAAATTACAGCACATTCTTGAATGTAACATTTCTTGTCATTATTTTTAGTAGGTTAGCCAGCTAGATTCTCAAGTAGTTTATAACAGATCTTTAACACAAATACCCTATTCTTTGTCCAATCTTTGACAGATTAAAGATTTAACAGATTTAATATAGCATTAAAACAATATTAATTTAGAGAATTTTACCCACAAGTTAGTTATAATTTTTCTGGAATTTGGCAAGATCGTGTTATCCATTAGTTGGACATGTGGTACCTTTATCATGGTGGTAGCATTTCCTGTAAACTCATGGTCTCTCCAAAGGGACTCTCAAATGGAGCACAGACATACTACATACAGGCTCAAAATAGCAATTTGTTTTATGAATAAAGACATCTTACCCTGAGAGATTGGTGTTACTGTTCATATGAGTTAGTCATCCTTCTTAGAATAGCAGGATTAAAGCATTCCCAATATTTAAGGATACAGGCAAATGAATATGTTGGCTTCTTATATGCCGGCTAGTGGTGAGAGACAGAGGAAAAAAGAAGGGGGAAGCTATCCTTTAAAAGAGAGAACCATTCTCCTATGGGTCACACCTCCACCCCTGCATGAGGGATTATGAATGGAATTCCTTATTCTGGCTGGTGGAGAGAGAACAAGCGGAAGGGAAGGAGGGAAATTGGCCTTTGAGAGATAGTGAGATGTTTCCAAGATCCTCAAGCTATCCCTCTTATATCAAGGAAGTCTTAGTTGCAGGTCCTTTTGATCTGACTTTCCCTAAAGGCCTTTGAGTGGACATCTCCATGTGAACACAGCAGGGTACCCCAAATTTGTACTACTCTCCAAAGGGCCAGTCTCTCACATCCCTGAATGAGGGTTCCTAAATGGTATTCTTATCCTGAATGCTAACCCAGTTATCCCAATGTAGAGACCAAATAAAGCAAGCTAAGGTGGGACTTGAACTCATGGCCTTACACTTACTAGGCAAGTGTTCTATCACTTGAGCCATTCTGCAAGTCCTTGGTAGCTTCCCTAAAGAAAGGAGACTAAAAACTATCTTTATAATCTTACACATAATTCCAATAATCCCAGTCATTGGAATTACACATAATCCCAATCATTGGAATTACACATAATTCCAATGATGCCAGTCGATAACTGCTGGACCCTTCATGAGGGGAATGTGAACACAGGGTGAGCACTTTCACAACCCCTGTAGGCCACAAGGGCAAAGGAGAGTGTGTCTGTGCATTGTGCCCAGGACAAACAGAGGCATGGTTGGTTGACAGGCAAGGGAATGGGACAGAGGAGAAAGAGGAAGAAGGCTGCAGATGCATGGCAGCCAAGCCTGAGGCTAGGGGCCACGTCGCCAGAGGTAGCACTATCATGTTCCCCAGGTACTCATGGTGGTGGTAGTAGACTGGAGACCATGGAGCCTATGCCATGTGGGTAGCAGGTCTTTGGCAGTGCCCAGGATTGGTGCTGATTTTTGTCTGTGCCATTTGCTCTGTCCTGACAGGCCTCACAGCTTGCAACAGCAGAGGCAGGCTCCCAGGTGCACCTTAGCATGTGCGTGTGGGTGCTGCTGCTGCTGCTGCTGCTATTACTGCTTGTAGCAAGGCAGGGGCTGTCAGCTGACATGTACCTGGTGTGGAAAATCTGCCAGCATTTGAGCCCTTCCCACCCACCCTGGGCACTGCAAGCCACATGGCTGCTAAACTGACACTGGTATGTGGGGCCAGAGACTCTGGACGCCAGTACATGAGGGTTCAGCTCTTTTCCCTGTGTGGTGCTTCTAAACTCTGGTGGGCACATGTCCCTACTCCCTCTGATAGGCAGTAGGTAGGCATACTTGTTTGGCACAAGAGTAAGACAGAAGAAATCATTTTACCTTAATTTCCCAACTCCACTAATCTCTATTTAAGATCAGGTAACCAGAGCCCAGAGGCAATCACAGGATACTTGAAAGGTAGTCACTACCTTAAAGTTCAGTTCACTATTTACCCAAGAGTAATCTACACCCTAAACATCAACTCTGTCTGGAGCAGAGAGGTTTTCATGAATGAATTTAACATAACAAAGAGCCAAACATAAGAGCTAGATAGAGCAAAGTTTAGGAATTTCCAAAACAAAATCAATTAGAGCAGGAATTAGTATATTACTCAAAGTGTCTCTTAACAAGACAATATCCCAAATTTAGGAAATCACCCCAGGAGCCAAAAGGACCCAAAGCTAAGAGTTTCTTAATAAATGTTCCAACCTTAAAACCTGAACCCATTGCCCTCACTCCATACACAACCCTCTTTCAGTCTGAGAAAGCATATTTTTTTCCTAATAAATTATAGTGTTACTTTCACTGACTCTTCTTCTGCCATATGTAAGAACTGAATAGATTTTTAAGAACACCTTTCCAGTAGAACCTCCAGAGGCAGTTTAAGGCCTGTGGCTGGTGGAGTCAGGTGGAGCATACCCCTCACTTGTCCTCCAGGATCCTGCCAATGGGGGATAGGTTAGAAGGTGGGGAGTGGGTGAAGAGGAGACCAGCCCAAGTGCCTGGGTTGATCACTGCCATGAATGGCATTGCCATGACATGGGTGGTCCTGACCACCCTCCCTTTGCTTCCTGGGTAGAGGCTGGGGGAGTGGTGTCAGCAAGGGAAGAGAGAGAAGGAGAAGAGATGGGGGAGGGAAGGAGAAGGGAAAAGGGCATCCAGGTTTCAAGATGGCCTGCCCAAGAGAGAAACTGTGGCATCTGGGAACCTCCATGTGAGTAGTCTCTGCAAACCTTAAGTCATGAGGAGAGTGCATGTTGCAAGGAAAGGCACTACTAGTGTCCGTGGGCCTCCAGTTCCTGCAACATGACCTATAGTGAGTCCCATTTGTTGAGCAGACACTTTTGGGTCCCAGGGTCCCTGTGTGCAGTAGCTGCATTTCCCAAGGTCATAGCCCAGCCCATTCCCTTTGCTATAGTTTCAGAGAAACCAAGGGAAGTGAAGAAAAGAGTAGAAATAAAGTCTAGGGGGCTCACCTTTTCTCCTGTCTGGCTCACCATATGTTGC
The DNA here is from genome assembly GCF_047511655.1 of Castor canadensis. Taxonomy (NCBI): domain Eukaryota; kingdom Metazoa; phylum Chordata; class Mammalia; order Rodentia; family Castoridae; genus Castor; species Castor canadensis. Next base: position 111,231,070 of record NC_133388.1, read on the forward strand.
TGGCAGGGTGGAGCCTGCAATCAGAAGACATCCAAATTCTTTGTGTCCTGCATGGAAGAGTCGGTAGCAAGACACAGTGTTTATAAAAGTAGGGAAGGAAGAAACAAAGGGGAGCATTATGGGGTCCAAGTGGAATCTGGTGGCAGAGAGCATGCTTCTATTCTCCAGGTGCTTTTAAAACCTTCACTTACCTATGGGAAGGGAAGATCCAGGTGATTCCTATCCAATAATAAATGAGTAGGGCATGGGCAGCAAGGCCAATTGCTTAAATCGTGACATTAAAGCACAAGATGTGAAACAGGAAGTATAATAAGGACCAATTAAATAGAAGCTGTCATGGTTTGTTTTATCCAAGTTCTCAGGTTTAATAACTAGTATGAAACTCAGGCCCTCCTCTTGTGACCCCTCTCCAGATGATTTGATGATGGCATAGTAGTTGCCCAGTTGTGAGAAGTCATATGCCTGTACTTTGAGAAGAGGAGGGCAGGTGCTTGTGTACTTGATCCTCTTTGCACTCTGGGTGTAACACAGCCTGTGCAAGGTCATATAGTGGTAATTATGCCCTCAGGCACATATCTGACCTTGATATGGGCAGTGGGCTCTACAAGGATGGTTTAGAGCCAGATATGGCCCATCTGGGGCTTTACAATTCTGCCCTCATGAAGGGGAAAGGAGTCTTATCTAGCGCATTTCCTCTTCCCTGCTCAAGTCTACACATCTGCCTACCTAATATGTCAGAGGACAGTTGCAGTTCCACTGTCTTATCTCCTCCTGTGTTGTCAGTGCAGCTAAGATGCACCAGTGCTTAGTTGAAGGCAACATTTGAATAAAATGAACCACGTTAGAAATAGCAATTCTGTCACACACACACACGCATATATATATTTATATATATATATATATAGTGAAATACTAATTAAAGTGCATCATGTTACTTTTTGTAAATATCATAGAGCTCATTAAATTAGAAATTTCTCTTAAAGTTGCTCCTCTGTATTAAATAATAAATATTATTTAATGACATTAAATCAATTCACACACATTTTAACCTTCATTTTGCTTTAAATTACTTCTGTGTATTTTTTCCTGGTAATAAAGATTTTGGTGTTAAATTGTTCATGGGACATGTTATGTTTTCTTTTTCTTGTCTTTCAATGAAGTCCATAAAGCTGCTAGGTTTTTTTCTTATTTAGTGTCTTGCTTCCTTCTCTCCTTTCCCTCTTTTCTTTCAGTCTCCCTTTCTTTCATTTCTTGTCCCTTTCTCTTCCTATACTCTGCAGAAACAATTGAGCAGAACTATCTTCCACATAACTTTACTTAGGACTCATGTCTTTAGATAACAGACTATCTTTTCTTCCCTCTCAATAATCCCTTAGACCTTCTAAAACTTTAATGACCCATGTCTATCACATTGTATTCTAAATTCTAAACAGAGATCTCTGTAATACCCCTCCCTCTCTTCAGCTCATATGAAGTGACTTGCAGTAAAGTGATGTGTTTGTCTGGGAAAAAAATACAGTTGCCTTCAGCAGACTGAAGTCCAAGGTTGTAACTGACTTTAGAAGAAGATCAGAGAGAATCTGTGTGTTGGAAATACCCTCCCAGCACAGGAATATCCTGTCCACTGTCTCACTGTTATTCTTTGTGTCCCATTAAAGCCATTCCCATCTCTGAAGCCCCTGAAGATGAAGATCTCAAACAAAGACTGGTGTATTTTATTCAAGTTTGGCTTTGAATAAATCTGTTTTTTTTACACTACATTCTGTTTTCTGGGTTTTCCATAGAGTGCTCAGCAATCTGAACTTTATTTTCTGTTAACGTTACTGAGTCAGGATAGATAGATGAGATGATATGGAAATTATATTATTTTAATAAATATTTTACGTGCCAGACCTAGACATTGGTACAAGGAAGTAAGCCTGGTGAGCCAGAGAAGCTAGCACCCTCCCAGTTCCTTATAGATGCTAAATTACAGGAACAGGGAGACATAAAGGAGCTACTTGCTCTGTTTTCATCTTTGAATTGTTAAAATCTGCAAAGATCTTTGGATGTGTGGAGAATAATTATATCTATAAAGCTATAAAGAACACATACTGTCCTTGTGATTTGGGTGGGCCAGGATTACCCTTCTTTATTTTTGAAACCAGACTTTTAGACCCAAGCCCCACACTCCTGAGATTCCATATGCCAGTTCTAGTCACCTGCTCCTAATCAACAAACAAAGAGGCCTGAATAAGGCAGAGAAAAGAGATCTATTACACGGTTTGGAGCATGCTGTGTGAAGAGGCAGAGTAAGCATTCAGGCCATGCTCAAACATTTCTGGGGTATAGACATGAGTTATAAGTTTAAGTAGACAAAAGAACTGGAGACAGGGGACAAAAGGTATGCACAGTTAAACAGATTATTCACAGGGTGACCTGTTGGTCATTATCTCAGTCTTTGTTCTGGAGGAGATTCTGTAGCTATTATCTGCTGTCAGGAAGGTGGTCCATCTACAGGATTGTCTACTGCTGGATCTAGTGTCTGTCCCTTGTTATGAAAATGTTACGATGTGTCTTTCCTGGAATCCAAGATGATTGCTAAGTGACTGCAGAGACAATGGCTTATAGCAAAGACAGATACAAAATGGAAGAGAAATGCCATATTTCTCCTGTTTTTAGCTAATCTATGGCCCTGAGTAAGAAGTCCATACTTTTCAGGTAAAGCAGTTTTGAGGCAGGGTAAAATGGGACTTATAGGAACAATATTGCATTTCAGACTGATCATGATCTGATGCAGGGACCACCTTCACCTGGCCTGGGAACCACCCATGTCCCTCCCCACTCATTGATTATTGGATGGCAATGACCTGGTTCTTCCCTTCCCATAGGTTAGCATACTTTTAAAAGCACCTGGAGAAGAGAAGCACATTCTTTTTGCCTCCAGATTCCACCTGGGCCCACCATGCTCCCTTTATTAGTTTCCTTTCTATAACTTTTAATAAACTCTATTTACACCACGTGTCTTGCATGGATTCTTCCAAATGGGACACCAAGAATTTGGAAGTCTTTTGATCCCAGACTCCACCCCACTGGCACCAGTTTGAGCACCTCTTATATTTTAACAGCAGTCTCATCGACCCAGACCCATTATGTTTGACCTTATGTATTCCCTCAACTTTCTAGTATAATACTAAGAGATTGGACCACCACTGGAGCCTTGGTCCCATTTCCTGCATGGAGAACAAAAAATGTTTCTTTCTCTTTTCTCCTTTCCCCCACCTTGTTATACTTTATCCTGTTATACTAAAATAAGTCCTTGCTAAAACTTCCACTGTGTTGTAAGATACCCTGAAATGCTTTTAATATTTGTGGATCTCAAGGACCTGTGATTTTGCATGGAAACTGGGAGGCTGTGGGAACCTGCTTATTTGTCCTCTGGTGACCATAGTGCAATTGTGAATTCTTGTTTTTCATCATCAAAAATAAATAAAATTATTTTATTTCTGTCTTTAAAGTTACAATTTATCATATAGTCTAATAAAGAAGTTAATGTAAATGTTTAGGCAGGAAAATCTTTTCCTATAAGCTCTTACTTACGTTTGATATCTAAATGCTTATGAATTAATCTGAGAAAAGACAGATTAGCAAGAGCAAAAAAGAGTTTATTTGTATATACACAGTGCATACACACAGAAGTGGTCAGTGACAAGTAATTCAAAGTAATTAGAGGCAGGATGCCAGAGGATCATGCCTGTAATCCTAAGCTATGCAGGAGGCAGAGATCAGGAGATCACAGTTCAAAGCCAGCCCAGGCAAATAGTTTGCAAGACCCTATCTCAAAAAACCTATCACACACACACACAAACAAAAATGGCTGGTGGAGTGGCTCAATGTATAGATGCTGAGTTCAAACTCCAGTACTGTAAAAAACAAAATAGTTACAATGCAGAGCTTGTATATCTACTTGTAAGTGATTACAATGTTGGTTTACACCTACCTTAGGCAGGGACAGGGTGGGACAAAAAATGTTGCCTCAGGAAGTACAAATACGTTTCCTTAGGAAAGAAAAATGGATTTTTAGGAGAACAAAGCAGAAGTAAGAGTGTTTGTGAAAAAGTTTGTGTAGAACTGAATGGTCAGTCCTTTGTGATCTTCTTCATATCCACAAAACTCTCCCAGAGAGTGACTGGATGGCATATTTATTCCTGGTCTCTCCTCTGGAAATAGAAGTCACCTGATAGTGAAGTCTAATAGATACATGACTCAGAGATAACTCAGAGCTTGCTTAGTTAAATTACAAAATGTTAAGGGTATAATATTAAAATAACTAGAGATAGCAATGAAATGACAGTGCAATCATAGATTGTAAATATCACTGGTTCTCCTTAAAGTCAACAAAAAGACCAATGATGACAAGACTAATCCTTTAATATAATCATAAATATACAAACCAAGGAGTGCAAAAAAGCTAGGAAATGAGATATGGGTTGTGATTGTTAGCAGTTAGATGTAAGTGGTGGCCACAAGAGGAGAGAGGGTAATTATATTATTTTAGTAAATATTTAAAAGGCCAGACTCAGACATTGGAACTAGTTGCCAGAGCAACTAGTCACCTGCAATCTCTTTTAAGATAGTCAGTTACAGAAACAGGGAGACAAAGAGAAACTACCCGCTTCTGCTTTTCACTTTGAGATGTTAATAAGCTATAAGGTTCCTTGGCTAGGTAGAGAGTACTTAAAGGAAGGTTTTTGGCTTTTTTTTTTTTTTTTTTTAGTGAATTTCAAGGTATTCTAGTTGAACTTTATTTATTTTTTTTTAATTTTTATTTTATTTATATGTGCATACAATATTTGGGTCATTTCTCCCCCCTTCCCCTGCCCCCTATCTTCTCCCCTCCCAACCCTTACCCCCCTTACCCCTTACTACCAGGCAGAAACTATTCTGCCCTTATCTCTAATTTTGTTGAAGAGAGAGTATGAGCAGTAATAGGAAGGACCAAGGGTTTTTTCTAGTTGAGATAAGGATAGCTATACAGAGAGTTGACATGTATTGGTTTCCTGTACATGTGCATTACCTTCTAAGTTAATTTTTCTTGAACTAACCTTTTCTCTAGTTCCTGGTCCCCTTCTCCTTTTGGCCTCAGTTGCTTTAAAGTATCTGTTTTAGTTTCTCTGCACTGATGGCAACAATGGCTATCTAGTTTTTTGGTTGTCTTACTTATACTCATATTAAAGGGAGGTTCTAAAGAGTACTTATTGTCTATGTGATTTGTGGGGATGTGGGTGTGATTTGGGAGAATTATGCCTTCCTATTTTAACAACCATTTTGGGCACCCAGACCCATGATCTTTCACCAAGTGTATTCTACCGACTCTCCAGTATAAGACTAGGAGATGAGGACCACCATTCTGAGTTTCTGCTCCCATTTACTTCATGGGGAATAGAAAACACATCTTTCTCCCTTTCTCTAACCCACTCTCCACTCCATTATTCTCACTCTAGAGACAACCTACTTTTAGTCTGTTGAAAGTATATTCCTCTCCTAATAAATTTACTGTTACTTTTACTAAATCTTTGCATCGTGCTTGAATTCTCCTGTGGAATGAAAGAACTGAGGTTATTTTCAGGACCACTTTTCCAGTAATAGGCTGTGTAATCCTGAAATCAGAAACAAGGAAAAAGAAAAAAGCAAAGCAAAGACAAATAAGACAAGTTTTATTCAGGTGCAGGAGAGATCTGCAAGCTGAGAAACATAGCTTCTCTTCACCCAGTGTTCCGCATAAGCAAAGTGAACTTGGGCTTCTATAACATGGTGAAGAAACCTGTTGGTTAGCATCTCTGGGGGATATGCAAGATTGAGGCAGGTCCAGATATTGGGAACTCACAAGTGTCATGGTGGTTGGGAAGTTTGTAAGCCCAGTAGAATGTCCAGTTCTAAAAGCTAACCAACCACTTGATTTTTGATTCTGAAAAATGATTCCCTCTGGTAGATTTAGTTCCAGAAAATATGTCCATATGGAAATCTTCCTCTTATTTGTAAGGCTCTAAACCTCAGGAAAGAATTTTTTTTCCTCTATCTTTCTCTCTCTCTCTCTTGTTCTCAAAATGACTTGTATTTCCTCACTTATAACAATGGAAAGAAGGAAAGAAATTTCTTATTGTTACATATAGAGATGACTTACTCTACCAAGAAAAACCCAAATTGCTTGTAGCTTTGTTCAGCCTCAAAAAAGTGAATACTTCTTAAAGAACCTGCTTTCAAAGCATGAAACTCTGCATTCAAACCCCAGTCCCAAAAAACAACAAAAAAGTGACCACTTCTTATGATGAAGGAGAATTGAATTGAGGAATAAGAACACAGAGAGAACAAAGCAATGCAATACTATTGTATTTCATCAAAACACAAAAAATACAAGATATTAATATTCATAATAATTTGTGATCACATATTTTATAATATTCTCTGTAAGAAAATGATGGGCTCACACATTTCTAATTAGAATATAAACATAAAATTATAATATACTAGAAAATAAACTTTCAGATTATTTATAAAATAATTATGAACCTATTTTCTGATTAGAATATAAACATAAAATTATAATATACTAGAAAATAAACTTTCAGATTATTTATAAAATAATTATGAACCTATAATGATAGTGATAAATGATGCCTTTGTATGTTTATAAATGTAGAGTTTCTAGTGACAACAGGGAATACTCAATGAGTTAAATATTATGTTTCTTCAAATTAATCTTTAATTACAAAAGAAATTTCAATAATACATTTACAGATCTTGCAGTTTAGTGTTATTTCATCCCTTAGCTAAAAAACATTTGAGAAAATTCAATAAGTGTAGTAAGAAAATACAATATGAACAGCTGAAAACAGCAATAAATTTTCCTTATTGGTACACTTACAACACACTTGGTGGACTAGGTAGCTGAGCTCCATCACTCCATTGGAATTCAGTTTACATTTTCTTCTTTCAAGGGAGACTCAATGAAATAAAAATGGAACTTTATAGGGTTCTTTCCTATAAAAAAGAACTTGACAGTGTCTTTTTAAAATACAAATCATAATTTTAATATTTCTTTAAACCTTCTAATTTTATGAACTTTACAAATATTATTAAAGTAGGAGAAAATAGTTAATGATGTGTCATATTGATATTTATTTAATATAAGACAGACTTAACCATACATGATGAAGAATTTATTTTTTAAAACTCTTTCTGTGGTTTTATTTATTTTATTTTTTTGGGCACCATGGTGGCTTGAACTCAGAGCCTCATGCTTTCTCACAGGTACTCTACCATATGAGCCACTCCACCAGCCTTGAACCAGCAGTTTTAGATTCACAGGAAAAGTGACAAGGAAGTACACAGAGTTTCCCTCTGCTCACTGTCTAAATAGGCACAGCCTTCCTCACCATACATATCTAGACAGAGTGGTATCTTATTATAAATGAGGCAAGACTGACACATTGTTTTTACCCAAAGTCCACTGGGTGAAACACAGGAGCCATCCAGAGTTCCTCCACAGGGACTTCATCATGTAGCACAAAAATCAGACTTGTTCTCTTGGTATCCAACCAGAGAGAGTAGAGCTGCATAAATCTAAGTTTAGAGATGCTACAAACATGTTTGCTATGTATTCTTGCCCAAAGTAGAGAAAACAGACCCAATCCAAGGGATAAGAATAGAGTGCACTTCTTTATAAGAAGTGTTGATAAGTCACATTGCAAACCAGCCTTGGTGCAGAGGGGGATGACTTGAGCTACCTTCACAAGCGATGTATCATAATATCCACCTCTCTTATCTGCATTGTAGCTCAATCTTAACACCTGCCATATATGTACTTTGCACTCCCATCTGGCCACACTTTGTTATTTCTAATCTTCCAAAAGGTCAGGATCATTTTTAATAGATGGATTTCACCACTCTTTTCTGTAGGTGTAGAAGACCTATCCTCAATACCATCACATAACCAATTCATCTCATCTGACCTGCAGGTCTGAGGTCACTTTTTTAAATCACCAGAAGACAAAGATTAAGTTGTTTTTTTTCTGGTAACAAAAACCTGTTGTCCAAACTCTGTCTGTCCAGTAAAAAGAGAAATATAAAACAAAATAAAGTAATTATTAAAACATAAATCGCTGTACTGGACTGGCTCTCAGAAAAATTACAATAACAGTAGACTGTGAACTGTTTGAGGACAGGGACTTAGATATTTTAAAACCCAAGTTTACAACACAGCTGTACCTGGTAGTTATTTAACAATTATTGCTGCTCCAGTTTTGAAGGCAACCTACACAATTACTTCAGGCCTGAAGCAATTATTTCACACCACATCAAATACTTTAGGGAGGAAAGAATTACCTGATATTGTCAAGAGGTAAAGCACAAATTACTCCAGGACTCTACTTTGTAAAGCAAGGCCTCTGAGCATCTGCTTTCACTTGGCTGCTTAATTATTCTTTTCCTCTCACAAAATTACAATCTTCTCCTCTTAATTACCAACCTTTCACTTAGTTCATGTGGTCCGGCTTTGGTACCTACCATGAGCATCACAGGATTTGCTCAGAGAATTGCATTAGGACCCAGAGCTGCTGTTTCATTTCCTCCCTAAGTTACCAAACACCACTGCACCATGCAGCTTCTAAGAGCAAGGTCAACCATCTACCTATGCCAGTAGCTTGTCTTTCTGCATCCCTCTTCTTTGCAATATGGTTAAAATGAAGAATTATAGCAAAGTTCCTCAGGTTTTAATTTTTCTTTCTCTTTGTTTTTAGTGCTTGATGGAAGAAAATTTGGGCTTCATCCATAAATCTAGTCCAACATATGCTCAATTCATAACTTTTTTTATTTCTCTTTCTGAGTATTTGATAGTGACCTCAAACTTAATATGTTCAGTTTCAAATTTAGTATCCTCCTCCCTATACCTGCTTCTTCATCTTCTGCCATCTCCACCCACTTCATCACCACCCTCTTCACAGTGTGGCCTCCACAGAGCTCCTGAGTCTGGCATGTCACTGCTTCTGACTCTTCCCCCACTCTGCTTCAGTCACAGTTGTCTGCTTGCTATCCTGAACACTGCATACTCCTCTTGGGCCGAGGTGGATATCCAGCAGGCAGAACTTTGCCAGGGCACAGGCAAATTTGCATGTATTTAAAGACATGGATATGATGGTGTTGAAAAACATCTGACTTAGACAGATTGGCATACAGGTGTTCCAGTGCAGAGACTGTAGACATTGTCATTCTCATCCCATTCCTGGAATCCTCTTCCCTCCTTCATGAATCTGGACAACTTATTCTTCATGACCCAAGCAAATGATACCCCTCTAACACCTTGCCTGTTCCCCAAGGCAATTCTTGCTTCTCTATGACCCAGCACACTGTATCTTCTCAGCAGCAGTGACTTGCTGATGTCAGGATTCCATGACCTGCATCTCTGTGTGCTTCCTGCCCAAGCTGACACAGGCCATGCATCATCAGAAGACCATGAATGTAAACAAGGAGATGCTTAAAGTGTTCATACATTCCTTAACTTAACAAGAAAATAAATACTTAGCTTAAAATTATTCCAGCAGTTAGGAAAGTTTGATTTTATTAATCAAATGGACTTTCAGCTTAGAGAGTGATTGCACCTGCTTCTTATACCCAGAACATTTTAAAATTTATTTTAATTTTTCTCCCCTGGTACTTGGTCTGGGACCCACAGTCTCTTGCATGTTATGCAAATGCTCCACCACTGCCAACCCTATAAGTTCAAAATTTGCTAAGAGCAAATCAATGGCATTTTGCTTACATGGGATCATTTTTAAATATTATCTTACCTGAAATTCATGTTAGTTCCTCTTGCTTAGTATCCAATTACTATGCCTCTTATTCCTTTACTCACTTACCCATTCCTGAAAACATATTTACTAAATATCTCTCATTGTCTGGACATTGTGGCATGCACTGAGGATATTTTTTTGAATAATTAAATATCATCTAACTTTCTCACCCATGTTTTTTGCTTTTCTTTTGAGACAAGGTCATGCTATGGCTAGACCTTTTGATACTACTGTCTCAGCTTCCTGAGTGTTAGGATTACAAGTGTGCACAATCACATCCAGCAATCAAACCCTTCTTTTTATGAGGTAGTAATTAAATCAAGTATGATAATACAATTTTGTAAGCGCTGGGTGAAATTGAATAGAGGGAAGGTAGAAAGGAAAATAACTAATGAGGATGGATTCCTTAAATGAGGTGGTGATGCCTGAATTGATGTCTTATGTATGAACTGATGAGGAGGTGATTTGGGTGGGTGTGATTCCAGGTAGATGCAGCACTGAGAGGAACTTGGGGCATAAGGAGAAAGTGGGTACTCAGGGCATCGGGATGACTGCATCAATGGGAGCCAAGGGCCATGACAGAATGTGATGGGAAACAAGAAGTTGAAAGGTACCATCACTAAGAACCTTGTAAGGCATTCTGTGAATTTCTTCCTTGCATTTATGTAGTTTCCTATGTTGTCATAAAAATTTGTCATAAATTTCATTTAAACTTATTATCTTACATGTCTGAAAGGTAAAGTCCAAAGACGTTCCATGGGACTAACATTGAGGGGACACATGGCAGAACTGCATTCCCCTGAACACTCAAGAAGGAATCTCTCCTCACCTTTTCTGCCTTGTGGCAACTGCCTGTATTCCATGCTCACATCACTCGGACTTCTGCACCCATAATTCTCAGAGTATTTCCCTACCTATTAGAGGAGTCAGTATGGCTATATGTGGACTACACAATCATCTAGGACAATCTCTCATCTCAAGCTCTTTAATTTAACAAATTGACACATTTCCTTTTGCCATATAAGGTAGCATATCCACAACTTTTAGCAAGTAGGATTTGACAGTATTTGGGGGTATTATGTACATGAACTTCAAGATCTTAAAGTGGATATATGGGAATAATTTTCCAAAAAGTTATTATTTTTAGAAAGTGAATTTAGATGAAGATTAGGATTGTTAATTTTTAGAAGGTAATTCAGAAATTTCAGTGGTCTGAAGTTTTTGAATCTTATGAATTCTATTGGAGGTTTCATGTGCATTTTATTATCTGTCCAAATATTTTAAATGTATGTTTTTCTTAAAAAACAGAGTACAGAAATTTTATTGGAGTCCCAATAATGCCTCCCAAAAGATTAAAGAGTGTGGGTTGAAGTGCAACTAAACAATAGAAGTCAATTTCTTGCACCAAGAAAAATTCTAGTATCAGGAATCACAAACTGGTGGTTAGATCAATAAGTGCATTACACCTGTGTGCTGTATGTATCCACACAGTGCCTGTACCATGTTAGAACAAATTGGCATCTTTTCTTCATGTTAATTTTTTTACTTCATACAGGAAATTGTGATTGTCACTTTATTAACATACATATTCTTTTCATAGCTCTATGATGTTCTTTTATGTAGATAAATTTAGTTTATTCAAATATTCTCTTTGATATTTAGACTTTTCCATTTTTTTAAATGATGATCAATGACAAAATTAATAACCTTGCACATATAATGTTTTGTATTTGAGAAGGTATTTCAGGATAAATTCTGAGAGGTGGAATAAATTCTTGTATTACAGGGTAAATGTGCAGGTCATTTAGTTAGATATTGTAAATTGATTTCCACACAGGGGAACATTACTCCCACCAGTAGTACATGCAGAAAAGCCTTATAAATAACTGCTTACCAATATAAGGAAATGGTAGGCAAGTGCAATTTTACCAATCTTATCTGCAAGAAATTATAGTGCTTGAATGTATTATTTGTCTTTCTTTTAGCAAGAGTAATGTTGAAGCTGGGCATTGTAATACACACCGGCAATTCCAGCTAATCAGGAGATTGAGGAAAAATGATCTTGAGTTTGAGGCCACCCTGGGGAAAGTTAGTGAGAACCTATCTCAAAAACAAAATAGAAAACTGAAAAGGAGATGGAGGTGTGGCTCAAATGGCAGAGTGCTTACTCAAAGCCCTGGGTTCAACACCAACACCCAGTACCTCAAAAAAGTGGGGTGGAGAGTAGATTTAAGCATCTTTTTATATGCTTAAGTTTGTTTTTATCATTCTGTCATTTGAGAAACCCATCAATTCAGGCCTTTTGCCTATTTTTTAGTTTTTGTAGATAATCCTTTTATGAAATGTTAGTGATATGTGAGATGATCACACACTAAAGTACACAAATGTTAAGCTTGTGTCTCACAAGTTTAGAAGGCATGAGAAGAGAAAGAAATTACACTGTATGTGCAGTGTATGTACCCCAAGTTTTATTTTTTCCATTTTTGTTTCTTCCTGATGTTCTATGATTCCCTTTTATCATTTTCTTTCTATTGAGAGAATTTTATTTGCCTTTTCTCTTAGGATAGCTCTATAGGTGAAAAATTTCATTAGATTTTCTTCATAGGAGAGTATTTTTAATCTCTTTATTTTTGAAAGACACTTTTCTTAGGTATATGATTCAGAACTGTAAGTTCTTTTCTTCTAACCTTTAAAAAATGCTATGTCATTTCATTTCATTCTTTCTTTGTTAATTTTTTTTGAGTGTTTGGGATAAAATCAGGGCCTTGCACAGAGCAGGCAAGTGTTATTCTCCCACTGAGTCATCTAAGACTTGGTTTCCCACTTTCTGGTAGCATATGTGTTGTCTTTCAGATTGTTTCCCTGTAAGCAAATTGTCATTCTCTCACTTATTTCAAGATTTAATTTTTCCTGTTTTCAGTTTGACTGTGATGAGCTATAACATGAATTTCTTAATTTTATACAGTTGGAGTTTCTTCAGCTTCTTGAATGGGTAGCTTTATTTATTTATTTATTTATTTATTTATTTTAATTTGAGAAGTTTTAGTTTTTACTTTTGCATGAATTTATCCTTGCTATAATTTGTCTCTCCTTTCAAAAATCCATTGGCACAAAACCAATGACTTTCACAACACCCTACATAGCCAGGAGAATTGATCTTTTTGTTTTCAGTCTACATTCACTTCTGTTGCTCAGGTTGAGTAATTCATTTTGTTCTGGATCAAGTTATTCATTTTCTCTTTCTTCTTTCCCCAACAATTCCCATCTATGAGCCCATCTATTGAGTTTTTGCTTAATTTAGATGTTTGCATTTTTCAATTATTAAGTTTTAGTTAGTTCATTTCTAATACCTTCTGTCTCTTTGGGGTGGATTTCTAGCTACTTGGTAAGACTTGGCAGTTCTTTTCTTCAGGCATGCATTTATTTCTTGTTGAAGCACAACTATAACAATTCTAAAACTCTTGTCGGATAATCCTAAACACTCCATCACTTCTGGACTAGTGTCTGTTGATTGTCTCTCCTCATTTAAGGTTAGGTTCCCTCATGTGTGATTCCATAAGTTTTGCTTACTGATTTTCTATGACACTGAAAACTTTGGATTCTATGAGATTCTGACGTTATTTCTAAAGTTTATGGCTAGCTTCTGTTGATGACATTTGGAAAGGGTGGTAATACCTTCTTATTTCCACGTGAAGATGAAAATCCAGGTTTGGTGGAAATGGAGAGGACCTTCTTGTTTTTGCTAGGTATGGTGGGAGCTCTGACTACCCTTGGTGCCTTCTCTGTTAAAAATCTGATGTAACTGAGAGGAGCCGGACTACCTCCTTTGGTTTGTGTGGTATCCACATTAAGTGAGGACGCACCATTACTACGCAGCAGGGATGAAAGCACCACCTTCACGCAGCTCTTTCAGATTCTGCCTTGTCAGGAAGGCAGGGAGTCTTGTTACTGTCAGGCAAAGGTAGAAATCTGGACTATTTGGTCCTTAATGGTAGAAGCAGAGTGAGAGCATGGTTTGTTCTCTGTTGTTTGCTGGAGTATTCAATAGTTACAATTGAAAATCTTAATCTTTTAGCTAAGAAGAGCTGTAGGATTTGGGGGGATTGTGGTAGGTTAGGGGTGCATGTTGTCTTCTCCCTTTTGTGTGCTCAGGCCATCAGATTCTCCCATTCCCCGTCCAGTAAATGTTAGCGAAAACAAAGTGCAGGTAACCCACTTCCTTGTCTTTTTCAATCTGCTGGCAATGGAAAAGAAGAAAGTACCATGCATAGAGGAGAGTTTAATGGGAAATACTGAGGAAACAATGCACATTGTTAGTTATCACTTATAGCTTGGTCACACATATACATTCATCTGAAGGAGAGTCATGGAAATGTAATCCAACTTTGTGACCAGGTGATTCCTGGTGAAGTCCAACACATATTGCTGTTACACTACAGTATCTTCTCCAAAATTCTCACATCCTATGATTCTTATTTTTGTTCTATAACTAAATTGAAATTGTTCAATCTCAAATTTATAGTCACACATTTATTTTATTCCTATGAGTTGACTTATGCCTCTTCTAGAAAAAATGCTAGAAAAATCATTCATTCAGGCAAACCAGTACTTGTAAAATGTTGTGTTCTCCAACCTCAGCTGTCCAATGTGGAACTACTTCACTCAATGAAGTTCTAAATTGATATTCTTGATTAAAAAGCAGTCTTCCATGTAGTCGTCTAAGACTCAGTGATGCTAATATAACAGATGACCTGTTTTCTTGAGAGAATGAAAGTAAAGGACCACAAAAATGCTGAGTTCTCTTTAATAGGGGTCTACAAGCCTATGTAGCACCATGTACAGGTGTGCAGACCAGGTAGTTAAAAACAAGAATAAAACTAGCTGGTTACCAGGAGCTGGTGTAACCACAGGAACAAAGAATTCTCTAGTTGAATACATTAAATTGTACAGAAATTGAAGTAAATGGAAATCTAGGTCTCTAGGTTCATGTCCTTGACAACCATTTTTCCTCAGTCAGAAGTGAAAATATTATTAAGAGAAATGTCCACATTTTTCCTATAATTGCTTGTCAAAAATATTAGCATTAATCATTTTAAATGCCTAACAATGAATTATGGGAGAATCTTAACTCCTTGACCAACTAGGAATTATTTGAACCTTTTGTTTATTCTCCACATAGTCTACCCATGAAAGACAATCCACATTTGAGGCACAAAGTAGAAAATGCTACTTAATCTATGAAATAATTTTATTAGGTGTATTAATTGCAAACAAAGATTACACACTACATTACAGAATAAAGAGAAAAGGAAATACATAATCATCTTAATAGACACAGAAAAATAACTTAAGTAAGTGTACTCAACTCTTCTACTCTTCACCACTATTATATCAATTTTTTAAAATTCTGCACAAGATCAGGCAATATTTTTCTTTCTATGCCAGAATTATTTCACTTCACAAATGTCCTTCAGATTCATACATGCTATTTCATCTGGCAGAATTTTCTTTATTTTAATGACTAATAATTCCTTGAATATATGTACACAAAGTATATATATATATAGATATATACAAACTTATATATATATTTATGTATATTCATGTCTCTTTATTTATTGATGGACACCTATGTAGATTTCCATACATTATAACTTATGTATGGAATATTAGTTCCATGCATTATAACTAATGCTACAACAATAGTTGAACATTATAAGTAATGCTACAACAATGAGGGAAAATGGTGTGCCTTTAACAAACTGATTCTGTTTCTTTTTGGATTGCTAGATTGCTATGGTAATTCTATTTTTAGTTTTTTGAGGAATGTCAATAATGATTTTCACAAAGTATACTAATTTACATTCCCACCTTATAGAAACATGTTCAATAATATTATGGCAGAAAAGTTCCCAAATATGAGAAAGAGATGACCATCCAGGTACAGGAACCTTTTAGGACTCCAAAAAGACAAGATCAGAAATCAATCACCACACATCATATTAGAGTATAAACATTAGGCATAGAGAATAAAGATAGAACATTGACAATTAAAACAGAGATGTGCCAAGCTATCTATAAATGCAATCCCATAAGAATAACAACCTATTTCTCAACAGAAACTTTAAAACCAAGGAGGGCATACAATGACATATATTTCAAGCCCTGAAAGAAAATAACTGCCAACCTAGACTACTGTACTGAGAAAAGCTATTCTTCATACTTGAAGGAGAAATGAAACTTTCCATAAAGGAAACCCAAAACTAACAGCCACTAAATGAATGCTACAGAAGATAGTTAAAGGAATCTTACAAACGGAAGAAGAAGATAAATGCAACAACAAAAATACAGAAAAGAATTTATCTCACTAGATGAGTAGAGAAGCAAATAAGTAGTAGTAAGGAAGAATCAAACACTACAAAAACAACAAAGTAGCAGGAATTACTATACCTTTCAATAATAACTATTCATATGAATGGTCTCAATTCTCTAATCAAAAGACAAAGTTTGAAGGACTGAATTAAAAAATAAGACATAGGCATTTGTTGCCTACCAGAAACACTCCTCACAAGCAAAACCAAACACACGCTTAAAGTGAAATGATGAAAAAAAGGAATTTCCAAGCAAATGGAGACTTAAAGCAAGAGTAGGTATACTCAGACCTAAAAAATCACACTTTAATCCAGAAGAGCCAAAGAAGTTTACTTCATGTCAACCCTCTGGAAGCTATCCAGTACCAGGAAATACCAATTTTAAATGTATATGCACCAAATGTCAATGCGTTAAATTTCATAAAGAAAGCAATGCTGAAAATAAAAACAATGACAGAACACATAAATGTCTTTCTTGACAAAAAATAGCAAGAAAACTTCAGAATTAAACAAACTGTAGATCTAAGGGATGTAACAGAATATTCCTCCCAAAGGCCACAGGCTACACACTTTTCTCAGTGACCTCTAGATATTTCTCCAAAATAGATTGTATCTTAGGATATAAAGGAAACATTAAGTAAAAGATGGTTAAAATAATTCCCTGTATTTTATCAAAGCACAATGGAATAAAACTAGACATTAATGGCAAGAGAAGCTACAAAAAATTTCTAAACACATGAAGACTAAATAATTCAGACTTGAACAATCAATGGGTCATTGAAGAAATAAGGAAGGAAATGAAAAAATTTCAAATGAAAACAAAAATATAATTTATGAGAACTTTTGAAATACAGTAAAAGCAACACTAAAAGAAAAGTTAAAAAATCACAGAGATCTGAAAAAAATAACCTAATGAGGAGTGTCAAGATTTTAGAAAAACATGAACAAGCCATCCCCAAAACAGTAGATGGAAAGAAATACTAAAGATAAGGAACATGCAGACTAAAAGAACAATTGAAAGATTCAATGAAACACAGAACTGATTCTTTGAAAGGTTAAAAATATTGATAAACTTTTAGCCAGATTCACCAAAGGAACGTGAGAAAAGACCCAAATCAAGAAAATTAGAAATGATAAAGGAGTTATCACAATAAATACTAGTGAAATTCAGACAATTTGTAAGTAATACTCTGAAAACTTACATTCCAACACACTGGAAAACCTAAAAGAAATGGATACATTTCTAGATTCAAGACCTACCAAAATTGAACCAGGGGGATTTATTTTATTATTTTATTATTTTTATTTATTTATTTATATTTTTATTCATTTGTTCACAAGTGCATACATTGCTTGGGTCATTTCTCCACCCTGTCCCCCTTTCCCACCCTTCCCACCTTCCCCACCTCAGTTCCAGGCAGGTGCTCTTCTGCCCTTATCACTAATTTTGTTGAAGAAAAGACATAAGCATAAGAAAGACAAAGCATTTTTGCTAGTTGAGTTAAGGATAGCCATACAGAGAGAATCCTACTATTGTTTTCATGTACCCATGTGCTATGATCCATGTTGATTCAACTCTAACTGATCTTTACATTGGTTCCTGATCACCTTCTCATGATAACCTCTGACATTTTAAGGTTTCTGTATTAGTTCCTCTGCAGTGGGGACATCAAATGCTTTCATGTTTTGGGTTTTCGACCTATCCCCATGCCTCCCGAATGTGCTCTCCCCTTGTCATGTGATCCAAGTCCAGCTACATTGCTGCATTTGCCCTAGACCTAAAGTCCACATATGAAGGATAACATACAACATTTGGTCTTCTGAGCCTGAGTGACTTTGCTCAGAAAGATGTACTCCAGTTCCATCCATTTACTTGCAAATCATAAGGTTTCACTCTTCTTCATGGCTGAGTAAAATTACATTGTGTATAAATACCACATTTTCTTGCTCCATTCATCAGTAGTGGGGCATCTTTGTTGTTTCCATAACTTGGCTACTGTAAATAGTGCTACAATAAACATGGGTATGCAGGTGCCTTTGGAGTAACCTGTGTTCCATTGCATTGGATATATCCCCAGGAGTGGGATTGCTGGATCATATGGCTGGTCTATTTTTAGATTTTTAGATTTAGAAGTCTCCAAATTTTTTTCCAGAGTGTTTGCACTAGCTTGTATTCCCACCAGCAGTGGACTAGGGTTCCTTTTTCCCCACATCCTTGCCAACACATGTTGTGGTTGGTGTTTTTGATGATGGCTCTTCTAACAGGGGTGAGGTGAACTCTTAGTGTGGTTTTGATTTGCGTTTCCTTTGTGGCTAGAGATGGTGAGTATTTTTTGTATTTTTTCATGTGTTTTTTGGGCATTTGAATTTCTTCTTTTGAGAATGTTCTGTTTAGTTCATTTGTCTACCTCTGAATTGGTTCCTTGATTTGGGGAGAGTTTAGTTTCTTAAGTTCCCTGTATATTCTGGTTTTCAGTCCCTTGTCTGATGTATAGCTAGCAAATATTTTCTCCCACTCTGTGGGTGGTCTCTTCAGTTTTGAGACCATTTCTTTTATTGTGCAGAAGCTTTTTAATTTTTTGACATCCCATTTACTCATCTTTTCTCTTAGTTGCTTGGCTGCTGGGGTTCTATTGAGGAAGTCTTTGCTTATACCTATTTGTTCCAGAGTGTTTCCTGCTCCTTCCTGCAGTAACTTCAGAGTTTCAGGTCTGATATTTAGGTCCTTGATCCATTTTGAGTTGATAGTAGTACATGGTGATAGACATGGATCTAGTTTCAGTTTCATGTAGACGGGTAACCACTTTTTCTAGCAAAATTTGTTTAGGGCTGTCTTTTCTCCATTGTATATTTTTGGCACCTTTGTCAAAAATTAGGTGGGTATACTTATGTGGATTCATATCTGGGTCCTCTATTCTGTTCCACTGGTTTTCATGTCTGTTTTTGTGCCAGTACTATGCTGTAATTATTGATATTGCTTTGCAATATCGTTTGAAGTCAGATATTATGATATCTCCAGCATTGCTCTTTTTGCTGAAAATTGCCTTGGCTATTCATAGTCTCTCATGTTTCCAAATGACCTTCATGGTAGATTTTTCAATCTCTGTGATGAAAGTCATTGGGATTTTGATGAGAATTGCATGAAACATGTAGATTGCTTTCAGTAGTATAGTCATTTTTACTATGTTGATTCTACCAGTCCATAGGCATAGGAGATCTTTCCATCTTCTGTAGTCTGCCTTAAACTCTGCTTCAGGAATTTGTAATTCTCCTTGTAGAGGTCATTCACATTCTTTGTTAAATTTACTCCTAGGTATTTGATTTTTTTTGAGGCTATTGTGAATGGAATTGTTTCCATATTTTCCTTCTCAGTTTGCTCATTGTTGGTGTATAGAAAAGCTAATGATTTTTGTAAGTTGATTTTGTATCCTGCCACCTGTTTATGATACCTATTTATGGTGTCTAAGAGTTTTTGGATAGAGTGTTTTGAGTCTTTAAGGAATAAGATCATATCATGTGCAAATAAGGATATTTTGACGGTTTCTTTATCTGTATGTATTCATTTTATTTCTTCTTATTACCTAATTGCTTTGCTAGGAATTCCACTACTATGTTGAATAGGAGTGGGGATAATGGGCACCCTTGTCTCATTCCTGATTTTAGGGAGAATGGTTTCAGTTTTTCACTGTTAAGTATGATGTTGGCTATAGGTTTGTCATATATAGTCATTACAATATTGAGGTATGTTCCTTCTATTCTTAGTTTTCTTAGAGCTTTTATCATGAAGTGGTGTTCAATGTTGCCAAAGGCTTTTTCTGCATCTAGTGAGATGATCAAGTTGTTTTTGACTTTGCTTCTATAGATATGGTACATTACATTTATAGATTTGAGTATGTTGAACCACTCCTGCATCCCTGGGATGAAGCCAACTTGGTCATGGTGAATGATCTTTCTGATCTGTTTTGGATTCAGTTTGCATTATTTTACTAAGGATTTTTGCATGGATATTCATTCAGAAAATTTGCCTATAGTTCTCCTTTTTGGAGGTGTCTTTGTCTGGTTTTGGGATGAGAGTAATATTGGCTGCATAAAATGAGTTACGTAGTGTTCCTTTCCTTTGTATTTCATGTAACAATTTAAGTACAGTTGGTATTAGTTCTCCTTTAAACATCTGATAGAATTCACCAGTGAATCCATCAGGTCTTGAACTTTTCTTTTGTGGGAGGTTCTTGATGGCAGCTTCAATTTTTTTGTGTGTTATTGATCTATTCAGTTGATTAATATCCTCTAGGTTCACTTTTGGGTGGATGTAAGTTTCTAGAAATCTGTCCATTTCTTCAAGATTTTTAAATTTTTTGGGATACAGATTTTCAAGGCAGTCTCAGATGATTTCCTGCATTTCCGTGGTGTTTGTTGTTATCTCCCTCTTTGCATTTCTGACTTTACTGATTTGGATTTTATCTCTCCTCATTTTAGTCAGGTTTGCCAGGGGTTTGTCAATCTTATTTATTTTTTCAAAGAACTAGCTTTTTGTTTCATTGATTCTTTGTATGCCTTTTTTTTGTTTGTTTGTTTCTATTTCATTGATTTCAGCCCTTACTTTAAGCATTTCTTTCTTTCTACTTGTTTTGGCATTTGCTTTTTCTTGTTTTTCTAGGAGTTTCAGCTGTAGTTTTACATCATTGATTTGAGCTCTTCTGTCCTTTTAATATATACACTCATGGCTATAAACTTTCCTCTTTGGACTGCCTTTGCTGTGTCCCATAGGTTCTGGTAGGTCATGTTTTCATTTTCATTAACTTGCAGGAAACTTTTAATTTCCTCTTTTATTTCATCAATGACCCATTCGTAATTGAGCAATGTGTTGTTCAGCTTCCAAATGTTTGTGTGCTTCTACTGCTGTTTTTGTTGTTAATTTCTAGTTTTAATGCAGTGTGGTCAGACAGAATGCATGAGATTATTTCTATTTTCTTTTATTTGCTGAGGCTTGCTTTGTGCCCTAAGATTTGATCAATTTTGGAGAAGGTTCCATGGGCTCCTCATACACATGAGAAGAATGTATATTGTGCAGAAGTTGGATGAAATATTTTATAGATGTCAGCTAGGTCCATTTGACCTATAGTGTGATTTAGTTCTAGGATTTCTTTATTTTTTTTTTTTGTTTAGATGACCTATCTATTGGAGATTGGGGGGTATTACAGTCTCCCATTACCACTGTGTTGGAGTCTATATATACTTTTAGGTCCTTCAGAGAATGATTGATGAAATTCGGAGCATTGATATTGGTTGCATATAGGTTGATAATTGTTATTTCCTTTTGATATATTTTCCCCTTTATTAGTATGGAGTGCCCTTGTTTATCTTCCTTGATCAATGTAGGTTTGAAATTACTTTGTCTGAGACAAGTATTGCTACCTCTGCCTGTTTTCAGGAACCATTGGCTTGGTAAATCTTCTTCAAGCCTTCTACTCTAAACCAGTAATTATTTCTGTCGACAAAGTGGGTCTTTTGTAGGCAGCAGATTATTGGATCTTCCTTTTTAATCCAGTTTGCCAATCTCTGTCTTTTGATGGGGGAATTTAGTTCATTGACATTCAGTGTTAGTATTGATAAGTACGTTGTAATTCCTGTCGTGTAATTGTCTTTGTTGATCAATGGTTTGATTGTGTATAGCTGAATCAGTGTTACTCTTTATTTTCCTGCCTTCTCTTCTCCTGTGGTTTGATATTGTCTGCCCTTTCATTGTTTTGTTTGCTTTCATTTTCTGTGTGTGCAGAATTTCTTGGAGAATCTTTTGTATTGGTGGCTTGGTCATCATATACTGTGTTAGTTTCTACTTATCCTGGAAGACTTTTATTGTTCCATCTATTTTGAGTGACAATTTTCTGGGTAGAGTATCCAAGGATTAAAATGATTTTCATTCAATTCTTGGAAGACCTGACTCCATGTTCTTCTTGCTTTTAATGTTTCTGTTGAGAAATCTGCTGTGATTTTGATGGGTTTACCTTTGTATGTTATTTGTTTTTTCTCTCTTACAGCCTTCAATATTCTTTCTCTAGTCTCTGTACTTGTTGTTTTAATGGCAATATGTCATGGGGTAGTTCTATTTTGGTAAGGTCTGTTCAGTGTTTTGGAGGCTTCCTGAACCTGTATGAACATAGTTTTCTCTAGATTTGAAAAATGTTCAGTTATCATTTTGTTGAATATATTACTAATTTCACTTACTTGTACCTCTTCTTCTTTTTCAATGCCCATGATTCCCAGGTTTGGCCTTTTGATGGAGTCAGTGAGTTCTTGGATTTTCTTTTCACAGGTCTTGAGTTGTTTAACTAATAGTTCTTCAGTTTTTCCTTTAATTGCCTTTTCATCTTCAAGTTCTGAGAGTCTATTTTCTGTTTGTTCTATTCTGCAGGAATGGCCTTCCATTTTGTTTTGTATTTCTTTTTCAGTCTTTTTTCTGAGGTTTTTCCATATTGTGGGTTACTTCCTCTTTAATATTGTCAATTTTTGCCCTTCATTCATTTATCTCTTTGTTTATGGTGGTCTCAGTTTCAGTTCAGTGTTTATTTAGGGCTTCTGTGATTTCATTTATTGGTTTCTTTGTTTTCTCATATGCTTTGTTTTTGTTGTGTTGGACTTTCTTGAGTGCTTCCTCTACATTTTGGTTGATCATGTCTAGTAACATCTCTATGAAATTCTCATTAATTACTTGTTGGATTTTTTCTTTCAGAGTGTTCTTGTGGGCTTCATTGAATCAGGAGGATTTTAATCACCTAAGCAAATTTAAAACAAACAATGTGATTAAGGAAGTAATAAAGAGCCCCCCCAAAAGGAAAATCCCTGGAATGTATCAGCTCTGATTTCTACCAGACCAGTAAAGAAGAGTTAAACCCAGTGGTACTCAAACCATCCCATAAAATATAAAGGGAAAGAATACCATCAAACTAATTCTATCAAGCATGAAGAAAACTATAAACCAAATTCCTTTATGCACATCGATGGAAAATTCTCAATAAAATATTTGCAAAATGAATTCAACAACACATTAAAATATCATATGCTATGATCAACTTGGTTTCATTGCAGGGTACAATGATGGCTCAATGTACACAAATCAATAGCCATTATACAGCACAAAAATATATTAGGAACAAAAATCACATGATTTATTGAGATGAATAGATGCCAAAAATTCTTTGACAGAATTAAATATACCTTCCTGATAAAAACTCCAAATAAATTAGGAATAGTGGAAGATACCTCAACATAATGACAGATGATCTTGAGTAAAACTACAATCAACAGTGTAGTAAATGGGGAAAATCTGAAAATATTTTCTCTAAAGTTAGGAATGATGCAAGGGTATCATTCTGTCCACTTTTTTTCTCTTTTCTTTTTTCACAGTACTGAGATATGAGCTCATAGCCTTGTCCTTGACAGACACATGCTCTATAACTTAAGCCACATTCTCAGTCCTTTTAGTTTTAGATATTTTTAGAGAAGGGTCTCACATTTATGCCCAGACTGGCTTGCACCATGATCCTCCTAGTTACACTTCCAACAGAGCTGGAATGACAGACAAATGACTTCATTCCCAGCTTTTATTGATTGAGATGGGTTCTCACAAACTTTTTTCCCAGGCTGGACTTGAAACACAATCTTTTTGAACTCTATCTCCGAAGTACCTATGATTACAAGTGTGAGTAACTGCACCTGTCAATCTATTTACTGTTACACAATATAGTGCTAGAATTCTTAGACTGAAGAATAAGGCAAGAAAAATATACACAAGAAACAAAAAAGAAAGTAAGAAATCAAATTTTCCCTATTCATAGATGATATGATCCTTTACTTATAAAAACATGAATGACTCCTCCAAAATTTCTTAATTCTCTTAAACACTTTTAACAAAGTAGCTGACAGAAACAAAATACACACACAAAAATTAGTAGCTTTTCTGTATATGAAAAATGAATATGCTAAGAAAGAAATCAGGAAAATAATTCCATTCATGAATTTCTTAAAAAATAAATATTAGGAACAAATACAACAAAGGAGACAAACATCTCTATATTGAAAACTATAAAACCTTGAAAAAAGAAATTGAAAAGACACTACTAGATGGAAATACTTCCCAGGTTCATGGATTTTCAGAATTAATTCTGCAAAAAGGATATATTATAGAAAGAAATTTATATATTCAGTAGTGAAATTCCCACAAAAATTTGAACAGCATTTTAACAGAAATAGAAAAATCACACCTAAAATTCATATGGAAGCACAAAAGACTCCAAAAAGCCAAAACAATCCTGACAGTTAGACACTGGAGCTAGCACAATACCAATCTTCAAACTATACTACAAATCCAGTAAGAAAAATATCATGGTCCTACATCAAAAGCAGACACATATACCAATGGAATGGTAAATAATAATGTATGGAAATAAGTCCACATCATTATAGCCATCAGATTTTTGACAAAAGTGACAAAAACATATGTTGGAGAAACAAAAATCTCTTCAAGAAATGTTTTTTTGGAAAACTGCATATTGGAACATAGAAATCAATTCTATATGAATCAATGATGTAAACTACTAGAAGAAAGCAAAGGGCATAGGGAACACCTTTCTGAATATGACTCAAATTGTTCAGTAAATAACAGGAAGAATTAACCAATGGGATTATGTAAAATGTAAAAGCACTGAACACCAGGAATCATGAAGCAGCATTTAGAATAACTGAAAATCTTTGCTAAGCATTCATCCAATAAAGAATTAATATCCAAAATATATAAAGAGCTCCAAAAAGTGAAAACAATACAACAAATAATCCAATTAATAAATGGGCAAATGTGTTGAACACACAATTCTCAGAAGAAGTCAAAGGGCCAACAAATAAATGAAGAAATGTTCAACATCCTTAGCCATAAAGGAAATGCAAATCAAAACTGCACTATGATTCTATCTCATCACAGTAAGAATGGCAATCATTGAGAAAACAAACAACAGCAAATGTTGGCAAGGATGTGGGGGGGAGAGGAAAACTTATGCATTATCAGTGAGAATGTAAATTAGAGCAGCCACTATGGAAATCATTATGAAGTTTCCTTTAAAAACTGAGACCTATCATATGACCCTCTCATAGCACTATTGAGCATATATCCCAAGGAACATAAGTCTGCATACAATATAGACACCTGCATACCTGTGTTTATGTCAGCACCATTAACTACAGAAAAACTATGGAACCAGCCCTGGTACCCATCATCTAATGAACTGATATAGAAAAAGTGGGGGCTGCAGGCATGGCCCAAGTGTAGAGTGCAAGCCTAGGAAACACAAAGCCCTGAGTTTAAACCCTAGTACCATAAATAAAATGTGGTAAATAAAGTATTTTTCAACCACAAGAATGAATGTAATTATGCAATTGGCAGGAAACCTGATGAAACTGAAAATATTCATGCTAAGTGAAATAACCCAGAATGAGAAACACAAGACAAATATTACATTTTTTTCTCTCATATGTGGAATGTAGGCCTGGAAAAAAAAAAAGAATGACACGAGTGTAATATGTGGGCAGGGGGAGACTATTAGGAGGTGCCAACCTGTGGGAGGATGGAAGATGAAAAAAGAAGTGAAGGGGCTGAATATGAATGAAGTATTTCACACACATGTATGAAAATAGAATAATGAAACTCATCAAAATTATTTGAAAACAATGTTATAAGAAAGAGTAACAGAGGGAGTACATTTGTTCAAAGTATATTATTCTCATGTATGGAAACATCACAATGAAACCTCTTGCTGATAAAAAAATAACAAATCCAAACCTGAAAGACATAAAAGACATCTACATATTAGGTAGATGTAAACCTACTAGTAAATTATCATGAACTTTGATTAGTCCATCGTGTCTTAGATGTTACAGTGAAAACACCAGGAAGAAAAATAGCCAGAGAAACTTCAGTTCCTCAAAATGGAGAGTGTCACACTGCACATGACACTGTCAGGAAAGGACAAAAATCAAAATGAGAGAAAGTGTATAAACCATACAGCCCATGGGGGACTTAAGTATAGAATATATAAGTAGTAAAAATTGTAAAAGCTAATAATCCAGCATAAAATGAGGACTAAATTCACATAGACATTTCACCACAGAACATACATAGTGGACAATAACAGGTATAAAATGCTCAACATCAATAGCCACCAGAGAAGCACAAATAATAACCACTATGAAATTCCACTTCACAACCCCTAGTATAGCTGTACAAAAATAGACAGACTATAGAAATGATAGTGAGGATGCAGAAAAATAAAAATATTCCTCACATATTGCTATTCAGAGCAGTAAAACTATAATTATTTTGGAGGTTTCAAAATACCAAACATGAGAAAATACATGACTGAACAATTCCACCATATCTATACATACAAAAGTTATTGAAGCAGACTTAAACACATATGTACACAAAACACAAAACTTTTATATAGATGTTCATGGTAATATTATATATAACATCCCAACTATGAGGACAACTCAAATGCCTGTGGACCACTGAGTGGTTAAAAAATTTAGCATATGCTTAAAATAGAATGTTATTTGGAAATAGAAAAGAATAAAATGTTGAAATATGCAGAAACATGGATGAATCATGAAATTATTATGGTCAGTGAAAGAAGGAAATCAGAAATAGCCATGTGTTGTATGTTTCACACCTATAAAAGGATATAGTAGACAAATCTCTAGGGACAAAAGTTGATTGTCTGGTAGTGATGAGAATAACTATTAACGGATATGAAATTTCCTTCTATGGTGATGAAAATGTAATCTTATACTATTGTATTTATTATGATGGTTGCACAACTGTGTGGCTATTCAAAACCATTAAATTGCATGTTTAAAATGAGTGGAATTTGTTGCAATTAATGGTATTTCAAGAAATGTTAACCCATTATTTTCATTTACTACTTTATGAAAGAGAAATTCTCTGCATACTAAATTAATCTGAATATTTTCGATGAGAACTGGAAGAATTGCATCACAAAATACTGAAGGAACTTAAAAATAAAATTACTTCAAAACCCTAGTCTATAGTGGGCTGTTGAAAATACAATGAAAACATTGAAGAATAAGAAAAAATTTGCAGTTTTAAAGAGGCAGTGGAATGATAAAATTACTCATGCTTTGTTCATTTTGAACAAGACTCTAGAATATATTTTGGATATGGTGTTGGGGGAAATGATGAGTTCAGGTAAAATGCCAATGTCGTTAAGGAGCGTGCAGGTGTCAGTGCACAACATGTAGATGAATATGTGATTCTGCAGCCCAGAGTAAAGGCGTTCTCTTGGTACTTGAATGGAAAGCATCCTGGTGTGGATGCTATTTGATATTGTTGATGATATCTCATGCTGCATCATGAGGGTAGTCCCTCAGAGAAATCCAGAAGAAATCAGATACAGACTGCAAAGAAACATGAAAAACTATCTACTTTAAAGTTACACGTAAAAAGAGAAAGATATATGGAAGTATGGTTGTGATAGTGCAGGAACAGGAGAAACAAGCAATACCAAGGAGAAAAGAGCATCCCAGAAAGACGTGATCAAGGGCCTAAGGGTTGAAAAAATTATTAATGCTTTGTTAAAGCAGAGATTTCATAATGTAAGAACTGAATATTGATTTGTAAATAATTGGATTTTTAAAAAATCTTGGGTCCAGTAAATTGCAGTGAGGAATCTATGCCAGCAAGAGTGTGTTGCACCACTTTTTTTTTTAAATGCAGTCTTTTGTTGGAAGACTTTTATTTTATTTTTAAAATGCTATTCCTGTTTACATGAAAATTTATTAATATCACTGAAAAGAATTTTAATATTTAGTATGTACTGATAGTTGTAACTCAGGCAAATTACTGAATTAAATCAAATAAATTATTTTTTTAGTTCCTTAATGTTCAATTTTAATGTGTGTAAAGGAGTCTAAGACCACAGGGATAAGAACTACTAGTTTAGACAGTCCTTCCAAAGAATGAGAGAATAGAACATCAGCAAAAGCTGTAAGAGGAATGCTGTGTCAAAGGAAAACTGCTCTTATTGAAGATGGAATAGACCTAATAATGTTTAAATGCTGATAGGAAAGAGCAAGCAGAGAATAAGGAGCAGTGAATATAAGAAATAGAAGGGACAAATGGGAGCTGACAAATCAGTTTTCTCTAATATTGTATTGCTCTGGGGATGCCTAGCACCACACCTACATCTTTGTTTTTAAATATTCTCTGATTAAAGGGACCAGATCCTTTATAGGAGTGATTGAATCCAGTGCTGCACCAGGGAAACAACAAGGCTTGTGTGTATTTGGGGGTGCCATTAAAATACAGAAGTGTTCATCAAATGATGGGGCTTTGGAAAGATTCAGGGCCAGCCTAAGGTACTCCCAGGGCCAAACCTGGAGCAACTGGAGGAGCAAAATAAATTATGGATTAAAACCCATGGGCTACATAAGCATCAAGATGTCCATCCTGAGTTTAATAAGTAGACAAACAAGGGAGAAAGGACAGTTCTTGCTTACAAAAGCATTCTAATTAAAAATGTGCAAAAATTGAAGCAAAAAAAAGTCACCACCTTGAGCAAAAATAAGATACTTACAATCTCACAGTATCTCCCTTGAGGAATTTTTGAACTACAAAGGAAAAAGTAACTATTGAACTTGTAAAAACTCCAGCAGCTACCCACTGTCTAGGTGACCTGGTCAATAGTATCAACTATGTGAGGGATGTTCTGAGTGTGCTCCACATTTATCTGTAGATGTCTTGTGAAAAATGTTGAACCTTAATTCAGTTCTGAGAAAATATCAGACAAACCAAAATTGAGGGATATTTTTCAAAATGATTGAACAGGACTTTTCAGAAATATTTACTCATGAATGACAATTTGGTAGGCACATTGCTCCTCTTTCTCCACAAATGTTCATGACCAGATCCTGGATCTCAATACACTAAATTGATTTGCAGATGTGGGATTGTGGATTTGGAGGCTGTCATGCTAAGTGGGGTGGTTATCCTGAATTATGCATGAAGGCCTGATCTAGTCATTCAAACCCTTACAAACAAAAGCTTTCTCCTTTGTCAAACTGATTTACAAGAACAGGCAGGATCATCAAAGAGACCCCAAGTTTGAGGAAACTTGATGCTATGGCTCTGAGTTGAGATACCAAGCACTGAACTAGGGAGGTTCCTGGGAATTAAGGATAGTCCCACTCACAGTCAGCAAGGTCTTCAGTCTTAAGACCATCTGGATTCTGGCATTAACCTGAATGAGCAGGGAGCAGTCTCTTTCCAAGGCCTCTGAATGAATCTCAGGCAAACTAGTTCTTGGAGTTTTGTCTTTATTAAACTGAAGCAGGAAAATCAGGGGAGACAACTGACCTGCAGAACTGCATGAAAAAAAATGTGTTGTTCTAGGTTGAATTTGTTCTAATTTTTAACAACAAATAGAAAATTAGTTAGGGAAGGGAAGTCTGAGAAACTGTCCATGTGGAAGAGAACAAGGAGACAACAACTGTGTCAGTGTGGTCCTGGAACCCAAAAGAGCGTCACTGTGGAGAACCATGAAACTCAAGTGCAGGCAGCAGGGTTGGTGTTGCACCAATATGCTGTTCATTTTGGCAAATGTACCATGGTTATAAGAATACTCACAGAGGGAAAGCTGTGTGAAAGGCATACAGAGCTCTTTGTGTTGTTTTCAGAATTTCCATAAGTTTGCAGTTCTTTTAAAATCAAATGCTAAAACCAACATACTCCAAGTCCCATAGTCTTCCTGGAAATACCTATGACTAAAGGTGCCTGCCCACCTCTGAGCACCTTATATTTGCAATCTTTAGGTACATGGTCACCTTTGAGGAACTTATTCCATGAAGTAATTTAACATGAATAATGCAGAGATTCTCATAATATGATTCTGAGAACAGGTGTGGCAACTTGAAGGCTATTGTGTATGTCCTTTTCCTGATGAGCACAGCTTGGGTCCTAACCCTGGATTCCACAATAGTGGTTAGGTAAATGACAGGCAATGATTGTCATTTGAGTAACAAATTTAAAGCATCTGCACATCTTCAAATTGAGGGCCAGATAAATAATAGATGAATTATATCTTGGTGTAATTATTTATAGCAAATGAAAGGAACTATTAGATGATTTTAGACAGTGAAATATAGATTTGGACTTTTATTTCCACCACTTTTGATAGTAAAGGTTCTTTATTATTATTTTACTGGGGGGACATTGTGACATTTATTGTAAGGTCTTATAATATATCATCATTGAATTCACCTCCTCCATCATTCTCTTTTATTTCCCCTCCCCTGATTCCTGGAATAGTTTTATTTTTCCATTTGCATACATGTATGCATAATATTTCTACAACATTCACACTCTTACATCCTTTCCTTATATCCTCTCCCCTCCCATGGATACCAACCCCAAGATAGGAACTATTTTACCTTCCTATTCTCTGTTTTTGTAAAAAACAAAAAACATTGAATTTTTGTTTATTTAAGATAGCTATGGAGGATGTTTCATTGTGACATTTCCATGTATATATGTATTTAAATCTGAACTGGTTCATCCATTCTAATTTTCTCCTTTCTGCCTTAGTACCATTCTTGTAGTGATTTCAACAGGTTTAAAAATACTATTTTCATTCTTGTATAGGAAGTACATAAACCATATTCACTTTCTTAACTTCCTTCTTTTACCCTCATTCTCTCATATGTGACTTCCACTTCACAATAGATAATGTATGGAAACAGCCAAGATGCCCCACTCTTGATGAATGGATCAAGAACATGTATTTACACACAATCAAATTTTATGTCATAAAGAAAAGTAAAATTTTGTCATTTGCAGGTAAATGGATGGAACTCAAGAACATTGTAATGAGGTTCAGGTTCACAAAGCCAAAGTCCACATATTTTCTCTCATATGTGGAATGCAGACCCAATAAAAATACAAGTAATATTTTGAAATCATTCTTATTCTAAAAAGCTTGTTGTGATTTACTTAAACTTATCAGTTAATGTTCATTTATTATTTCTAATTTAATTAGCCACATTTATTCAATGACTAATACCCTATTTTCAAAAAATATAATTTAAAAGTTATTATAATTATCTTTATAATTGTAGCTATGAAGATAATCACAAATAAATTGGTTGAGAACAAAATCTCTCTGTACCAGTAAGATGTCCACATTGTATATTAAGGTTTTGAAAGTTTGATGGGCTTAACATTTTGCATGTTGTAACTCAAATGTTGACCAAGTTTGTGTAAGAAGTTCTAGGTTGCTCATCTTTGCCAGCCCAGAGCAGAGGCCATGTGGCAGAGGAGCAATGTCAGGGCACAGTCAGCACTGCATCCTGGAACCTTCTTCTCATCAACAACTGCTTGTTGAGCATCAGCATCCAAAGTCAATGTAAGCATGTTTACATCCATTAAATGTCTTACAGTGCAGTGAAGAGATGAACTGGTAGACAAATTATCATATTTACTATGTGACAAGTGTTGTGATAAGGATTTAGTTAGGATACCATGGCAGCAGAGAAAAGAGAGAGCCAAGGGGAGTCACCCCTAAAGAAAGGGAAACTGCACAGTATCAAAAGATGAACAGGATCACTGACATGGAAACAGGTACTAAGCACATCCCAGGTGTTCCTGCACAGGTTGGTGTTGAGTTGGACAACAGCCCCACTCCTGCTTTTCAGGAGTATTTTGCATGACAGGCAACAGTTCATTCCCTTGCTCAGCACTGAATGTGAGAGCACAGTCTCACCTGGGGCATGGTGTATCACTGGACTCTCCAGTGCCCGGATGCTTTGAGAGTTAAACTTATCAATAACTGATCTGCACATAGATATAAACAAGAGAAACAAAGTTGATGGAGATATTCTTCCAAGATGAATCTCAAGTTGAAAGCCTGCATCTGTTTTATGGGGCTCACATGGCACCCAGGTTGAACATCTGGGGAAGGTTTTCAAACATATGCTGAACAGCTGAACATTCCCAATATCCTAAATGCTCTGAAGTCTATAACCTTTTTTTTTGTTTTTGTTTTTGTTTTTTGTGGTACTGGAGTTTGAACTCAGGGCCTATTTCTTGAGCCAGTCCATCAGTCTTTTTTGTTATGGGTTGTTTTTGAGATAGGGTCTCATGAACTGTTTCCTCAGGCTGGCTTTGAATTGAACCTTGATCTTCCAGGTTTCTGTCTCCTGTATAGCTATGATTAGAGGTGTGAGACACTGTTACCTTGCTTGAGGTCCATAACATTTTGAGTATCAACATGATGACACAACTGGAAAATTATACCCCTTTATTGTAAAAATATTAAAATTATTGTAAAAAATTTACAATTTAAATATTGAAATTACAATAAATTTTTGCAATAAAGTTATATTAAAGATATTTAAAATGATTTAAATTATTCTTTAAAATTAAAAATATTATAAACATTACCTTCAGGCTCTGTGATAAGGTATATTTGAAACATAAATTAATTTTATTTTTAGTCTTGGGTCCCATGCCCAAAATATGGAATTATTAATATTCCATATTCCAAAACCCAAAAGATTCAAAATCCAAAGCACTATGGTCACAAGTACTTTACTCATGGGACACCTAGACCATGTACCATTGATCTAATCCCATACTCTGCTTATGCTGGGAAAAAAGCAGGGCTGTGGAGCTCCCAAGCTGCAAAGAACTGATAGCAGATTCCCAGAACTAAATGAAGAGAAAGACACCGCAGATTGGAGGAACCAGGCAAAGAGAACCTAGGAAAGACAACCTGAACTTGAAAGGAGGTCATTACTTCCAAGTCAGTGTCCTGGAATGACCAAAGACTGATGAATCCTGTGGCTGAGAGTCATACTGCATAATTCTCAGTGATAGGTCATGGCTGAAGACCATGAATGTTGAGGGACGATGCAGGGCAGATCCCAGGGGACAGGTGTGGAATACTGCCCCTGGCAGTCTGATTGCATATGTGACTTGGCTCTTGTTACCTGTTATCTCCACTCTTCATGCTCCTCCACCCCCCACCCCCATGGCAAAGTGGTTTTGTGGAAAGTGCACTGACAAGAAGAACCCTAGGGGATATTCAAGTTTGAGAACTACTTTCAAATATGAACAGAAATGAATCTGAGTTCAATCCTAGTGATACACAGGTGACACATTCAGGAATTTAAGGTGGTCAAGGTTTTGAGCCCAATCTGAGGATGAAAGCACAGGCAGACTCCAACAGCAGAGATTGGAAAGATTTTATTTCTAGAGAAGAGAAGAGAAAGACTGCATATTGGAGAATGCAGGGGGACCGGAAACTGGTGATCCAGTGGGTCAGGGTGGGGATTGGGTTTTATAGCCTTTTTTTGCATTGCCTGGGTCAGAGATGTCTCTCAGGTGCAGACAGAGGTTTTCTGGGAAGGAGAGGTGTCTCCTTGATCACTATCACCTTTTGGGACCTCCTGAAGTCCATCTTTTCGTCCTTCATTCCCCCTCTCAATTGTCGCCCTAACTGCTGTTAGGGATAGGGAGGACAAAGTCTATTCAGTAACTGCTTCCTGAGGACAGGGGTGATGAAGGGGCCTGCAGCATCATGGTTGACCACGAGAGGTGTCCTCAAGGGGAACGCAGTAGTAGGTCATTTTCATCTCTACCAGAGGCATTTATAGCTTGATGGATTCTAGATGAGAAGAAACAAACTTAACAAGTTACTTTAAAATGCAAGGCCCAGAAAGAGTAGGTACCAAGTCCTGGAGGGGAGGCAGGATTTTATTTGTTCCCACACGTGAGTAGAAACCTGAGTTTCAAGAGATTTCTCCTGGAGCCATTTAACCTGTTGGAGAAGGTAACCTGCACGTTCCTCCACAATGCCTGAAGTGTTTATATATGTGTGACAGGAGGTATTGGCAATGGCATATATCCCACCTTGTTTGGCCAAAGAAATACTAGGGCCAGGTGGTGGTCCATGACCATACAGGCAAGGGAAACAAAGACCTGTGCATGTCCTTAATAGCAAGGCCTACTTGGTATGAGGTGTCCTCTACCACTTTGATTAGGTATTTTGCATTTACATGATTGGCAATTACCCTGTAGCTGATTCCACCAAAGGCTGCAACTAATGCTGTTATCCCTAAAACTACTAAAGTAACCTTTCTTATTTCTATGGGAAGCTATTCCTATTGTAGTTAGCATTTCCCTTTTCTTCCAGATGGCTGCATGAGCATGCAGGATCAGGAAGGCATACTTAGAATTTGTGTAGATGTTTACTCTCTGTTCTTTTGACAGTCTTAGGACTTCTGTTAGGGCCACTAATCTGCCAATTGAGCACTTGTATTAGGAGGAAGAGAACCTGATTTGAGGATGCCAAATTGTCAAATTCTGTCAAAACTGCAAACCCTGCATGTCTGACACCATTCTTGACAAAGGAACTGTCATCAGTGTATAATTCTAGGTCTGGGTTTTTTAAGGACCAATCAGTTAAGTCAGGTCAGGCAGCATAAATTTCCATAAGTACCTCCTCACATGAGTACTCAGGATTTCCCTCTGCATTTGGTAGAAGGGATGCAGGATTTAGGCTCTGACAGGTCCTTAAAGTTATTTCTATCTCTCGCAGAAGCTGGGCCTGATATTTAAATGGACAGCTGTCAGATAGCCAAAGTTCTCCTTTTGAGTTTAAAATTCCCCTTAGGTCATGTGGGGTATAAACCATTAGAGGGTAGCTTCAGATAAGTTTCTGAGCTTCAGGCACTAGAAGGCCATTGCTCTGCGGAATTCTGGCCATCTCTTGGCTACCTGATCTAACTCTTTGCTTAAATAAACTACTAGCTGGGGTGTGATGGCCCAGAGTTGAGTCACCACTACTGAGGCCAGTCCTCTGTTTTCATAGACATATAATTGAAACTTGTCTTGTATTGGGAGACCCAGGGCAGAAGCTGTCATAAGAGCCTTTTACAACTTGTGGAATGCATTTTCTGACTTGTCATCCCACTCAATAACTCAATAAAGTTCTGGATATCCTTCTGTGCTTCCTTAAGGATTTGATATAAGGGCCTGGCTAGGTCTGCATATCCCAGAATCCAAATTCCACAGTATCCTGGGACCCCCCAAAAGGCCCTCAATTGCTTTAGAGTTTTAGGTAGAGGAAACATCAGGATTGGATGGATTCTATCTTCTCCTAGAGACCGCATTTCTTTCTCCAGGACAAACCCTAAATATGTAACCCTAGACTGACACAATTGGGCTTTTTAAAAGGTATTTTATATACTCTATCTGCTAAGAAGTTTCTATGGACTCAGTGGCTCATGAAATGACAGGCTCATTTGGTTCACAGAGCAGGAGATCATTTACATATGGTAGCAGAGTAGCTTGTGGATATTGCCACTCTGCCAAGTCTTGGGTTAGAGCTAACCCAAAAAGGAGGGAGCTGTCTCTGAATCCCTGGGGAAGGACAGTCCAAGTGACCTGTCCAGACTTTCTTTTGGGGTACTCAAAGGCAAAAATAGGTTGATTTTTAGGGTGTACCCTAAAAAAGAAGTCATCTTTTAAATCCAGGACGGAGTAGTAACAGTACCCAGAGGTATTTGGGCTAAAATTGTATAGGGATTTGGAACTACAGAGCTGAGAGGCACTACTGCTTCATTGATCAGGCAGAGATACTGGACTAGCCTCCATTTGTTAGGTCCATTCCTAACACCAAGAATAGGAGTATTATATGTGCTGGAGAATTCTATTAGCAGTCCCTGTCTTTTTAAGTCTTTGATTACGGCAATTAGCCCCTCCTTAACAACTGGCTTTAAAGGATATTGTTTTTGATGGGGAAACTGGAAGGGGTCCTTGAGATGAATTAAGACTGGGGCAGCTGTTCGTGCCAATCCCACAGTGTGTCCATCCATCCACACTGTGGAGTCTATTTGTTCCTGTATTAGGGGCAAGCAAAAGTACTCTCCTGGAGTAAAAGTAGCTGTCCCCCCAATTTAGATAGAAGATCTCATCCTAGCAGAGGAGTAGGGTTTTCTGGGACAATTAAAGAGTAGTGACAGAAATGGAAATCTCCCAGGAGCAGTCTAAAGGCTAAGTGAAATAATGCTCTAGAGGCTGACCTGATATGCCTCAAACAGTAATTTTTTTGGAGGACCTGTGTTCAGGAGAGAAAGGCATAGCTGAGATGCCTGCTCCAGTATTGGTAAGGGGACAGACCTTGTGCTTAGCCCAGGGCTCCCCTGCTTTAATGGTGGTTACAGAGCCTGGATGAGAGTTCCAGAGGCCCATCATTGGGTGAGAGGCTCTGGCCTCAGTTCCCCTGGGATCCAGGGACAGTGGGCCTTCCAATATTTTCCCCAACAAATGTGGCAGGGTCCTGGAGTTAGCATTCTTTGGGGGCACTCCCTCCTAAAATATCCTGACTGTCCACATTGACAGCATGTCCTCAGGTTTGGAGTTTACCCCAGGGGAGCCTCTCTGAGCACTGTGATCAGAGCCTCCTGCCACTTATTCTTTCTCTTTTCCTTTTGCAGGTTTTTCCTTTCTTTTTCTAAATCCCTGTTATAGTATACAGGTGTGAGTACACAGACCAATTGGTTCAGATCTCTGCTTCCTTCAGCCACCAATTTCTGAAGTTTTTACAGATATCTGGTGCTGACTGTGTTAGAAATTTATCTTTTAGGATGATTTCCTCTTTCTGTGACTCTGGTATAATGTTGGCATGCTTTTGTAAGGCATCCTTAAGTCTCTGTAGGAAAGCTACTGGGGTTTCTAAGGGAACTTGTTGCACAGCTGTGATTTGGGAGTAATTAAGAGGTTTTACCTTGGCTCTCCTTAGACCCTCAAGAATGCAGTGGATGAAATGGTTATGACTCCATTTATCCTTGTATTTTCAGAGTCCCACTTAGAGTCATACCTTGGCACTGCCTGATCTCCTGTTGGAATTGGGAATTGAGGTTCCCTTTTAGGTATCCAATGTCTTTATCTTTCTTCTCCCTCCCCCTCCTCCTCCTGTGAGGGCCCAGTCTGAGATAGGCCTGTAGGGCCACTTTTATCTAAGTGATAATTGTCTCCAGCTGTGACTGCCTGCTGTAGAAACTGCTGTTTCTCCAGAGAAGTGAGGGTCTGAGATAGCAATAGCATTACATCTTTCCAGCTCAGTTCAAAGTTTTAGCTGAATTCTCTAAATGCCTGGATATACTGATCTGGATTTTCTGTGTAATTTCCTAAATCCTTTTTTATTCCCTTAAGTTTACTCACTCTAAAAGGAACATGAGCCCTATCCCCTCCAAGAATTAACAGGAGGGGGTAGAGTCCTGTGGGAGGACTTCTTGTGTGTGAGGTAGCTGGGAAAGGGGGAAGAGGTGGGGCTGATGGGTTCTTTGGTTCAAGGGAGTTTGGGGGCTTTTTGCAAAGGGTTATCATGGTCTGGGTATCCAGCCTGCATTTGTTTAGCCATTCTGGGTGGTGTCTTAGAAAAAGGAACAGTTTAACGTATGGAACTTTGGTCCACTTTCCCTCCTTTTTACAGAACATATCTAATTGAAGAATGGTATTATAATTAATGTTCCCTCCTTCTGGTCATCTTTCCTCATCTCCCAGAGGATACTGTGGCCAAGCCTGGGTTCAGTAAAACTTGAGTTGCTTTTGCTGAAGACTGTCTAGATCAAGATCTTTCCAATGTTTTAATAAGCAGACAAGGGGGATCCTTCCTGGATCCTTGACGCTGATTACCAATCTAATAAAAGGGAAGCAAGGTAAATTGGTCACCTTAACAGAGGTTTATCCTTTTATCTAGGTGTCCTCAGATGAGGAGAAACTAGTGGAGGAGGGCATCCTGCTCTCCCTTGCTCCTTCCACTGCTACTTGTGGGTAAAGCCGTGGACAATTTACAGATAGATAGCTCAATTGCACCCACCCCCCCAACATGATCTTTGACCAAACTCTCATCTATTTTGACTTGCCTGTTTGCCCTGTTACTCAGGTAGGCCTAGTTCTCCTCTACCAGCTGAATGCTTGTAATTAAAAAAAATAACTCTATCTAAATAACCAAGAGGGCTTGAATGGCCAGAAGGAGAACCCCTGTAAGACATGGATGGGGACTCCTAATGAAGTAGACTTTTGTTCCCCTATATATCCTGTGAGGTATATATGCTTTCTATGAAAAGAGATAGCAAGAGCATCTGGAGATTCTTGCTCTGGTAAGGGGCAGAAACGTACACTTGAGGTTTATGCCTTTTAACATTATTTTTTCCTTTCCCTTAGGGCAGGCTGCAGAAACTGTTTAACCAGTTAACCTGATGCTTGACAAACACAGTTAAGCCTAAAATGGAGACTAGCACTTTTTGGTGTCTGTAGGGATTTTTCCCAAACTCCCTGAAGAAAGAAGCTCACTGCTATTTAGAGTAAAAGTGGGGAGAGAGACACTCATCCTGAAATGCTTGAGAAAGGGGAAGGAAAGGCTGAGTGTTGGGGAAAAAGAGAGTTTCCAGGCTCAACACATGAGGAATTATTGATCATCCCTGCTGTCCAGGTCGATCCTGCACAAAGGTAGTACTGGAGCACTGGAAGCAAGAGGTGACCTCCACTCTACAGAAACCACGAAGGAAGCATAAGGATCTGATTGTCTGTTTGCCACAGACATGGCTGGAGAGGTCTGAGACTTAGCTGTCTTTGGAGCCTCAGGGCCAGTCAGGAAGTTGTGTCTCCAGCCTTTGGGTGACACTGAGGAGTGCCCTGGCCAGAACATCTTTTGTGGCTTGAAGACAAACTTTCATTTCCACCAGCTGTTTTTGGACCTCCCCTTAAGCTGGTCAGATCTTGAAAAACAAAGTTAGCATTTAAGGAGAGGAAAAAAGAAAAAGTCTTGGTGCACTGAAGTCGAGTTCCACCCACGCAGCATTGGCTGTGTGGCATAATCCCCCACCTGGCATCTGAGTTTCCTCAAATTGCTTGCCATACAGCTGTAGTGGGCTCAAAGCTTTTCCTTGGTTTCCCAAGGGAGAAATCCTCCTTAAGCAGACAGAGAGAGAGAGAGAAAACCTTGACCTGAGAATTCCACCATAGCTAGGCCATGGTTGGGGGTCTCTCCTGGAAAATAGACTCCATCAGAGTGCTAGACACTCAAGGTCACATTCCTAGGCAGCCTTTCCCTGTTTAGCACAACCTTTACCAACCTTGGTTCAGAAAAGATTGGGTCCCTTCGTGTGTCACCAAATATGATGCATGGATGACATGTGCAGGAATTTCAGGTGCTTAGGGTTCTTGAACCCACTCTGAGGATGAAAGCACAGGTGGACTCCAACAGCAGAAGTCAGAAAGATTTTATTTGTGGGGAAGAGAACAGAAAGACTGCATATTGGAAAATTCAGGGGGACCCAGAAACTGGTGATCTCATGGGTCAGGTTGGA
Source organism: Castor canadensis (assembly GCF_047511655.1). NCBI lineage: Eukaryota > Metazoa > Chordata > Mammalia > Rodentia > Castoridae > Castor > Castor canadensis. The sequence goes on from NC_133388.1 coordinate 111,270,704, forward strand.
GATTGGGTTTTATAGCCCTTTTTGGCATTGCCTGGGAGCATAGATGTCTCCAAGATGCAGACGGAGGTTTCCTGGGAAGGAGAGGTGTCTCCTTGATCACTTATCACTTTTTGGGACCTCCTGCAGTCCATCCTTTATTCTTTCAGTAGTCCAGTAGACATTAAAGAGTATAATAAGTAATGCAAAGGTTTTTCATCACACTGATTGAGGTCATATTTGTGTTCACAAATCAGTGCATTCTGGATTTTGTTAAGTAGAATTTAAACCTGATTTATGCTTGAAAAACTTTTTTTTTGTTGTGGTACTGGGGCTTGAACTCAGGGTCTACACCTTGAACCACTTCACCAGCCCTTTTTAGTGATTTGTTTTTTTGAGATAGGGACTCACAAACTATTTGTCTGAGCTGGCTTTTAACCATGATCCTCCTTATCTCTGCTACTTAAGTAGCTAGGATTGTAGAGGTGATCCATGAGCACCCAGTAAAACCTTTCATAAACCACTTTCAGTGTATATATCCAAATCTTCCAGAAATCATGTTAATTTCATTATCATCAATTTTAAGGGAAGGGAGTTTATAAGAATAATATGAATAACTGCTCTCTACAAAGTTCATCTTTTTACTTTTATTATTCATATGAAATAAGAGCAATAAGAGAAGATAATTATTTCAAAATTATTTTATCTCATGTGTTTTATTGAAGGGTGCCTATTTATCAATGCTAAATCTAAATTCCAATACAAACAAAAACCATAGTAGTTCCCAAAAAAGTTTTGGCCTCTTCTATAAGAAAAGCCTGTTCTGCACTGTAGTGGATAAAAATGTTATTTTGACCAAAATTATATTCATAAGCTCTTTAGTACATAATGGAGATAAAAATAAAATTTACAATAAATTGAGATTGTATAGAACTCTTCTTGGCATGAGGTGTTGTAAGATAAGAAATATTTGTAATGGTAGTGAGTGTACTAGTGACAAAAAGGCAGTGCACAGAAGACTTCAGAAAAGCAGTGCTGCAAGTGATCACTTATTGGTCGGAGGAATTTAGGAAAATGAAAGCAGAGAAGCATTCAAGAAATGCATACAGAACAAATGTTAATTTCTCAATGGTGAGTAGTCCAATTTGATAAGGATATGCTTCATAGAGAAATTTAAAATGAGATAAGGTGGAAAAGATCAAATTTTATCCTACACACCAACACTACACTCAACATTTTGGACATATCATAATATATTTTATTTACTCTATATCAACACCTGAAGTGTTCTATGTGTAAGAGACATTAGAACGCAGTTCCTTTTTTGATCACTATTTTAGGTCTTGCTATTTTCCTTTGTAACCACAATGGTTCTAAGTCATACAAGCAGCATCTTTCACTTCATATTTGTCACCATTCACTTTAAAATCTAAACTGCTATCTGTACTGTGAAACATAAGCAAAAATAAACAAGAGCTTTATTTTGCCCTTGATTTATTTGCTATTATTGCTGCTTGCTTATTTCTATGAATGAATAGTGATGTTTAAATGACTTATCCACCAAAGACATTTGATAGACCATTTCAGAAAAACATAATAAGTCATAAGGTAAAAATAAAAAGACATAAAAAATTCACTAAGAATAAAAATGGATGCTGAATCTTGAAGCATAATCTATGGCAAAGTTGATAGAAAGGAATGGAAAAACAACAAACACTTGGCTGAGGATACATGACTGAGCTCTGAGATTCTCAAAACAGTGAAATAAACAAAATGGTTGGGTATTGTATATGCAAACTTCAGGTGTGGGGTTACATATGCACACACCTATTTGCTCTAGTCTGATTTTTCTATTATTGTTTTTATAATGAAATTGGTGAATCTTCCTGTGTAATTTGACAATGGGTTTTATTCACTAGAATGGATAGTATATACCATTAGTGAAAAAGAAAGGAAAAGAGAGATCTAAAGAGATGTAAGAGAACAGAAAAGTAAAGTGAGATTTCAAATTGGCAAGACATGAGGACTTTGTCTTAAAAATTTCAATGCAATTTACCTATCAGGGAAGAAGTGGCTAAAACCATAAATCCTAAGAAAAGTGGCTTCTGTTTGTTTGTGTGTCTATCATTTCTTTGTGTTTGGGAATAATTAGCACCTTTCCTAATAGGCAGAAATAGGTTAGGGTAAAGGATAAATTCTGAGAAAAAAACTAACAATAAATAGATAATCCTACCAGGTAAAGCTATATAGAATAGAAAGAAGACAAATGTTTTTTAGTCAAAACAGATTAACAAGTCAATTTATTAAAAATATCTACAATCTATTAATTTTTATTTACAATAACATTAATGGTGATAGTAGAAGTTGGCATTTTGTGGATGCTTGCTGTATTATGAAGTTTGTTTTCATACAGAGGCCATGGGTGAATGCTTTGATTCTCAATTGGTCTGTGAGGAAAAGGAGGTTGAGAAACTCTGAGAAGTTTATAGAATATTAGTCACCCTTAACAAAGGAGAAAATGAGAACCAGACTGAGATCCATCAGCATGGAAGCCCAGACTTCCTCCAATGACCACCACTGATACTTGAAATCTAGAAGGTTCTCCCCCTCAGAGGCAGAGAGCACCTTTAGACATGAATGAGAATTCATCAGTGTTATCATTTAATTAAGAATTGCATATTACTTAAGAAAATGAAGAAAGCAGCTAAGCATGGGATACATGTTTGTAATCCCAGCAATTTGGAAGCTGAGGCAGGAGGATCAGGAGTTCAAGACTGGCCTGGGCTTCAGAACAAAAACTTGTCTCAAAAAGAAAAGAAAAGAAATTAAGGGAACAGCTTTAAATTCACATTCATATCCTCAGTGCAAAACAGCCTTGGGCAGGTGAGGCTTACCACCCTGATTTAATTTTAATTTCTATTATGCTGTTATCATAATATTCAATGAAAATACAAAACTAGTGTCTTATATAATATATTCATTTAAAACTGTTCTCAATTAAGTAGAGTGCATTTTAATTATTGATAAATCTGAAGGTAAAATATGCAGATGGTGTTTTCTAGAAGGACACCAGCAGGAAGTATTTTACCCACCTACAAGGTTCTCAATGAACTGAGCACCAGAAATAATCCTCATTTGAGATAGGAGAGAAGCCATGTTTTTATCTGACCTTGTGTAATGGTTTTAAATACTGATTGAAACAAGAAACCATACATATTGTCTCTTTCAGTTGTTGTATTTTTTTGGGTGTCTGTGGGTGTTTGAGACTTTCATGCAGATATGAAAGGAGCGATGTCCATGCCTAGCCATGAAGCCTCTCCTTACTTTCTTTCATCCTGTGGTAGGCAGAATTCCAGAAATTTCACAAGATTTCTGCCCATTGTGTACATGTTCTGTGTCACTCCTTCCTGCATATGTGAACAGGACAGTGACCATGATGGGATATCACTCACAAAATTAAGTCATCACTTAGTTGACTGAGTTTGTCAAAGGATGCTAATCAAGTGGGTCTGGCTCCATCAGCTGAGTCCTCAGAGGATATTTAGCCTTTCAGAAATCAGAGACATGAAGTGTAACAGGAAGTAAACCAGCTCCTGGGTCCTGAGGGTAGTCTCTGGCCAATAGCTGGGAAGACAAGTAGACTTGACACTAGATGCACAGGTAAATCAGTTCTGCCAATAACCTGTGAGCTCTTGGAAGTAAATCCTTTCCTAGTTGGGGTTCCAGATGATACTAAAGCCACAGATGCCTTTATTGCCACCAAGTGAGGCCCCAATATGTGTCCAGAAGCACTCTACAAGTCAGAAAGTACTGTTCTTGTTTCTCAGGTGAGCAGTGGCCTTTTTGTCTTCTATTAAGTCTTGGATGGTAGCAGGATGTCTTTAGCCTATTTTAACCACTGCTTAGTGTTCTTCATGCAAAGTAATCCTTGACTGTTTTGTATACTTGTACTAGAATAAGTCTCATTATTGTCAATGACTCAGCCTAAACATGAAATCACAAACAGATACACACACACACACACACACACACACACATCCAAGCATTACAATGCTTATGGTTAGTATTTCTGTACTTTACCACAATCCTACAGAGAGGTGCAGGAATGTTTATTTCTGAATTAACAGTAGTAGCTGTGATGGTTTTGACAATAACTCTGTGTTAGAAACAAAGGGAGAAAGGTGGCTTTCGCATTTTATAATCAATGTGTTCTGACTGGGTCAATTTTAACATTTTTTAGTATTTTATTTTGTTTTTATGAGAATGTTATTGTTGTAAAGGAGGATTTATTGTAACATTTATATATGGGCTTACAAAAAAAATTAATTTCACCCTCCTCCCTTCTTAGAGTAATTTCAGCAGGTTTCCTTGATCTATTTTCATACATGAATATAGAATACATCCAACTTATTTATTCCCTTCACCCCTCTCCTTACACTCTCCCTTCTCCCATTGGTACTCACCCCCAGAAAGAACCTGTTTTACATTCCTGTCCTTCATTTTTTAAGTTTATATTGATTTTTTAAGGAGGTTTTCCTTAGCATTTGAGACATGTATATATGATGCTTTAGTTAGTAATCAGATTAACATTCTCTTTCACTTAATCTACCTCTATCACCTGATCCTCTGTTATTCAACAGCATACAGTGCACTACATTATACTGTCTCCATACACACAGGCAATGTGTTTTTGGGCTTCAATATATCTTACTCTAAAATTTTCTTTCCCTCTTCCACCTCCCCATAGTTCCCTCAGACAGATCCACTTATACAATCATGTTCTTTCTATATATGTGTGTGTGTGTGTGTCTATGTATGTGTATAGAATCATTTATGTATTTATATGTATATTTATATGTAAATTTATCTTTTAAGTCTAGTTTTCACATGTGAAGGAAGACACTTGACCTTTGACTTACTTTGAGCTTGGTTTACTTAGCTTAAGATGATGTTGTCCAGTTCCATCCATTTACCTACAAACAACAAAATTTCATTTTTCTTTATGGCTGAATAATACTCCATTGTGTATCTATACTACATTTTCTTAGTCCATCTTTCATCTGTTGTAGGGCACCCAGTGCTATTTCCATAGCTTGGCTATTGTGAATAATGCTGCAATAAACATGGGTGTTTAACTGCCAACACTTTATTCTGGCTTGTGTTACTTTGGGTGTATGCCTAGGAGTTTTCTATTTTTCATTTTTTGAGGAACCTCTATACTGATTTCCACAGTGGTCACATTAATTCACATTCCCACCAACAGTCTAGTGACTGTTTCCTTTGCTGTGCAGAAGGTGTTTAGTTTCATGCAGTTCCATTTGTCAGTTCTCTTAGTTGCTGAGCTGTTGGAATTCCACTCATAAAGTTATTGCCTCTGCCTGTGTGAACCAATGCATTCTCCATTTTGTCCTGGAGTAATTTCACAGTTTGAGATCTTTCCTTAAGATATTTGATCCTCTTTGAATTGATACTAGTAGAAGGTGAGAGGTTGGGATCTTGTTTCAGTCTTCTACAGATGAATGTCCAGTTTTCTCAAGACCATTTGTTGTGGAAGTTGTCTTTTCTTCAACAAATTGTTTTGGATTCCTTTGTCCAAAATCAAATGACTAGCTGGGTGTGTTTGTGTCTGGGACTTCTATTTTATTCTACTGGTTTTCATGTCTCTCATGTCTACTTCTTTTTCCAGTACCCTGCTGTTTTTATTACTATGGCTCTGTAGTACAGTTCGAAGTCAGGTTTTGTAATACCTACAGCATTGCTGTTTTTACTCAGGATTACTTTGGCTATCAAGGTCTTTTGTGCTTCTCTATGCACTTTAGGACAGAATTTCCTACCTCAGGGAACAATGTCATTAGAATTTTGACAGGGATTGTATTTAACAAATATTTCTTTCAGTATTATAGCCATTTTTACAATATTGATTTTTCTGAGCAATGAGCATGGGATGTCCTGCCTTTTACTAATGTCTTTATTGATTTTTTTCTGTAGTAATTTATGATTATCATTTTATAAATCTTTCATCTTCTTTTTTCAAATTATTCCTAAGCATTTAAAATTTTTGAAGCTATCATGACTTATGTTGGTCTCCTGACTTCTTTCTCAGACTGTTCATTATTTGTGCGTCAAAATGCTACTGATTTTTCTGTATTTATTTTGTATCCTGCTTCTTTGATCATAATGCTTCTTGTGCACAAAAGATTGTTGTATCTGGCTTTTTGTTCCAATCAGACAATCTGTCTTTTGATTGGTGAATTAAAAACATTTAAATTTAGGATTATAATTGAGTTTCCTGTGTTCTGTTACTTATTTTTTTCCAGATTGAGTCTCATGTTGATTGTTCTTTACTTTTGGCAATGATCATGTTCAGGTTTTGCTGGTTTACTGAGTTCTTCATGCTTGCTACTTTCCTAGTTCTCATGGGTTCATCATTTCTGCTTCTGAATTTTATTCTTTCCTGACCTTTCATATTTGTCATTTTTTTTCATTCTCTTCCCTGTGGATTATTCCATTGAGTATCCTTATAAAGCAGGCTCGGTAAACATGAAGTACTTTAGTTTCTCCTTATTTTGAAAGGTCTTAGTTTCCCCACAGAGACTGAAGGACAGATTTGCTGCATATGCTATTCCTAATTGGAAGATATTCTCTCTGAGTTTGAATTTTACTGTTCCAGGCTTTCCTGGCTTTTAGCTTTTGTGCTGAGAGGATTGAAATAATTCTTATGTGGTTACATTTGTATGTAAGCTGGTGTTTTTTCTCCTGTGACTTTCAGTGTCCTTTCTTTGTTCTCTAGTTTTGCATTTTAATTAGGATATGACATGGGATTGCTCTTTGTAGGTCATGCCTGCTTGGAGCTCGAAATGCCTCTTGTATAGAAATGTCTATATTGTAACCGAGATTTGGGAAATTTCCTGCTTCAGTTTTAGTGAATAGGTTTCCAATAGCTTTAGTTTGTACCTTGACTCCTTCCACCCTGTGAATTCTTAGGTTTGGTTTTTTGATTGTGCCCCAGAATTTCTGTTTATTGTATTCATGTTTTTTCCTTTGTGATTGTTGGTGTGAAGTACCTCCTTGAATCTGTTCTCCATTGCTGACATTTTTTCTACTATTTGATCTCATCTGATGATAAAACTATCCACTCTGTGTGTTATTTGGGGTTTATTTATTAGGGTTTACATTTCTACTTGTTTTTTTCTTATAATTTCCATTTCCTTGCTGAAATATTTTTCCATGTTACTGATTCTCCTGTTTAGGTCTTGGATTGATTTCCTAATTTGAATCTTCTTTGAGGTCACTGATCGTTTTTAACAGTATGCTTTTGAATTCTATCTCAGACATTTAAGCCAATTCTTTATTGTTGGATTCAGATATTGAGTTGTTGTAGTGGGATTTTGGAGGTGACATGTTGCCTTGGTTTTTCATGTTTAAATTTCTACTGTGTGATTTGTTCAGCTGTTGGTCTAAGTATCTCTTTTACTTCCTTGTGTAAATGGAGAAGTTACAGCAGTATCAAGTTTAACAATTCAACAGTAAAGCAAGCATTTAAATGAGTAAGAAACATTGGAATCCTTATTTGTCTAATCACTAAAGTTGTATTTGAGCAAAACTCTGTTTCCTAGGGGGATTATGTGGGAGTGTAACACTCCTTGAAAGATATAAGGATTGGAAATTGGGTGTTGTGAGGGTTGGGTTTGGGGAAGGGAGTTGAATGGGAAAACAATAAAAATGGGAATTAGTGGGTGGAGATAATAATATGAAAGAACTCTATGTATTAATAACAGACAAATAAAAAATGGTTTGGAAGATAAGAAGGAATAAGAGAGAATAAAAAAAAAGAGACTCTAATGATTAGAAGCCAAATTAAAGAGAAAGCAAGAAAATAAAAACAGAAAGAAAAAGAAGAGGACATCTAAACAAAAGTAAATAAAACAGGTTCTGTCTAGGGGTTGGTACCAGTGGAAGGGGATAGGATAAAAGGAAATGGTGAAGAAGCACAAATATGGTGGGAGTATTATGTACTCATGTATGAAAATAGAAAAATGAGACTTTTGAAACCATTCCCAGAATGGGGAAAATAAAAGAGAATGACAGAGTGGGTGAATTCAACTATGAAATGTTGTAAAGACTTTTAAAATGTCACATTATGTCCCCAGCACAACAACAATTTGATAGAATAAAAAATAAAATAAATGAATAAAAGGAAAGAAAACATTTGGATGAAGGAAAATTAAAAATAATATTTGTTGCTGGAGAGAAATATAGTTGGTATTGTCTGTATTATATCCAAATTAGTCCTTATTGCCCAATTTGTTATGGGAACAACTTCAGGAGGCAGAAAGGCACCCTTAGCTTAGGATTTAGATAGGGACCTCAGGGGAAGACAGCTGGGACAGCATGGTTGACACCCATCAGGGTGCTTCCTTTAAAGAGCTTTGTGCTTTGAGTTCTTTTGGGTCTGCAATGACCCATAGATAGGAGGTTGAGACTTCCTTTTGAAATTTGGAGTGATCTGAGTGGATAGGGGTACTCATTCAATGAACAAAGTGCAAAAAGCTTGAAAAAGCAGGACCATTGACTGCTGGGCCTTTTTCTACATTTCAGATTGCTTCAGTCAAAATTTATTCTTCTCTATGTTTGCCACTGGTGGTAGTCTGAAATGTAGACATTGCGGTTCAGAGACCTGCAACTCTCCAAGCTGTGAACTTTTGAATTCCCAGAGTAGCTCTTTGTTCTTTGCAAACAAGCATCTGCTCTAGTCTGGGTCTCAGTCAGTGGTGGCTCAGTGCCTTGCTTTTCAATCAACCTTTAAGCTACTGTGGAGCTACTGTGGAGGGATTAAAAAGGCTATTGACCTCTGGGAATTCCTGCTGCTTCCTGAGCTTCTATCAGCAATCCTTGGTTTGTCTGTTGACCTTCTCCCTCTTTAACTCCACCTCTGGTGTCAGATTCCCACATGGACACTGTGGCTGGGAGTCCCATATCTTTGCAGACTATGATTTTTCAAATCCCTTGAATTGCTCAGTCTTAAAGCTTGCCTGCCTGCAAGGTTCAGAGAACTGTGCTCTTTGCCAGGGAAGACTAGGTGCTATGTTTTGGAATTTTTCCACAAGCAGTTAAATGGGTTCAAAATTCTCTAGCATAATTCCCTGTAACTTCTCAGTTCATTGTATATCAAAATCTCTCCTTCACCAGGAGCCTCTTGTATTCATCTCATATACACTGTTGCCAGGTGTCTCAGATTCCCTGAACAGTGATTGCTTCTTGTTGCCAAGACTCCCACTTCCTTAGTATCTCAGACTTGATCAGAAAGTCATCTCTCATGACAGCAACTTGCTGCATCACTCTGAGTTATAGAGAATGGGGAGGCCTGTTTTGTCCACTGCTGACCTGTTGCATCGGGGAAATTTCTGTCCTGTCATTCACACAATGGTGTTAGGGTTTGTGGATAGTATAGTTATTGTCCCACAGTTAGGGCTCCCAGTTTGTCATGGTATCTGTCCAGCTTACTTTGAGGTGGAGCCTTCATTTTCTACCCTTCAGGAGGAACTCGGGCTGGAGCCATAAACTATTTCTTGATTTTCTCTATTTCTTTCTGATTTACCATCTTTTTCAGATATCCTGTCAATCATTTGTGGCTCACAGTGCTCTTTCTCACCTTGGTTTTCCTGTGTGTATTCTCTTGTTTGTTATCCAAAATTTTACTCCTGGGGTCAGATGGAGAAAGCTTCTTCTCCTCTGCCATCTTGTCTCCCTCCTCCACATCCACATTTCATTAGATGCAAGTTTGAAAATTCTTTGAATTAGGTGATGAGTATAATAGACTATGCTGATTCTAATTCCATTTCAAAGAATGCTTAACCATTAAGTATTTCTTAATTTTTAACTTAAAAGTGTAGACAGATTAAATATGACTCTTTATTTGGAGTGTGTTTTCACCCCTTAATTGTATTACATAAGAATGTACAGAAAAATCTTCTAAAATTTTTTAAAATCTAGAATTCCTTGCTTCCCTTAATCAGATAAATAATGTCTAGATATGTCAGACTGATGTACAAGGTGATTTTCTAAAAGTGGTAGAGCAAATGTGTTTTTACTACGTATTATATGTGATGTCAAGTCATGCTTTTGGTGTAAAGCACTTACTTTGTCTAACAGCAAAATAAAAATCATTGAATGAAGTTGGAACAAATGCAGGTAAATATTATCAAGAAGTTTATGCTACATTAGACCTTTCTGTTTTGTGAAGAAAATATTTTTGAGTACTTGCCATATCCCAGCACTTTAGAAATACTTTCATATGTATAATCAATTCAACTTTATTTAGCACTCAAAATAGGATAATCAGTTGGGTAATTTTATCAGCATTATTTTACATTTTGTTGCCAGATGAAGTGATTGCCTATGCTCTGTTCCTTATGTGCAGTAATTCTCAAGTTTAACTAACTTAAATGTGACATTCCTGTGAAGGTCTGCCTTGTCCCTTTTAAGAAAATTATCAAGCAGTGTGTCATTTTTGTGCTGCAGGTCAGGTTCAGATGTCTTAACGGGGACTCTGAGTTGTAGACCATCCATTATATTTACCTTGAGTATTGGCTATCTGCCTTTTATTCAAAAGTCTTTTCACTATATTTTTGCTTCCTTTAGTCAGACAAATTACTGTCTGGATTTGTAGATGTCAGAGTGAAAAACAAGGTGATTTTCTAGAAATAGTATAGAAAATGTGTTTTTATTATGTACTTTATATGATGTCAAGACATTCTTATTGTTTAGAGCACTTGCCTAGGATGGCACCAACATAAAATTGTACTTTTCAAGAAATACCTGCTCAGCCTGGACAGCTATTACCTTTGCAGTCATCTTTTTTTTTCCCCTTTTTTTTTCTTTTATTATTCATATGTGCATACAAGGCATTTCTCACCCCTTCCCCCACCCCCTCCCTTACCACCCACTCCACCCCCTCCCTCTCCCCCCACCCCCTCAATACCCAGCAGAAACTATTTTGCCCTTATTTCTAATTTTGTTGTAGAGAGAGTATAAGCCATAATAGGAAGGAACAAGGATTTTTGCTGGTTGAGATAAGGATACAGGGAGTTGACTCACATTAATTTCCTGTGTGTGTGTGTTACCTTCTAGGTTAATTCTTTTTGATCTAACCTTTTCTCTAGTTCCTGGTCCCCTTCTTCTATTTTCAACACAAATATTATTTTAAAAAATCAGATTAATGGTTGTGGTCTTACTGGGTCACAGAAATTACTATCTCAGACTTGAATTTGTGCTTTTCAGCATTAATCATACCTCACCTGTGAGAAAACCAGATGGGAAAATATAAAGTATAAGCTGGCATTTTTCTCTAAATTCTCTTAATACAGCTATTTATATACTAATGAAATTGTTCAAAGTCTTCCTCTCAATCCACCACAGTGCCCATCCTTAGAAAACTGTAGTCATACAACATAGGGAGCTTTTCTTATCACTTGAAGAGTAAAATTTATAATTACAGCAGCATCAAGAGTTGCACAGAAGCTAGATGATAATTTCATTTCTGTTGGAATCAAACAAAATGTTATGTTTAAAGACTACATTACTGATTGGAAATTAGAAGGAAATATGACTAAAATATTACCAAAAAGGAAAACAACACAAAAAAAGAAAAACAGCAAAAGTTTCTTACTTGTCTGTAGCCTTCATTGTCTCATCTATTCAATTTGACTTAATATGTCTTTCTATTGACACAGTGATGATAGCAGCCCTGGATAAGATTAAACATCTTTAATATGCTGTGTAAAGAAAGAAAAATTCTATATTGAAGAACCTAAGTTTATATACAAGAGTAATGAGGAGCTAGCCACTAAACCACAGTCATAGGGAAGAATTTCAAATGCCATCTTTTTCATTTTGTTGCAGAATTCTAAGTTCAAAAGACAGAGTACTAAAACATAGGCTAGGAAGATGAATAATCAGAAAACTCAGCTGATTAGAAATAGGTGAGTCAGAAATATTAAAAAGAATATTAATTTTTTAACATTGTCATAACTTTGTCCTCTGAGAGAGAGAGAGGATTGAGAGGATTGAATGGAAACCAAGAGTACATTTAAGGAAGAGAGTGCGGGTGAAGGGAATCATCTAAAAGCAACAAAGAAGGATTAGACAATTTAATTTGAAGACATTATCTTTGGCTACCAGCATCAGTGACAAAGGTGACACCAATTCAAGATTAAACAAGCAGAGGCTGGGCACACATCCTCCCAGAATATTCTTTGTGCAAGGTTGTGGTTCTGGCAGAGACTTTAGTGATAATTATTGTTTTGGGGCATGTGCATGAGATCTCCTTCATTACTTTTTTGCAAAAGTGACTCCCCTTTGATTCTGACAACTTTCACAACTTTAATTAAATATCCATCCACCTGACTGTCTTAATCTTTGGGGTCTTCCCAGTCCTACACAGTCTCAGTTTTGCAGCCACTTCTACCTCACAAGAAAGGCCTTAGCCATTTGTTTTTCTGTTGAAACTGTTTCAGCAAGCAAGCCTGCACCGTGTGTTAAGTGAAGTGCATTCTGCTTCCATGTTCTAGCACTGAGGCCATTCAAAACACATTCTTTTCCCACTGTCTCTCTTACAGAACATGCAAAAGAGCCAAACTGGACACTAGCAGGCACAGTAAGAGGAACTCCAGTTCTCTTACAGTTGCAACCTATTGAATTTTATTTAAGAACTTCATTTTTGTAAATATCCTTACTTGATACCTATTTGTCAAACTCCTTGACATCCTGAAAAACCCACTTAAATTCTTTCCTGGTCAGAATTTCCTGGCTTTCTCATGGATGGTAAGCACTCCTGCAGCTCCATCCCCACTTACTTTCAGGTTGGAAATTTGCAACTGTGCTGTATACATAGTAGAGCATTAGAAACTTGTGGGAAACATGCTTTGGTTCCCTCTAACACTTTCTGTAATTCCTGAGAAGAAGCAGCTCACAGGTCACATATTTTCTTATTTAAATTTTCATATTTAAATGGGGTATATAATTTGGACAGAGGGAAACATATGGAAGGCTTGGGTTTTAATACTTTCCACACAAACAAAACATTATCACTATGGGGAGACCTTTGTCAAAACAGACAATGTGTTCCTTACATGTTGGGAACCTATTGTTTTTTTTTTTTTGCATATAAATTTTGCAGTTTTGTCATTCTCCTGATTTCCCCTGCCTTCTTTTCTGTCCCTCTGTTGTCTTCCTAGGCTGAGGTTGAATTCTGTGAATACATTTACAGTTACACTTACATTGGCATGGCAGAGCAGGCCATGCACTTATCACATCTAAGGCCACCAGCAGTGTCCTCTGTCACTGTTGAATATTAAAGTCCTTTTCAACTCAGTATACAGTAGTCCCTTCTTATTTTACCTTCAGCACTTTCACATGGTCCACCATCATCCAAAAGTACAAATGGAAAATTTTTAAATTGAGCAGTTAATGAATTTTAAATTGTACACTGCTTTGAGTAGCTTTATGAAATATTGGCAGCATCTTTTTTCCCATTCAGGACATAAGTTATCCCTTTGTCCAATGTACCCACAATGTTTCCATACTTGCGGTTAGTAGGCATCTCCATTACCAGGTTGACTGTCAGGATCACTGTGCTTGTATTGAAGAAGGCTTGTTTTATTTAAAAATGGCCCCAAAGACAAGGTAGTGGTGCAAAGGAGGCATAGGCATGAAAAATGGAAGGAAAAATGAACTCTGGTACTATATGGCAATGCTGCAGGGCACTAAGTAAGAAACATTGCATATAGAGAGTTCCAGAGTATTTGTGATTTCTGGCATGCACCCACTGGGAATCCTTGAATAGAGTCCTCACAGATAAGGGGGAAGTACTCCAATTTATAAAAAAATTATAAAATATATAGTAATAGTACCCAATTATCTACACAGCTAATTAGAATGTTAATCATTTAAATCTAACAGTGTATAACATTTTATTTTATGTGTTTGTTTATTTTATTTTATTTATCTATTGAGCAATTCAAAGCAGAGCATAAAAACCCTTTTTATTTTCTAAGGCAATGTGTCTTGCTGTTCTAACTATGAATAGGGCATATATATATTATTGTGAATATATGTGACTGTATAAATATTTTATATAGAAAAGATACACTATTACAGTTAAATGCTAAATAATGTATATATATATAATTTATTGATTACATTATATAATTATAAAATTTTTTAATTATGGAAGAGTACTCAAAATATATTTTCTGTGCTGACATTATCAGTGAATTGCCAAATTTATAACATTAACAAAAAGAAACTGTCTGATGCACCACCATAAAGTATAAATTGTGATGAAAAATCTTCAGTTCGAGGGTTGGCTTTAGTTTCCAGCCACTATGAGGAGTACGAGTATAAAGATCAGAGAAGCATGACTCAAGCCAAGCAGTGAGTCTTTGCAGGGATCAGGTTGTGAAGCTTCAAATGGATTGAACTTCCGTGGACCACAAAGTGACAAAATGCTGGTTAGATACCATTGTTGCCTGAAGACTTATTCATGACCTTTATATTGTATCCTTTCCATGTGAAGAATGGCAACAGGGTAGTTTTTCTACTATAGGTTAATTTTCTAAAAGTTTCTTAACTGTGTTTTCTCCTCTTTAATTTTCCAGTGTGGAAGAATGTCTTTCTGTCTCATTTTACTGAATAGTTACTGCTGTTGTGAACTGGCAAAAGCTAAAGATGCACTGAACATATGTTTGAATGTGAAGACATTTACTCGAATTCTTAAAGACTGTTTAGGTCATTTAATAAGTGTATCTCTTAATGCTGTGCTCAGTAGAGTGGAAGGTTTGATTTCATGAAGTAAATAAAATGAAATATGAATAGAAAATAACACAAACATCATGCCCACCTTGTAAAATTGCCAAATGAGTGAACAGAGGATCATACAGGCATCTATTTCTACCTTTGAAGGTAAACATACTATTTATTCTGCAGGAAGCAGAGCTGTGAGAATTAAAGACTGCCTTCAGGTCTCCACCTCCAAAACAGAGATGTCAGGAAAATGGAGTCAGTGCTTCTCTGCTCATAAGTGATATCAATGGAGTGATTAAACCAACATGTGACACCAGAGTGCTCATGTGTTATTTAACATTAGCAGGGAAATCTCCTCTTGATGCAGCAAATGAGGTTCCTGGTGATCCTGTGGTCGACATATGGGAAGAAAGCCTTGTCAGTTCTGTCTCTGGTGAAAAAGAAAAGTTATCACTATCAATCTTTTCCATGATACTCAATTTATTAAAGCTATAATTTAAAAAACTTACATCTTCAAAGTTTAAAAGCTCTGCTTACAAATCTTATTATTAAGTAGAAATCTAGCAATCTGTAACAATCACATGAATTGGAAACTTTGTTCTTTATATAAACTTACTTATTAATTATAAATTATTTTCTTTTAAAGTGCACCAATTATATTCATGACAAAATTTCTTTAGTATTGCAATAAATCTTAAAGCTTAGTGAATTAAATTTCTCATATTTGAAAAAAATTTGTTATCTTAAATGTCAAACATTTTGATATCCTACACAGTGAAATTGTTTATAAACTTTTTATGAGTAACCTTTGTAGAATTGTAAACCTCAGTCAAATTTTACAGTATGTGTTCTCAATTTGATTTAAAGTCTGATTTCTTTTTCCAGTAGAATGATTTCACTTAAAATTTTGAACACATAAAACACCAAATCACCACAAATTTCTTCATATCTAGAGAGTCCACTATGACTTTTATTTTTTAAAAATCTCACATTATTCTAAATCTACCTGAGAAACAGTTGAGGGTTAACATCCTGGTTCACTGAGTTTATGCATCAGTAGTTCCAATGGGGTTGGGAACTGGAACTGTACTTTTCATAGTTGAAATTTCTAACCCTTGCACTGGACACAAAGGCCTCTGCAAGGTCTGCTTTCTACAGGCTTCTGTACTTTAGATCAGGTATGTACCTCCTTTCCCCAAGAAACACCACATATCACACCACTGCATCCTTTGTTCACATTTTTGTAATTCTCTGTTTCTTAAGATATATAAGTATTTTTTCTTATCATGTTTAAATATGTTTTCTAATTCTAAAGACACTTGAACATAACAGAATCCAAAATGAAGAATTATTTGTAAGACCACATGACAAATATAATAATGAAATGATATGCAATTATATCCTGTTTCTCTGGTGGCTTTATAAGACCTTTTATTACCATGAATATCTACTGAAAAAAAGAAATGCCCAGGATACAAAATGCAAAACTTTAAGTAAGGCATTTCCACAAGAAATATCTGTCATACTGAAGAAATATTATAAATCTTTGTGAGCTCACACTTGGCTGCCAGAACATGTTTACCAATGCCTCCTTGCACTTGACCTCTAGTTCAGTTCCTCTTATGTTTCTATGGCAAAAAAAAGAAAGTGCCTCCCAACCAGGAGCAAGGTCAAAGACATGTGTTCCACACTGGCCATGTACTTTTTTCTCTCAGTAAGTCATTCAAAGTAGGAAGTTCTAAAAAATTCATGCCCAATGAGCAATCCAAAGGAAGAAAATTAAAAGAAGAAAAATATCTAAATTCATTTTTAATCTTTGATCTCTATTTTGTGGCATAAAATCTAACACTATAGCCATAGTCCAGGTATGTGATTGGAAGACACTTTTCTTTCTCATAACGAGATTTCCATTTCTTTTTGTTTTTAGGGATTGAGCGAAATGAAAGAGAAATCATTGAAAGTTTCACAGCAACTAGTGTTGACTGAACACATGGAAGAATGACATGTTGTTACTTTTTATAAGACATAAAAAAGTCCACAATTTCTATACTCTTTACCAGATCAGAACACTTTTATTTGCAAATATATATTTGGAAAGACAATTTATATTCAGAAAGTGAACCCAGCAGAGAATTTGGGAAAAAAAGACTTTACAGGAGATGTGCATTCACAAGATAAAGAGATACCAACACAGACATCCTTGACAAGCTGGAAAGGGGATTAAAAGCACCTCATGAAAGATGAACAGCTCCACAAGGATGCACTTTGGATATACCTGCCATTCCTGTGGCTAAAAGTGCGTTTGTGTCTTGGTAAGGATCTTCTATTTCCTTGCATAACAGTATCATTGAGCAATACTGCTAGTTTCACCTCTATGACTTGAACTTTTCTAGCTACCTATGTTGGCCAATGAAATTGACAAAATTTCATTCTATGGGTTAGGAAATTGAGATTCATTCTCATTTTTCAAAGTAAATTTGCATGTATCCAATCAGATGGATTTATCTATTCTCATTTGTTTGCAAATAAACTCTGAGTACCTACAAAAGGCAATGCTACTCTAAGTATTAGGAAAAGGCTGGAACCATTGGGCTTCAACTTTGAAAAAAACAGACATAATTCCTGTCACAGAGGACCCTTTGCTGGACAAAAGGTGTTCATATTAATTAAGTAAGCATAAAAAGGTAAAAAAAGATTTAAGATGCCTATAATTCAATGACAATCAATGAGAACTGACTATATAGATCAAAGATATTTTAGCTGAGTTCTAAATGAAAAGTTATTAATAATCTAGCTTTGAGGGAAAAATGTAATTTTCTGCAAGTCTAAGCTCTTTGGGAAGGTCTATCTGCAAAGTATAGAGTTGTATAAAGTTACTCATAATCACATACCTTTTAAATATTACAGAAATAAGTTGGCTAAATTTTTATCGGGAAATTTTCATTGTGTGCTTTCATTTTGACAATATTTTCTTTTATTTTGTATAATTAAAATAGATTTACTTATTAAGTAAAAAGTAGATTTAACATTTTTAATATTACATTGTGAGATCTGCAGTTTCTACTATTGGGACAAGACAAAAATCATTACTATTAATATGTCTCCTCAAACTTTGCAAGAGGTCCTGGCAAATGTGATAAGGCAAAGAAAAAAAAAACACAAAGAAAGCAGAAATAATGAGGAAAAGGAAGAAAAGTGCCATCTTTTTCTGACAAGGTATATTGTTTAAACGCCAAAAATGCCCAAAGATTTATAAATGACATATCATTGCTCCATAAATTAATTTATAGGTTCAATAAAACCCACCAGAAACACCAGCAATGTAGTAAATACTGTGCCTTGGGGAGATTGAAAAAAAACAAAAAACATGATGCTGACTGGTTCAAATCTAAGATCTGAGATTGGGAGTAATATCTCTGAGAATCATATATATATATATACATACACACACATATGTATACACACATACATATGTATATATATTCCTAAAAGAAAAGATATATATATATATATATATATACATCCCTATATATACATGTGGTATGTAATATATAAATTTATATATATATGTATATACATGTATTTATTAATCTAGTTTTCATTATTATAATGAAATACCTGGGACTGGATACATTCATAAAGAAAAGAGACTTTGGCTCATGTTTCTGGAGGTTCAAGATCAAGGAGCAGGATCATGTGATGGCCTTCATGCTGGCAGAGATCTGAGGCAAAGCATGGTGAAAGATCAAGAGTGTGTGTGTGTTTGTGTGTTTATGTGTGTGTGTTTATGTGTGTGTGTGTGTGTGTTTATGGGTGTATGTGAGAGTGTGTGTATTGTGCATGTGTGTGTCTATTTCTGGTCTTTATTTCTTCTTATAAAGCCTCCAGGATTCACTCCTTATGACCTTATTCACTCTGGCAAAGCCACACATCTAAATGTTATAGCCTAGTTATGCATCAGCCCTCTTAATACTTCAAAATGGGATTTAATTTTAACACATGAAGACTTGACAGAAACTCAGTACATAGCCCAACCTTTGAATAGGTTATTTGATAGGTATTAATTGAAGGCAACTTCCACTTAGCATGCTACTACTTCAAATAAAAGCATAAACATTATAACAGCTGAAAAGACTGCTACTACTCATGAATTCACTTCCACTTTCTTAACTAGTTTTATAAAGCAATTCATTGAGATTTTGCTCAGCAAAACAAGCTGTGAATGTCAGCTCTCTTACGTAGGAACCACTTCCTTCTGTAAGTACCTGTGATAGGTTTCAGATAGACATAAGTATTAGTCACAAGAGGAATAAATCACAAGGTCTCAAGTGAAAACATAAACATTTTCATTTGACTTCCAAGCTACATGGGTGACCAGTCTCTGTTGAGATAAAGCAGCTCATCCAGGCCATCAGATATTACAGGCTGCTTTTAAGTCAGCATTCACCTAAAGCTTAATCTTTTCTTTGCTCAAGAATACACCTTAAAGTAGGCATCAGATGAACATGGGGCTGGGAATTTCCCACCTGGTAATAGCTTTAATTAAAAGACAAAGACCAAGGCTCCAGAGCAGCACCATAGCCATAGAGTGGGTTTGGGGTTGAGAATCCTTCTCTGGCAATCTCAATACATATTCCAGTTCTCAATGCTGATATTGTCTTTCTTACTTTAGAGATGCCTTGCTTTGTATTGAAAATGTATTTCTTCCCTAACAAATTTGCTATCATTTTCACACACCGTGCCAGAATTCTTCTCTTTCTGGTGGTAAAGACCTAGGCAGCTATGCTGACTTTCCAACAATACTTTTGTAGCAGAGAGGAGGACCAGAAGAGAAACAGACAGGCCTGTGTTCTGATAAAGTAGCAGCGGGGAAGGGATGACATACCAGATAGATAAAATCTAAAGAATCCAAAAGTGAAGAAGGTCACATAGCACTAGGGTAAAGTAGCCTTTAAAATTACATATAATCATATATGGGTTAAACCACATATTTTTTATTTTTAATGCCTCTGTAACCTGCTTGCAAGGGTATATAAGTCGAGACCCCCTTTGTACTTGGTGATAGCCTTTGAACACAAGTCCACAGAGTCTGTGCTGGCACAGTAAAGTGTTGTTTCCTTGCCTTAGAGTCCCGTGTCTCTGTTTAAGTTTCCCGTAACATTTCTTGGCGACTCATTGGGATTAAGAAGGTGGTGGTTTTTTCACCTTCCTTGTTGCAAGGGCACATCTCCCGGACCACCAGGAGAAGTTGGCCCCACATGGGGCCAACAGACAATTTGTTCCAGAGGTGGGACTTGTCCTCATGGTGAGTTGGGGTGATGTCCTCAGAGCACAACAGAACCTGGTGTGACACAGGAACCAATGAGGAGAGTGCTGCCCATCACACTGGTAAGAGCCAGGGTTTGAATTCAGGTCTACCTCAGGAAGCAGAAGTGGAGTCTGATCAACTCCTACTGATCAGGTTACTCCTAGTAACCACATTTTGGGAAGAAACCATTTCTCTCAGGTTCAGGGAGTGGGGTAGAAGTACTGTGCTGTGTGAGTGTGTGTGTGAATGTGTGAGTCTGAAACACATCTGAGCTGCAAAGTGAGTGTGGAGTACCAATCCATAGGTCCATGGCAAACTCATATTATCAGAGTGAACCCTAACAAGGCCTCTGGTCCAGGGTTTAGACAGACTCACTATGGCTAAAGAGATGCCTAAATCCCCACAAGGGAAGTAGCTGGAGATGCATGAAGCAAGTGAAGACCCTATGTAGGTGTAATTCCTGGCTGGGTGCCCACATCCAGGCCATTGATAGGGGGAATATATTGTTCTCCCTTGTGTGTTAGATAAGAGGCCCCCTCTACCTCTCCTCCAAAACCCTTGTCCCCTGTATCTGTCTTGCCATCTGGTAATGGGAGGAGCTGGGTGGAAATCAGAGTAAAAACATTCCCTTGGAGTGTATGGTTAAAAACTTTAAAAACTGATTAAATGGAGCCTATGGAGTTAAGTTAACTCCTAAGAAGCTTAAGGCACCTCATGAAGTAGATTTGTCTGCTCTTGATGAAGGGTGGCTCCCCAGAAAGGTCATTAAATAAAACTGTGTTTAATGAAGTTTATAAGGTAATTACAGGAAGGCCTGGGCACCTACACCAATTTCCCTTTTGGCTGCTGGCAGGTTGCTGTCCTCAACTGGCCCACATGGCTAAGGCTCTGTCTGGAAAAGACCTGTAGAATTATGGTAGTTAGGGTGGTTGCAACTTCCAACTGTAGAGAGAAAACAAAGGAAACTCTACTGGCTGAGGAACCAGAGGAAATACCACTGCCCTATGTGCAATTTTATCCAGTTCTGCTGCCAGCACCCAGTTCTGCACCCGTTCATCTGACATTGGATGGGGAAGCTCAAGGAACAGTCACACCTGTAAAATAAAGTTCTGAAGCTTCTGGGGCCTTGACTCCACTGACCTCTGAGTTCCATGGACCCCATATCCTCTCTGATTCTGCCAATACTCACCCTACATCCCTCACTCAGTTGGGACTATCTAATCAGTCTCCTTGAGGACCCCACCTCTCCTCAGACTCTTGCTGCCCTACAGATACCCCTGAGGGAAGCCCAGAGTCCCATGAATTGTGACCAGGAAGGTCAAATACAAGGAAGAGGATGGACATTTTTCTACCAGTCCTTTGACACCACAGACTTCCTCAGCTGGAAACATCATGCCTCCTCCTTCACAGAAAGGCTTCAGACCCTGATTAATTTAGTGCAATCTATCATCCAAACTCACAAACCCACCTGAACAGACTGTCAACAGCTTCTTCTGACTCTATTTAATACTGAAGAGTGGAGCCATATAACGTTGACAGCTTTAAAATGGTTAGAAGATCATGCCCCTTAAGGCACTCTAAATGCCTGAGCATACTCTTGGGCCCATTTCCCCAAGAAAGACACCTATTAGGACCCTAATGACTACTGAGATTACCAGCAATTTGAACAATATCAGGAGGCATTATTGGAAGGAATAAGGAATGAAGGAATGGAAAAAAGCTATGAACATGAGCAAAACATCAGATGTCCTCCAAGGGCCAGATGACAGTCCCAGCCAGTTTTATGAGTGTTTGTTTAAGGCATTCCATTTGTACACCCCCTTTGACCTGGAAGTCACTGAAAACTAGTGTATGATTAATGCCACTTTTGTTGGCCAGGTCCTGGGGGACATAAGGTGAAAATTGCAGAAAATGGAAGGATTCACTGGAATGAACTCTGGCCAGCTTCTGGTTTTTGCCAGTCAAGATCAGGAGGCTGACAGGAAAATGAAAAGGAAAGTGGATCTCTTTGCAGAGCCCTTGCTGGAAAGTCAGATGGGGCTCAGTGAACTAATCAAGACAGATGCAGAGGCAATCCCCAAGGATTATGAAAACTCCCCCCAGAACCCCCCTGTCCTAAGGAGGAACTAGGAGAAATCAAGGTGCCTACTGTAATCAGGAAGGGCACTGGAAGAATGAAGGTCCCCAATGGGTCAGGAAATCCCAATAGACTCCCAATACCAGAGGCAGAAGGAAACTATCAGCCCCTCAGAGGAAAATATTGTTGGTCTGGAAGGTTATGAAGAGAACAGACAGACCAGGCTCCATTCTTCTTGGACCCCAGGAGCTTATGGTCCAAATGAAAATAGTGAGCCATTCTATTGATTTCATGGTGGACACTGGCACATTGGATTCAGCTCTGACACAACCAGTGAGTGCTCTTTCCAACAAGCATACAAGTATTAATGTCACAGGGGACCAAGTCTGTCACCCCTTCTCAATGGCTAGACAATGCAATCTTGGGAGTTATCAAGAAAGGCATGAATCTTTCTATCTCCCTGATTGCCTCATGGGCATGATGGACAGGGACTTGTTATGCAAACTGAGAACACAGATAACTTTTGATTAGAATGGCACAGAAACCTTAAATGTGAGAGGACCTGCAGCAAAGACTCTAATCCTCACATTTGCACAAGAAGAGGAATGGCAGCTCTATGCCCCTGAAGGGAGGCCTCTTGAAATTCCCGAGCTTCCCTGCAAGATTCCTGGTGCATGGGCTGAAACTATCCCCCCATGTTTGGCTCAAAATGTGACCCCAGTAGTGATGGAACTGAAGCTGGGGATTCACCCCTGTCAGGCAGAAACAGTACTTCATTCCTCACAAGGCCCAGGTCAGAATTCAAAAACATTTTGACAGACTCTTAAAATATGGGGTCCTCCAACCTGGTCCGTCATCCTGGAATAATCCCTTATTACCAGACCATAAACTGGGGACTGAGGATTTCAGGCCAGTTCAGGTCCTCTGGGCAGTAAATTCAGTAAATGTCACTTTCAATCCCATAGTCCCAAATCCTAAGATGCTTTTAGGCCTTGTCCCAGCTGAGGCAAAGTTTTTTACCAGCCTGGATCTTAAAGATACATTCTTCTGCATCTACCTGACCCCACAGAGCCAGCCTAGTTTTGCCTTCCCATGGGAAAATACCAGCATTGGGGAAAAAGGACAACTAACCTGGAATTGGTTGCCACAAGATTTCAAAAATTCGAAGATGGCAGCTAGAGGTAGGAAGCAGAAAGTGAGCCTCCTATAGTGAAATCTTGGAGAGACGTTGGAGACACACTTTGCAGGCATAATCACTGAGAAAAGGCATAACTTTGACCCCTCCACATCTCCAGCCGGTGCAGAGAATCTCCATTTCACGTTAAACGGAGAACCGAGGAGGGCCCCCAGGGTCGCCAGTGGCCTGTGCCCATATGGCTTGGGAAGACGCGGACCAGGTGAGCTTCGCGGTACCGCGGTAGCCCCACAGACAAGCCTGGGCCAGAGCAGCATAGCCCCCTGGACAGACTGACCTCCACCCGGGGAAAAAAGAGAAACTGAGTACTAAGCAATAAGAACAGTTAAGACACGCTGGAAAGAGGGTGGGGCGCCCTGAGCGCTGAAGATTGGGGGAAGGGAATCCTTCCCGGGACTGTAAATAAACGAGCCGGGCGGGCCGGAGAGGCTCTGGTGGGAGCGGGGCGAGCCCAGCAACCAGGAGCGGGGAAGCTTGTGAGAGGAGGGAAGACCCACTTCCCACGTGAACTGTAAATAAACACGCAGGCCTGACAACGCGGGGCAGTGGCACCTTTCCCAGTGCTTAGAAAGGGGAAAGCCTGTGGCAGAGGCCCCCCGCACAGGAGAACTCTGAGCAAACAAAGCCTGTGGGACCAGGTGAGTGCTAGCTCACCCCAGAGATCTGCATAAATAACGCTGCCAGCTACAGGCTGAGAGCAGCAGGCAGGCAAGCCACAGTTGCAGATACCACTCTCAGAACTGTCTCCAGACGCTTTTTTTTCTTTTTCTCCCTACCTTAGATGAGAGAACAACCGAATTACACCTGCAAGCCGAAAAACTTACTGAAACTGTATTGCATTTGAACTGGGGACACTTGGTGGGACTTTTTTTTTTTGTTTCTTCTGTGTGTGTGTGAGTGTAGTTTTGTTCTACTTTATGCATCCCCTTTGATGAGACAACTACAGAACAACATCTGAGGCACCAACTCCAGGACTGGAGATTGAGATGGACATCCAAATTATTAAGACTGAAATTGCATTGCATATAAACTTGGAAGTTTTTTGGTTTTTTTTTTTTAATTTTCTATTTTCCATTTTATTTTAATTCATTTTTATAAATAGATATTACTTTCATATACTTATTTTTTATTTTTTATCTTTGATTTTCAATCCTCTCTCTGTCTCTCTATTGTCTGTTCAGCTTACTGTCGATTAGTACACTAACACTCCCTGTTTATACCTTTGAAACTCTCTTGTCTGATACCTTGTTCTGCTTTCTCCCTCTTGTCTGTATATTTGTTTTCCCCTTTTCTTTAACTTCTTGCTTTCCATCTCAGCTCACTCTCCCATTCTCAATATTACCATTGTTATTATCACAAGCTAGAAAATACTTAATTACACACAGTACAGGGACAGTAACAACACCAAGGACAATGACAGGAAGACAGAAAAAACAAGGAAACCAGTTTCCCCACAGCAAAAAATTAGTACAGGAACCAGAGGGGAATGAAGAGAACAGAAACTCAGATCCAGACTCCAACAAAATGAAGATAAACTATGCCAAAGGACCCAATGAAGCCCACAAGAATAATTTAAAAGAAGACATACTACAAGTACTCAATGAGAATTTTATAGAGATGATACTGGATAGGGTCAACCAAAATGTACAGGAGACACTCAAGAAATTCCAAGACAATAAAAATAGAGAATTTGAAAAAGCAAAAGAAGAAATAAAGGAAACCATAGAAGCACTGTATAAACACCAAAGTGAAAGAGAGAACACAATGAATAAATGGATAAATGAACTCAGGACAAAAATAGACAACAATAAAGAAGAAAACAACCAGGATATGGAAAACCTCAGAAAAAAGAACGAAACAGAACTGCAAAACAAAACGGAAGGCCAATCCAGCAGAATAGAACAAACAGAAGACAGAATCTCAGAACTTGAAGAAGAAATGGTAATTAAAGGAAAAACTGAAGAACTATTAATTAAACAACTCAAGACCTGTGAAAAGAAAATGCAAGAACTCACTGACTCCATCAAAAGACCAAACTTGAGAATCATGGGCATCGAAGAAGGAGAAGAGGTGCAAGCGAAGGGAATGCGTAATATATTCAACAAAATAATAACGGAAAATTTCCCAAATCTAGAGAAAGATATTCCCATACAAATGCAAGAGGCCTCCAGGACACCAAACAGACCAGATCAAAATAGAACTACTCCACGACATATCATCATTAAAACAACAAGTCCAGAAACTAAGGAAAGAATATTGAAGGCTGTAAGAGAGAAAAAACAAGTAACATACAAAGGTAAACCCATCAAAATCACAGCAGACTTCTCAACAGAAACATTAAAAGCAAGAAGAGCGTGGGGTGAGATCTTCCGGGCACTGAATGAAAATAACTTCAACCCCAGGATACTCTACCCAGCAAAGCTATCATTCAAAATAGATGGAGCAATAAAAGTCTTCCATGATAAGCAGAAACTAAAACAATATGTGACCACAAAGCCACCATTACAAAAGATTCTGCAAGGGATCCTGCACACAGAAAGTGACACCCAACTTAACCATGAAAAGGCAGGCAGCACCAAACCACAGGATAAGAAAAAGCAAGACAGTAGAGAGTAACATCAAGTTAGGTACACACAATCAAACCTTCAAACAACTAAGATAACTAAATGGCAGGAATCACCACATACTTATCAGTACTAACATTTAATGTTAATGGACTTAATTCACCCATCAAAAGACACCGTTTGACAAAATGGATTAAAAAAGAAGATCCAACAATTTGTTGCTTACAGGAGACTCATCTCACCGACAGAAATAAGCATATGCTTAGGATGAAAGGCTGGAAGAAGATTTACCAAGCCAATGGCCCCCGAAAACAAGCAGGAGTAGCAATACTTATCTCTGACAAAGTAGACTTCAAACCTACATTGATCAAACGAGATAAAGAAGGACATTCCATACTAATAAAAGGGGAAATAGACCAAAAGGAAACAATAATCATCAATCTGTACGCACCCAATGTCAACGCACCCAATTTCATCAAACATACCCTGAAAGACCTAAAAGCATATATAAACGCCAACACAGTGGTTGTGGGAGACTTTAACAATCCATTATCATCAATAGATAGGTCATCCAAACAAAAACTCAATAAAGAAATCCAAGATCTAAAATATGCAATAGATCAAGTGGACCTAGTAGATGTCTACAGAACATTTCATCCAACCTCTACACAATATACATTCTTCTCAGCAGCCCATGGAACCTTCTCCAAAATAGATCATATCCTAGGGCACAAAGCAAGCCTCAGCAAATATAAGAAAATAGAAATAATACCATGCATACTATCTGACCACAATGCAGTAAAAGTAGAACTCAACAACAAAAGTAAAGACAAAAAACATCTAAACAGCTGGAAATTAAATAACTCATTACTTAATGAAGAATGGATCATCGATGCAATAAAAGAGGAAATTAAAAAGTTCCTAGAAGTCAATGAAAATGAAAACACAACCTACTGGAACCTATGGGACACAGCTAAGGCAGTCTTGAGAGGAAAGTTTATAGCCATATAGTGCATATATATTAAAAAGATTGAAAGATCCCAAATCAATGACCTAATGATACATCTCAAACTCCTAGAAAAACAAGAACAAGCAAATCCCAAAACAAATAGAAGGAGAGAAATAATAAAAATAAGAGCTGAAATCAACGAAATAGAAACCAAAAAAACCATACAAAGAATTAATGAAACAAAAAGTTGGTTCTTTGAAAAAATAAACAAGATCGATAGACCCCTGGCAAACCTGACTAAAATGAGGAGAGAAAAAACCCAAATTAGTAGAATTAGGAATGCAAAAGGGGAGATAACAACAAACACCATGGATATACAGGAAATCATCAGAGACTACTTTGAGAACCTATATTCAAATAAATTTGAAAATCTAAAAGAAATGGACAGATTTCTAGATACATATGATCATCCAAAACTGAACCAAGAGGAAATTAATCACCTGAATAGACCTATAAAACAAAATGAAATTGAAGCAGCAATCAAAAGTCTCCCCAAAAAGAAAAGTCCAGGACCTGATGGATTCTCTGCTGAATTCTATCAGACCTTTAAAGAAGAACTGATACTAACCCTCCTTAAACTGTTCCATGAAATAGAAAGGGAAGGAAAACTGCCAAACACATTTTATGAAGCCAGTATTACACTTATCCCAAAACCAGGCAAAGACACCTCCAAAAAGGAGAACTATAGGCCAATCTCCTTAATGAACATTGATGTAAAAATCCTCAACAAAATAATGGCAAATCGAATTCAGCAACACATCAAAAAGATTATTCACCATGACCAGGTAGGCTTCATCCCAGGGATGCAGGGGTGGTTCAACATACGAAAATCAATAAACGTAATAAACCACATTAACAGAAGCAAAGGCAAAAACCACTTGATCATCTCAATAGATGCAGAAAAAGCCTTTGATAAGATCCAAAATCATTTCATGATAAAAGCTCTAAGAACACTAGGAATAGAAGGAAAGTTCCTCAACATTATAAAAGCTATATATGACAAACCTACAGCCAGCATTATACTTAACAGAGAAAAACTGAAACCATTCCCTCTAAAATCAGGAACCAGACAAGGATGCCCACTATCTCCACTCCTATTCAACATAGTACTGGAATTCCTAGCCAGAGCAATTAGGCAAGAAGAAGGAATAAAAGGAATACAAATAGGTAAAGAAACTGTCAAAATATCCCTATTTGCAGATGACATGATCCTATACCTTAAAGACCCAAAAACCTCTACTCAGAAGCTTCTAGACATCATCAATAGCTATAGCAAGGTAGCAGGATATAAAATCAACATAGAAAAATCATTAGCATTTCTATACACTAACAATGAGCAAACAGAAAAAGAATGTATGAAAACAATTCCATTTACAATAGCCTCAAACAAAATCAAATACCTAGGTGTAAACCTAACAAAAGATGTGAAAGACCACTACAAGGAAAATTATACACTTCTGAAGAAAGAGATTGAGGAAGACTATAGAAAGTGGAGAGATCTCCCATGCTCATGGATTGGTAGAATCAACATAGTAAAAATGTTGATACTCCCAAAAGTAATCTACATGTTTAATGCAATTCCCATCAAAATTCCAATGACATTCATTAAAGAGATTGAAAAATCTACTGTTAAATTTATGTGGAAACACAAGAGGCCACGAATAGCCAAGGCAATACTCAGTCAAAAGAACAATGCAGGAGGTATCACAATACCTGACTTCAAACTATATTACAAAGCAATAACAATAAAAACAGCATGGTACTGGCACAAAAACAGACATGAAGACCAGTGGAACAGAATAGAGGATCCAGATATGAAGCCACACAACTATAGGCAACTTATCTTTGACAAAGGAGCTAAAAATATACGATGGAGAAATAGCAGCCTCTTCAACAAAAACTGCTGGGAATACTGGTTAGCAGTCTGCAAAAAACTGAAACTAGATCCATGTATATCACCCTATACCAAGATTAACTCAAAATGGAACAAGGATCTTAATATCAGACCCCAAACTCTTAAGTTGATACAAGAAAGAGTAGGAAATACTCTGGAGTTAGTAGGTATAGGTAAGAACTTTCTCAATGAAACCCCAGCAGCACAGCAACTAAGAGATAGCATAGATAAATGGGACCTCATAAAACTAAAAAGCTTCTGTTCATCAAAAGAAATGGTCTCTAAACTGAAGAGAACACCCACAGAGTGGGAGAAAATATTTGCCAATTATACATCAGACAAAGGACTGATAACCAGAATATACAGGGAACTTAAAAAACTAAATTCTCCCAAAACTAATGAACCAATAAAGAAATGGGCAAGTGAACTAAACAGAACTTTCTCAAAAGAAGAAATTCAAATGGCCAGAAAACACATGAAAAAATGCTCACAATCTCTAGCAATAAAGGAAATGCAAATTAAAACCACGCTAATATTCCACCTCACCCCTGTTAGAATAGCCATCATCAGCAACACCACCAACAACAGGTGTTGGCGAGGATGCGTGGAAAAAGGAACCCTCTTACACTGTTGGTGGGAATGTAGACTAGTACAACCACTCTGGAAAAAAATTTGGAGGCTACTTAAAAAGCTGGACATCGATCTACCATTTGATCCAACAATACCACTCTTGGGGATATACCCAAAAGACTGTTACTCCAGAGGCACCTGCACATCCATGTTTATTGCGGCACTATTCACAATAGCCAAGTTATGGAAACAGCCAAGATGCCCCAGCACTGACGAATGGATTAAGAAAATGTGGTATCTATACACAATGGAATTTTATGCAGCCATGAAGAAGAACGAAATGTTATCATTTGCTGGTAAATGGATGGAATTGGAGAACATCATTCTGAGTGAGGTTAGCCTGGCTCAAAAGACCAAAAATCGTATGTTCTCCCTCATATGTGGACATTAGATCAAGGGCAAACACAACAAGGGGATTGGACTATGAGCACATGATAAAAGCGAGAGCACACAAGGGAGGGGTGAGGATAGGTAAGACACCTAAAAAACTAGCTAGCATTTGTTGCCCTTAATGCAGAGAAACTAAAGCAGATACCTTAAAGCAACTGAGGCCAATAGGAAAAGGGGACCAGGAACTAGAGAAAAGGTTAGATCAAAAAGAATTAACCTAGAAGGTAATACCCATGCACAGGAAATCAATGTGAGTCAATGCCCTGTATAGCTATCCTTATCTCAACCAGCAAAACCCCTTGTTCCTTCCTATTATTGCTTATACTCTCTCTACAACAAAATTAGAGATAAGGGCAAAATAGTTTCTGCTGGGCATTGAGGGGGGGGAGCGGGAGGGGGTGGAGTGGGTGTTAAGGGAGGGGGTGGGGGCAGGGGGGAGAAATGAACCAAGCCTTGTATGCACATATGAATAATAAAAGAAAAATGAAAAAAAAAAAAAAAGATTTCAAAAATTCACCCACTATTTTTGGAGCTACGTTGGCATTGGACCTAAAAGCCTTCTCAGACAACTACTATGTAAATGACCTCATGCTGGCTGGACCAACTTGGAAGGACTGTGTGTAAGAGACATGCCTTGTCCCTTCTCTTTTATGGGAGACAGGATACAAAGTCTCTAGAAAAAAGGCCCAGTTTTGACAAAACACTGTCAAAACCTCAGCTTTCACCTGTTCCAGGGGCAATGAAGGTTCGGTCCTGAGAGGAAACAGGTTGTATGTTCCATCCCAGCTCCTAAGATTTTCCAGGAAACTAGATAGTTTTGGGGAGCTGCAGGTTTTTGTCAAATCTGGATCCCTAACTACTCCCTCTTGGCCCAATCCCTCTATGAAACCACAAAGGGGGGAGAACTGGAACCTTTAGTATGGGGGAGGGAGCAAGAGAAAGCCTTTAAAGAAATCAAGAAGGCACTCACAAATGCCTCTGCTCTAGGCTTGCTGGATGTGATGAAGTGCTATATCCACACAAATGAAAGGGAAAAACTGTTTTGGTCCTGACTCAGTTACTGGGCTCCTGGCACCATCCAATGGGTTATTTGTCAAAACAACTTGATACCATTTCCCAAGGCTGGCCACCTTGCCTTCATGTCTTAGCAGCCACTGCTGCTCTGGTGACAGAAGCAGACAAGCTCACCCTACAGCAACAACTCACTGTCCATCCTGACACAAATGGAATATACTGGAAATTATTGGCTGACTAACTTTCAGATGGTCAAAGACCAGTGTATGCTATATGAATACCCATGCATCTGACTGGAGGTTGTTAAGACTCTAAACCCACTACTCGATTTAAAATTGACTCAGGCCCCTCAGAGCATGACTGCTTAGAGGTTATGGATGAGGTTTTTTTGAGCTGGCCAGATCTAACCAATCAGCCTATTATCAATCCAGACATTAAATATTTCACAGATGGCAGCAGTTTTGTCCAGGATGGCACATGCTTTGCCAGGTATGTGGTGGTGACTTTGGACTCAGTTATTAAGGATTGCCCACTGTCAGTTGGGACTTCTGCACAAAAGGCTGAACTTGTTGCCCTCATGTGGGCACTCCAGCTCACAGCAAGAGTACAAGTAAACTACACTGACCCTAAATATGCCTTCACAATCATTCATGTCCATGGGGTCTTATATAAAAAGAAGGGACTCATTAACTTGGGAGAATAAAGTATCAAGCATGGGAAGGAAATCCTCAAACTGCTAGATGCTGTGTAGGCCCCTAAATTGGTGGCAGTTTTACACTGCCATAATCACTAGAAGGGAGATGCAACAATTACTCAGAGAAACTGGAAAGATACAAAGAAGCCAAACAACTGGCTTTCACGAGGGAAACAGCCCCAACTATTCTGATGGCTGCCTTGCTCCCATGCCCCCCAGCTGAATGGGACCCACAGTTCACACCACAAGAACGGGCTTTGTTTATGACTGAGAAGGGAAATTTCTACCAAATGT
This sequence comes from Castor canadensis, assembly GCF_047511655.1. Classification (NCBI taxonomy): domain Eukaryota; kingdom Metazoa; phylum Chordata; class Mammalia; order Rodentia; family Castoridae; genus Castor; species Castor canadensis. The sequence continues at coordinate 111,302,551 of NC_133388.1, forward strand.
ATTGTGGAAGTTTGCTGATGGCTGCATTGTCATACCTGAATTGCTGTCCCCTACATTTGTCAATCAGTTCCATGAAGGAACTCATTTAGGGTGAACAGCCCTTGAGACCAGCCTGGCTCAGCATTTTTATGTCCCCAAACTCTTCAGCATAAGTAGTGCATTATGTGAGAGTTGTCATTTATGGGCCAAAAATAATCCCAGATAAGTGTCAAGAGTATCACCGTAAGTGCAAAGTGTTGGTGGAACTCCTTTTGAAAACTTGATTGTGTACTTCACTGAAATGCCATGAGTTCAAGTATGCAAATATCTGTTGGTATTTGTTTGTACCTTCTCAGGATGGGTGGAAGCCTTCCCCACATGGACTGAAAAGGCCTGGGAAGTGGCCAGATAAAGGAAATTATGCCTCAGTTTGGAATACCTGTGTCTATTGGATTGGAAAATGGGCAAGCTCTTGTGGCAGAGGTGGTACAGCTGACAGCTAAGGGCCTAGGAATCACCTGGAAGTTGCATACAGCCTACTGCCACCAGAATTCAGGAAAAGTGAAATGCATGAATAGAACCCTAAATTACTGTTAGGAAAACTGTGTTAGGAGACCCATTTGCGCTAGGATCAATTACTGCCCATAACATTACTAAGGATTCAGTCTAGTCCAACAAAGCAGACAGGACTCTCACCCTTTGAAGTCCTTTATATATACCCATCCCTATTAATCAAGGGCATAAGAGGGGTCATTAAGGAAGTAGGTGACCTCACCTTGTGGCAGCAGATACAGGCCCTCAGGTTGACTCATGTAAAGATCAAAGACTGGGTCTGGGAGAGACTTCCTGTCAGTGTGACAACTCCCACATACCATTACAGGTCAGTGGATGCCATCTGGGTATAGGAATGGAATATCCAACTGTTAAAGCCTCATTGGAGAGGCCGTTTTGTTCTTATTTTGTCTACCCTTACTGCAATTAAAGTAGCAGAGATAGTTCCTTTGATCCACTACAGCGTAGTCAAGCCAGCTTCTCTCAAGTAGGAGTGCATACCTAATTCAGTTTCACACTATAAGATCACCTTCTGAACCATCAATGTCCTTCCTCAGCAGGACCATGCTTCCTGGGAAACAACAGGGGACCATAAACAACGATATGACAGTTCTGCCTAGTCACTCCAGAAGCTGACTAGTCCACAAATGCCAGAAACTTGAGAAATCAACTGTCTAACAGGATAGATGAACTCTTTTCTATGTCAGTTATTTTACTGTAATACATGGTCACTCCTTGTCTGTATATGTTGCTGTAGTTCTCACCTTAATCTTTGTCATAGGTTTGGCAGGAACAACTCTAACTGACTGGACTCATGATGAAAAGTTTTTATTAGTTCTCATCTACCTTTTTTGAGAAGGATGCATAATTGCTGTTTGTTGTTAATGATGTGGTTTCTGTTTGCGATCTCAGAGCCCTCATCCTGTGACCCATGTATTCTCATTACTTGATTGGGTCAGGGGTTACTTTATCACACTCATTTTTCCTTCCAAGGAACAGTCTCAGGAACTTGCAGGCATAATAAAACCACTTATTCTATTTGTCTGCAAGGGAGCCAATATGCTTGCTTTGACCCACAATATTCCCCAAACAATGAATGGCTAGAAGTCAGGAGATGCAACAAGAAAGGCCACATAATTCAAAAGGTCCAGATCAGCAACCCCAAACAGCAAGTGTCAATACAATTTGATGTGTGTGGGACCCTACAAAGCCACTTCACCTGTATGTAGTAGTTAAGAGAACACTAAAGGAAACCAGCTATTGCAGTCTGTGTGGAGGTCTATTTTGGGAAAAGGAGTACAGATTCAATGATAAGTATATGTGTGAGATAACCAAGACTTATGAATGTGCCCTACCCTACCCCAGCTGGAAATGTGTCTCCTGGGCCATCTGGAAATGTAAAGATAAGATAGAGCTCCTTCAAAAGGATGTCACTACCTCAGGGTGTCACTTATGGGCCTCTAATCCTACTACTTTTACCATTCTTGATCCAGAAGGCCCTAAGTGGAAAAATGCAGATTGCCCTAAATATGTACAGATGAGGCAAAAGCCTTGGGACTATATTGATCTTTAAAAGAATTACAGTCTCGCAAAAAGCCTTGTTCCACCATGTTTTTCACTTCTTCTGTGAAGAAATGGAAAGAATTATGTCCCCCATCTCCACTACTACCAGAAATCTGGTTCTAGAACTAGTGGAAGCTATAGCTCAATCTTTGAAATCACTTCCTGCAATGTATGTGGGGGAACTAATAAGGGAGATCAATGGCCTTGGGAGGCTAGAGAGTTGGATCCCCATGATCCAAATGGGGAGAACAATTTAACACTTCTGTTGGAAACCTGATATGCCTTGGACAGTGATTCTATAACATAATCACCCAGAAAACCCAATGGTGGGAATCCTCAAAGCATATTGAACCAAATTTGCATCCGTTGTGCAATATTTCTCATTTCTGACAGGCCTGGAATGATATCAATGCAGTTATCCAATGGCAAGCCTCAGGTGGACTACATTGAATATGTGGTAAGACAGCCTATACTCTACTCCCCCCCAGTTAGTCAGGATATTTTGTGTTGGTGTCAATCTGCCCATCCTTCTTCCTGCTCCCACTTGCCAGGGGTGATCTCTTAGGAGCTCCAATATAGGAAAGCTGGGAAACCCAAAGAAAATAGTATGACTTACAAATTAACAATGGGAAGGATGAAAAATGGCCTGCTGAACATAGAATCTATTATTATGGCCCAGCCACTTTGGCACAAGATGAGTCTTGGTGGTACAAAAATACACCTATATGTTGAACTATATCATCAGATTACAGGCTGTTATTGAAATTATAACTAATTCAAAAACAAATCCAACTAATTCTACAATAAATTGAGACTGAAAGGGCCCTCAATTTATTGGCTAAGCAAAGTATAAATGCTTAATGCCGTCTTTCAAAACCACTTGGCCTTAGACTATTTGCTTGCTTCTGAGGGAGGAGTTTGTGGAAAATTTAACCTAAGCAACAGTTGCTTACAGATAGATAATGAAGGAAAGGTCATAGCAGAAATCACAGACTGAATGAGAAAAATCACCCACATGCTAGTCCAGACATGGAAAGTTAGAATACCAGTGAATTATTTGGAGAATGATTTTCAAGTTATGGGGGATTCAAAACCCTCATAAGTGTTATGATTTTGATTTTATGGGTTTGCCTGGTTTTGTCCTGCCTTCCCTCTCTGATTGTAAAGTCTATCTCCAGCCTCATCAAGGCTACAGTTGAAAGAAAAACAGCCTCCCATGTAATGATACTATCGAAATATAAACCCCTAAGTCAAGATGATGCTCTTTGACGCTAGATGGGTCAGAGCATCAAAGGGGGGAATAATGTAGCAGCGAAGAGGAGCAGAAGAGAAACAGACAGGCCTGTGTTCTGATAAAGTAGCAAGGGAGAAGGGATGGCATAACAGAGAGATAAAACCTAAAGAGTCCAAATATGAAAAAGGTCACATAGCACTAGGGGTAGAGGGGCACTTAGCACTAAGGTGAAGGAGCATTTAAAATTACATATAACTGTATATGGGTTAAATCTTGTTTTTTTTTTTTTATTGCCTCTATAACCTGTTTGCAAGGGTATATAAAGTACAATCCCTTTGTTCTCTGAGCTCAGACTTTGGACATGAGTTCACTGAGTCTGTGCTGGCACAGTGAAGTGTTGCTTCCTTGCCTCAGAGTCCCCTGTCTCTGCTCAAGTTATTTATAACACTTTCAGGATTGAGTGAGTAAAATTATGTAATAAATCCCATACCATGTATCTCTCCATATATCTTTCATATCAGTTTTGTCCTTCTGGAGAATCTTGATTCAAAAATAGTACATTAAATTAATTCGACATTTTTGAATATGTCCTCACTTTTGAAAATCCCATGTTTGCATGAAACTACATGATACTGGACTTCTTTCTACCTCCATGGATACTCATCTCTTCTTTCTCTTTTAAACTCTCTCCTCTTCCTTTAAATCACCACTCACTTCATCACTATTGAAGTTCCCTAGGGGTGCTGTGGAGGTTACATTCTTTTCCTTTTAATTACTTCTTTCTAGATCTAAGATTGTCAAAATATAACCCTTGGGTCAAATCTAGCCCACCACCTGTATGTTTGTGCTCCATGAGCTTAGAACAGATTTTATACTTCAAATGTTTTAAAGAAATTAACAGAGAATCATATTTGTTTAACTTCATTCATTAGCATGCAGAATGCTATCAAAGTTGCAGCATGTGTTTCTCAGTAAACCATACATTTTTATTGATATATGATACTCCAATGTACAGATAGCTACATTTATTTTTGAATTCATTAGTTGATATATGTTTGGGTTGGAAGTATTACCTCCCATGCTGTGCATTGTTTCTTTCACTTTCTTAATGGTGTTGTTTACAGAAAAAGATTTTTTTAAGTTTTGATGAAATCTAATTATCATTTGATAAATTAATCATGTTTTTGGAGTTGTGGCTAAGAAATCCTTGTCTCACACAAGGTCACAAAGATTGACATTTATTTTTAGAAGGAATTTTAGAGTTTTATTTTGCTTCTGGTATGAGGAAGGTGCCTTAGTCAGGATTCTGTAGAGAAACAGAACAGTAGAATGTATGTAGATGAGCAGATTTGCTTCAAGAGCTGCCTCATGAGATTCCTCTGGACAGAAGTTTAACTTCTTGAGGGATGGCCAGCCCCATGGGACCGCTGCTCTTGTCAAACACCTTCTTTCTATAGGGACCATAGGATTCTTCTCTTAAGACCTTGAATTGATGAAATGTTGACTACCAATATTCTGGGAGGTAATCTGCTTTATTCAAAGTTACTGATCTTAAGTTAATCACATCTAAAAAATTATCTTATTAGCTGGCTGAATGGCTTAAGTGGTAAGAGCATCTGCCTAGCAATCATGAGGCTCTGAGTTCAAACACCAGTGCCAGCAATTAATAAATGAATGAATTAATTAAAATGAAAAAACCTGGTGAAAAACATACAGATTTATGTGTATCAAAGTATCTGGACACATAAAAATGACTAACTCAGGAAAGAACAAGCTTCTCTTTTTTCCTATTTGTTTTCTTTTGCATGTGTATTTTCTGTTAGTTCCTTTTTTGTTTTCTTCTTGCAGGTGTTTTCCAGTCTTTCCAGCATAATTTGTTGAAAAACCAAAACAAATTTTTCCTTTAGCTTGATATGACACACAGTTCAATAATCAATTGACTATAAAATGTAGGGCTTATGTCTGGACTGTCAAATCTCTGTTATTGATCATTTTGAATATCTTCATGCCTGTATTGTGTGCCAACTGTCTTCACTCCTACAGCTTTGTAATAATACTTTGGTAGGAAAGTGGAAGTCCTTGTCCTGCTCCTGATCTAAAGAGAAATGCATTTCTTCTTCCATCACTAACACTTAACTCTGTGTTGCTCAAGGTAGAGCTTTGTAGTGCACTGTTATAATTCCCTTATTTTTCTTTTACTCTAGTTTTTATATTATCTTAGTGGCTTCAATTGGGATTAAAAAATCAAGATTTTAGTTCAAATTAACCTAGCTCAGATTAATATCAACTTACTTTCAATAATATACAAAAGTTTTACTCCCAGATAGCTTTGTTTCTTACACTGTCATTATTGCTATTTCAGTCCTATGAATTATATCTCTAGCAATTAAAGACAATCACAGAAATTTTACTTACACTTTTTATTTCCTTACATCAGTTAGGAGAAGAAAAGGCCCATAACTACTCTCAGGTTACTGCATGCAACAGGGTGAATCTGAGACCCAGTGACCTTTTCACAGACACGTAAGGACACTTTATAGAAATGTAGAGCCAGGATCACAGGAGAGGAGATCATCCTAAAAGAAATTTCTCATACAATCATCCCCTGATATTTGTAGAAAACTCCAAAATCCAAAAAAAACCTGGCTGCTGAAGGAAGCCGGGACCTAGACCAAATGGTTTGGATGGCTAAGTCTGTGTTCTATAACAGGGACCTGGAAATTGAGAAACAGAAGGCTAAGTGACAGGCAGCACTGACCACTGCCCTGAAAGTGTCTTCTTCTGGATCAGGTTCAAATCTGCAGACTTCCATTCAGTGTGAACAGGGAGGCCATTTCAAGAGGGACTACCCCAGAGAAATAGACAACCTCCAAGACCCTGTCCTATCTATAAGCGGAATTGTTGGGAGGCACTTCTCCCTTGGGGCTTGGTGGAATTCAGTGCACCATCATCTGAACAATGACAGTCCTGGGGCCTCCCAGAAAATTCCATGTGTTCACAGTACAAACTGAGGAGTCCTGGGGTATTATTACAATTGAATAGTGCAAGGTCAGCTTCCTCTTAGATATAGGAGTGTGCGTTTCAGCAATCCCTTTTTCCCTTGGACCCAGTTTCCCAAATAAAGTCAATGCTCTGTGCATATTAAGTCAGCCCCTAGAGTTTTATTTCACTCAAATGATTGACTGTTTGGGGGGAGATCTCCATATCTGTCATTCCATTTTGATAATCCCTGAGACTCCAATTCCTTATTGGGATGAAACATCCTATGTGAACTGAAGGTCCAGCTCCTTTTGTACCCAGGGGAATACTTTTGCCTGCCACTATTGAGTCACAGATAGACAGAGCTGTGTGGATGGAAGGGCTAAAAGTAACCACCTTAAAGACCCTTCTCAGTTTTCTCACCAAAATCAATATCCACTGAGACCAGAGGATAGAGAGGACTAATCTCAATTATCAAGGGACTAAAGGAGCAAGTACCCCTCTTTGAATACTCTAGTACATGTAATACTCCTATATTGAGGATCAGGAAGGGACCTGACAAATGGAGACTGGTTCAGGATCTCTGATGGGTCAATTAGGCAGTAGTTCCCCTTCACCCTGTGGTTCCAAATGCTGATACACTCTTGGCTCAGATAACACTCAACAACACCCACTATTCAGTTTTAAACCCTAAGGTAATCTTATGCTGTGTTCCCATACAACCACAACCGGTCAACCTATGTTTCCTTTCTAGGATCCTACTTGAAAAGAAGGGAAGGTCACTTTTTGTCCTACCTCAGGGTTTTGGGACAGCCCCCATACTTTTGGATTAGCCCTGGCCCAGGATTTGGCAAAATGTAATTATCCACAGGCTACTGTACTACAGTATGAGGATGATCTTTTTGGTGGGCTGCCCAAGCCCACTGTCTCTTGATCCATTGAGTCTCTTTTAAACTTTCTGGCAGACCAAGGCTATAAAGTGTCCAGAGGAAAGGCCCAATTATGCCAGACTAAGGTTAACTATCTGGAGCTTGTCTTGGCTTGGGGGATGAGATCCCTGGGTGAAAACAAAATTCAACCAATTTTAGCCTTCCCCCCCCTTGTACCCTAAAGCAGCTGAAGATCTTTTGGGGGAGTGATAAGCTATTGTAGGATCTAGATCCAAGGTTATGCAGATAAAGGATAATCCCTATGTCAAACCCTTAGAGAGGCACCACAACACTCCCAGTTCTCCATTCAATGGGGTATGGCTACTACTGATGCTTTTCACAATTAAAAAGAATTCTAATTAGGGCTCCTGCCTTAAGCCCCTTACTCAAGATAAATTCTGGCTATATGTCTGTGCAAAGAGAAGGCTAGCTCTGGAAGTAGTAACCCAACACATACAAGCTGTGGCCATAATAAACCTCTTATCCCTGAGACCCAAAAGGTCATTCTGGGTAGGACTTTAATTGTTTATACTCTCCATTATATAGGAGATATTCTTTTTTATTATTCTTTTTTTTTATTTTAACATTTTTACATTTACTCAAATGTGTATACATTGTTTGGCCCACCCCTGCCTTACTTCCATTCCATTCCTTGCTTCCATTCCACCCTCTTCTCCAATTTTGTTGAAGAGAAAACAGAAGAGATAAGGAAGACATAGCATTTTTGCTAGTTTGACATAAAGATAGCTACACAGAGAGATTCCCAGCGTTGCATCCATGCAGATGTGTATTACAGCCACATTGGTTCATCTCTACCAGAACTCTTCACTACTTCCTAGTACCTTTCCCATAGTGGCCTTAGCCAGTTTAAGATTATTATATTCACTCCTCTACAGTGAGCACATCAACCACATTCAAATTTTAGGCTTCCTTCCTTTTCCCTATTCCTCCTTTGTGCATGATCCACTTAGTGTGTTTCCCAAGTCCGATGATATTACAGCATTTGTCTTAGATGTATAATCCACATATGAGGAAGAACATGTGATTTTTGGCCTTCTGAGCCTGACTAACTTTGCTTAAATTGATGTTTTCCAGTTCCATCCATTTACTTGCAAATGACATAATTTCATTCTTTGTGGCCAAATAAAATTCCATTGTGCAGAAATACCATATTTTCTTAATCCATTCATCAATAGTGGGTCATCTTGACTGTTTCCATATTCTGGCTATTGTGAATAACAATGCAATAAACATGGATATGCAGGCACCTTTGTAATAACCTGAGCCACATTCCTTTGGGCATATCCCTGTGAGTGGGATTGCAGGATCATATGGCAGATCTATGCTTAGTTATTTAAGAAGACTCCATATTGTTTTCCAAAATAGTTGTACTAGCTTACATTCCCACTAGCAGTGTATGAGGGTTCCTTTTTCTTCACATCTGAGCCACGATTTGTTGTTGGTGGTGTTCTTGATGGTAGATATTCTAACAAGAGTGAGGTGGAATCTTACTGTGGTTTTGATTTGCACTTCTTTATGGCCAGGGATGGTGACAGTTTTTCACATGCTGTTTTTGCCATTTGGACTTCATCCTTTGAAAAATTTCTGTTTAGTTCAGTTGCCTGTTTCTTTATTAGGTCATTGGTTTTGGGGGAGTTGAGTTTTTTGAGCTCCCTGTGTATTCTCGTTATCACTCCCTTGTGTGATATACAGCTGGCAAAGGTTTTCTCCCATTCTTTGGGTGGTCTCTTCAATTTAGAAACCATTTCTTTGTAATGCAGAAGCCTTCTAATTTCATGTGGTCCCATTCATCCATTCTTTCTCTTTGTTTCTGAGCTGTTTCACTTCAACTGTGAAAGTCCTTGCCTATACCTAGTGTGTTCCCTGCTCTTTCCTGTACTAACTGCAAGGTTTGGGGTCTGATATTAAGGTCCTTAATCCACTTTGAATTGATTATAGTACAGGGTGATAATCATGGATCTGGTTTCAGTTTTCTGAAGGCAGATAACCACTTTTTCCAGCAAGATTTGTTGAAGATGCTGTCTTTTCTCCATCGCATATTTTTGGCACCTTTGTCAAGAACGAGGTGAGTGTAGCTGCATGGATTCATATCCAGGTCCTCTATTATGTTCCCCTGGTCTTAATATCTGTTTTTGTGCTAGTACTATGCACAAAACATTGATATTGGTATGGTTCTATAGTATACTTTGAATTTGGGTATTGCGATACCTCCAGCTTTGCTTTTTCTCTTTAGTATTGGCTTGGCTATTCTTGTTTTTTTGTTTGTTTGTTTGTTTCCAAATGAACTTATGGGAAAAGACTCACATTAGTAAAATCTGAAATGAAAAAGGGGAGATAACAACAAACACCAAGGAAATTCAGAAAATCATCAAAGGCTACTCTGAGGATCTATGCTCCAATAAATTAGAAGTCTTTAAAAAATGGACAAGTTTCTAGATACTTATGACAATCCAAAACTGAACCAAGGAGTTATTAACCACCTACACAAATCTATAGCATTAAATGAAATTGAAGCTGTAATAAAAAGTCTCCCAAAAAAGAAATGTCCAGGACCTGACAAATTCTTGCCTGAATTCAAGCAGACTTTTAAAGAAGAACTAATATCAACATTCCTTTAAGTTGTCCATGAAATAGAAAGGGAAGGAACACTACCTAACTCATTCTATGATGCTGGTATGACATTTCTCCCATAATCAGACAAGGACACATCCAAAAAGAGAACTATAGGCCAATTTCCTTAATGCACATTTCTTGAAATATCTTCAATAAAATAAAGACAAAACAAATGCAACAACATATGGGAAAGATCATTCATCATGACCAAGTTGGTTTCATCCCAGGAATGCAGGGATGGTTCAGCATACACAAATCAATAAATGTAATACAGCACATTAATAGAAGCAAAGACAAAAACCACTCATTTGATGAAGAAAAAGCCTTTGATATGATTCAACACAATTTCATGATAAAAGCTCTAAAGAAAACTAGGAATAGAAGAAATGTATCTCAACATTATAAAGGCTATATATGACAAACTTAAAGCCAACATTATACTTAATGGGGAAAAAATAACCATTTCCCCTAAAGTCAGTAATGAGACAAGAATGACCATTCTCCCCACTCCTATTCAAGTTAGTTCTAGAATTCCTTGCCAGAGCAAAAAGAAAAGAAGAAGAAATAAAAGGAATACAAATATATAAAGAAATAGTCAAAGTATCCCTATTTGTAGATGACATGATCCTATACCTTAAAGACTCAAAAAATTTCACTGAAAAACTCCTAGACACCATAAACTGTTTTAGCAATGTAGCCAGATAGAAAATCAACTTCCAAAAATCAGTAACCTTTCTATACACCAACAATGAGCACATTGAGAAAGAATATAGGAAAACAATTCTATTTACAATACCCACAAAACATCAAATACCTAAGAATTAACTTAACAAATGATGTAAATGACTTCATTATGGAGAACTGCAAACAAATGAAGAAAGAAATCAAAGAAGACTGCAGAAGGTGGAAAGACCTCCTATGCTCATGGACTGTCAGAATCAACATAGTAAATATGGCTATATTACCAAAGTCAATCTACATGTTCAATGCAATTACCATCAAAATTCCAATGACATTCATCACAGAAATTGAAAATATCTACCCTTAAGTTCATTTGGGATGCATTCTTAACTCTAAGGAAGGCTCTGGTTGTCTGTGTCTGACAGGTGTCTCCTTAAAGATCAGGCCTAACTGTTAGAAGGAATTGCAGTTACTTTTAAAGACTTATCAAATTCTCAATACCGCATGATTTCTACTGCAGGAGAGAGAAAACATGAACATTGATGTGAAGATGTACCTATAGAAAGTTATGCTGGCAGACCCGATTTAATCAACCAGCCCCTTAATAACACTTATCTGGCAGTATACATCCATGGCAGCTCATTTGCCAGAAACTGAATCAGATATACAGGGTTGGCAGTAGTGATGGAGTTTGGTACACTCAAATCAGACCTTCTCCCTCCCACTACCAGCATTCAACTAGCAGATATGGTAGCCTTTTGGAATGCTAAAGATAAAGATAAGGCTAAAGATAAGAGAGTTAATATTTATACAGACTTTAAATATGCTTTCTTTATCCTCCAAGATGATGCAGCCATTTGGAAGGAAAGAGAGATGCTAACTACAGAAGGATCCTCTGTCAAGCACGCACAGGATATATTTGCTCTCTAGATGCTGTTTTGCTACCCAAGCAGGAATCAGTGATCCATTGCCCAGACTATTAAAAAAGGGAGGACAGTGTAACTAAGAGAGACAGGGCAGCCAATGCATCTGCAAAAAGAGCAGCCCATGAAGACTCTTCAGCTGTTATTCTCTTGCAGAGAAAGTCTTTACTCCTTCCTGAGAGGCCTCAGTACTAACCTGAGGAGGTCAACAGGCTTCCAATCAGGGATGACAGCTATATCATGGTGGCTGATAGGTTTCCTCCAACAAGAAGCTATAGCTGCAGGGGCCATCCAATGGTAAATATTAAAAACTTTTCATCATCTCTACCACCTAAGGCTAGAAAATAACTTACTCCTAGTCAGTAAAATGTTCAAGGGAACAGGCCTAAAAGATATGGTCCAAAAAGTCATATGCCAAAGGACAAACCCTAATTACAGCCATTTCTAAGTTCTGGGGACTCAGAGATGGGGAGCTCACCTTGATGAGGATTGGCAACTAAACATCAATGATATGACAGGTGAACCCAATTGTAAGCTGCTATTGGTATTGGTAGATACTTTTTATAATTTAATTTTATTTTATCACTGTTACATGCACATAGATGTATATACATTATTTGGGCCACTTCCCTTCTCCCCCACCTCCCCTCACCTCTGAGCAGAACCTATTCCACTCTCTTATTCTTCAATTTTGTTGAAGAAAACACATAAAAGATATTAAGAAATACATGGCATTTTTGCTAGTTTGAGAAAAGTATAGCTATACAGGGAGATTCTTTGTGTTGTTTCCATGTACATGTGTATTACAACCCAAATTCGTTCATCTCTACAAGACCTCTTCACTAATTCCTAGTCCCCTTCCCATAGTGGGCTCTGCCTATTTAAGAATACTATAATTGTTCCTATAAAGTGAGTGCATCAATCACATTCAAATTTTTGATTTCCTTCCTTTTCCCTATCCTCCCTTGTGTGGTCTCCTCTTAGTGTGTGACCAATGTCTAATAATATTAGTGAATTTGTTTTAGGTCTATAAGTGATTTTTGGTGTTGATAGATACTTTTACAGGATAAGTGGAGGCTTTCCTGACCAAAAGTGAATGTGCCAAAGAAGTAGTTTAGGTACTGACCACAGAGATCATACCCTGCTTTGGCCTTGCTAGGAGCCTCCAGAACAACAGTGGCTCAGCCATCAAGGCTGAGATAACCCAGGGACCTTCATGAACTTTTGGAATAGACTATTATCTCCATTGTGCCTGGTGCCGCCTATCTTCCAGCAAGGTATAAACTACAAATGAACTTTTAAAATGTCACCTGACAAAGCTCATTCAAGAAACTCTCTCCCCCTGGACTGAAACTCTCCCCTTGACAATTTTTAGGCTTAAAAACACTACAGGAAAACAGAGTTTGACTCCTTTTGAATCTCTATATGTCAGACCATTTCTTACTAATCACTTTGTCCTTCACCCAGAAATAGCTCAGCTAGTTTCTCATGTTACTCAACTGGCTAGATTCCAGCAGGCACTTTCTGAGATTAAGCAGAGCATTCCAAAAAATAACATACAGGGCCCTCCTCTCTTCTGCCCAGGAAATTTAATTCTGATAAAGTCCTCAGACCCAACTTGGGGCTTAAATACACCTCCTTGGGAGAATGTCCTTACCCAGTCCTTCTATCTTCTCCATCCCCCTGAATGTGAGTGGAGACCCCGATTCCTGGATCCATCATTCAAGGGTCAGTGCTAGAATCCTCCTGCAGAAGTCACACCAGAGTCTACTCCATCCTCACCTCCTGACTTAAGAACAAAACCCACTGCCTTCTGGTGTGAACCTTTGGATGGACTATGCAAAGGTCCCTATCCTCTCTAGCCAAAATGGTTATGGACTGAAGCCTGGCCCTAGACTTTCTTCTAGCTGAAATAGGGAGGAATATGTGTAATGGCTAACACTTTCTGCTGCGCCTATATAAACATTTCAGGTGTGTTGGAAGAATGTACAGATTTTATTTTCCAACTGGCTAATGGCTCCTGGAATAGTCCCTTGAGATCCAGATCACCTCACAGGTCACTTCACAGGTATGGGACAAATTAAGTCCTGGCTGCCCTCAGTGATTTGGTTCCTGCACTTTTTGGGCCCCACAGTTACTGTCATCGTTCTGCACATCTTCACACCATATCTTTTAAATCTTGTAGTTAAATATGCCTCTTCTCACCAAGAAAGATTCAAATTACAGTTGCTGATGGAAATGAAGAAGGCTTACTAACAGGGTCATCTAGATCGTCCTCCTCAAGGCCAGCCTTAATGCCCTGGGGGCCCCCATCAACACCCCTTCTTAGCAGAAAACAGCTGAGGGAAACAGAGTTATGTCCCTATTCCATAATGGCAATAGGGTGGCCACTGAGGGTGGTTACTTGAAATGGGGAACTTCTGGGGCCACTCTGAAGATGGTGATGGGAGAAAGTGGCCACAAAAAATGAGCTCTCTTCTTCCCAGAGGACTTCATGAAGTCACCACCTTTACATTCTCCCACAACCAATTTCTGACAAGTCCTTCAGTTCCAAATCTAACCCAGTACAGTTGGAGAATGCTGGTTTGAATGCTGGAAAGACCATCCATACATGAGGGAGGCAGAACCAATGACTGAATTCTAGAAATGTAATTTTTCCCTTGCTACAGAGAGATCCACACTACTGCAGCATAATGTTAATTATGTTTGCATAGAAAATGTCACTGTTCAATGAGTCCTGTTGTCAGTCTTCACCATTTAAAAATCTTCATACCAAGTGAGCCCTTTCAAACCACTCTTCAATTTTAATACACCAAAAAGTTTGACCCAGCACAGTCCAGCCAAATGCACTGAGTGTAAATGAAGACAATGTCTCAATATCTTCACTCCTATGATTTGTTTCTATTGAGCTGAAGGAAAAGAGATGGAAGGAAGGTGAGAAGGGAGGTAGGGAAGGAGAGACAGAATGAGATGTCTGTGGGTGGGAGAAAGAAAGAGAGACAGAAAGAGAATGTGACATCACTCAGAAGGCCAAAACAGTGTGTGTGTGCCTGAATGTGTGTGTGTGTATGTGTGTGTGTGCATGTGTGTGTGTGTGTGTGTGTGTGTGTGTGCATGTGTGTGTGTGTGTGTGTGTGTGTGTGTGCATGTGTGTGTGTGTGTGTGTGTGCATACACAAGCATGCGAGTGCACATGAAATGATTCTGTTTGGAAACTGTTTTCCGATGTTTGGTTTTTTTTCATGAAGTTTTTTTTTAATTGTCACTTGACAATGATTTGTAGAATAAAAGCTTCCTAGAGAGAATGTTTTGAATATAAAAAAAAAGACAAGGGTATTCTTTAGAGGCTTAAAGTATCTTAGATACAAAGAAAAATTCATTATTTACCAAAATTGCAGAAAATTGTAACTTGTCATCATTTACGTGGACCCTGAGACACTCCTTTGCTTCATGTCAAAAGTCACATTACTTATTTTCCAAACAGTAACTAACCCAGGTTTAGTTTTCAGTGAAAGGCCACTTGCAAGCTTATGCTGAATAAGGGCTAAGAAAGTTTCAATTATTTAGCCTGGAAAACAGTTGAATTTTCTGTAAGGTCATCCCACATGAACAATAACTCTAGGGCTATGTTTGTGTCTCTCAGTTGAGACACAAACTCTCAGTTGAGAGTCCGATGTGAGTTGAAAGAATCCTACCTCTCATGCCCAGGATAAGGATGGTATATCACGGTAGATGGTAACTGTGATTCTTCATCAGGTAAGTATAATATGTGATAGCTAATATTTCACAATGAAGATTTCTTCTATTAGAAACTTTAAAGTTGGAATTTATGTTATTTCCAAAGTACTTTTGCCACTGTCATAAAACTTCAGAATGAATCAATGTTTGTTGTGTGGCAAAAAGGTGTTGTTCTTCATGACTGTGAAGGAAAAATCTTTAGCCTCTATAACAAAACCAGAATGAAACAATCTTGCCTGTTTCATTGAACTGAAGACATACTACCAGTAACACTGAATGAGAAGGAATTTAGATTACTTGACTTTTCCAGCTGATGACAAATATTCTCTTCACTGGACTTCTCATTTCTGCTAACAATACTTCTTTGTAGGTTTGCCTTTACTGTAGATTCTTGGAAATTTTTCCCAACTCCTAGTGAAAGCTGGCTGTGAGATTGAACTTCACATGAGTCTTGCTTTCTGAGAAACTCCCAGATAGTGGTTGATGCCCCTCCACTGGAAAAGACATTCCAGGGTAAGGGTGGTTTAGACATGGCAGACTGTTTCCTCCAGGCTGAGGAGCAGCTACTGGGGAGATTTATCTCTCCACCTCCAAATACTGTGGGCAGAAGGGGCCAGTTTTAGGAACAACTGTAAAATAATATGGTTAGGATCTAAATAATTTGAATACATAAAGTTCATTTAATTATCAAATTTGTATCAAAAACAACAGTTACAAAAGTCTAGAATTAGATCTGTTTCTGTACAAGGCTTTCTTAGCATTTTTGTCATTTGTTTCAGTATAGCATATACAAAAGAGGAGAATATTTTCTGCCCCTATAAATATAACATGACAAGTCTTAGTCACTGTCCCTTACAACTACTTAGGAACTATTTTCTTGGGTGATTTAGGAAGATACCCTTACTGTTCTGGGGATCTGACAGATGTTCTTCTCAAAACCACACAAATAGAAATAAATGGGCACAGACCACATTTAAGAAATACTGAACTGAAAATTTTGTACACTGAGAAGCCTCGATTGGAATTAGTCTTGTAACAGAGTTCCCAGCTTATCCCTGCCTTTACTCTTTCAGAGCTTTCCTTGTTTTTCTTCATCTATGGAGAGAAGGCAATAGTAATATAATCCTCTTCAAAAGGGTATTGTTATTTTAAAAAGAAAATAATGCTGGTATTCTGCCTGGCATATTTAGCAAACTCTCACCAAGTATTAAGTGCTTTGATTTTTATTATTGTCTTTAATGCTAGACAAGGACACACAATTAAGATTCTACTTATATCAAAGGAGTGAAAACAAAGTGGTTATTCAAACACTGGGCATGTTCAGTAATCTCTAAGCTAGAAATAATACCTGCATCAAAGTAGTACAATAAATACTGAATGAGAAATTTTGTGAGTTGTTTATCATATCATAGATGTTGGATGTCTATGCCCTGTGCACACATGTGCAACTACATACCATATCTTTTCCACACACATACACATGTACATGTACTGAGAGATAGCATCCGCCATGTCTCTGGCAGTGATGGGATGTACATGCATCTGTGTGTGTGACTTTGGAAAGCAGAAGCCTGGTGTGACTCAGTGTCTGTGCAGTAAATGCAAGTCCCTCACACATACATACAAGTGTAGTCATTGTGAATTTTGATTTGCTCTTGTATTGTCTACCATAAAGCAAACAAAAATGCCTAAGAGTCTTATACTGAATTGGCAAAACAGAAAATTTCCCTTCCAGGCATACACAGTGAATAAAGAGTCATCTTAGAATACTAAGCAGACATTAGCTTGGTGTTGAAGTTAGGATATGGAGTTATTTTTAAGGTTCTTCAGTGTCAGAATTCCTAGTTTAGGACAACAATACTATTCTAATGTATTCTTTTCCCACACACAATTATATCAAAACCGCTTGAAAGAGAGCCATAATCAGCGAAAAGACTGAAATTACTCTCTTTCCAAATGAAATTAAAGAATTCTGTCAAGAACAATTAGTAATCATTTTTAATGATTAAATATTACCTTATTTAAGTGTGCATTGACTATCATGTCCCATCCTCCATGTTCTGAGTTACTTTGGATGATGGGAACTGCCAAGACAACACCCACCACGTACATTCCTCTAAGTCACTGTGAAAGGTCAATTTTTAGAAAGGAATGGTGAAGTTACTTGATGACAGTATATAAATCTCTCTCCTTTGTTCAGATTTTTGCAAAGGAGGAGTGAAACTGCAAAACCACCACAGGTTTCCTCAAATCCTCACCAAAATCCTGTGCTGGGAAGATGGAAATGTGCTTCAGAGGAGCACGAGAGCTAGCACAGAGTGGGGCATTCTGATATTGAATGATAGAAACTTAGAATTACATTTACTTTTTCTATAATTCATAAATGAGATAGGATAAATTTATTTTTATGGTCCTTTAAACATTTATTCAAATATGTATCGCATTGTTTTTTTTGAGGTGGGCTAGTACTCCCTGTAATCTAAAAAGAGACATATATAATTATGCTTCATTTTCAAATGACAATACATTTTAGCCTATTGATAGTAAGAAATAATAATTTACACACTCTTATGGAAGAAAAAAGAGACCATTTGTAGTTAGGGCAACACAGTAATCAGAGCCACTTAACATTGTAGACAAAAATACATACTTCTTAGAAAATTAGAACTAAAATTTTATGAAAATTATGTAGGATTCTTTCAAGCTTAAACTGTCTGACTAGAAAAATACTAAGCAACTAGTCCTGACCTAATTAACTCTATATTTTTCTTTCCCTTCCTCCCTCCCTCTCTCCCTCCTCCTTCTCCTCCTCCCTTCCTTTCTTCCTTCTCTCCCCCCTCCCTCCTAACCTCCTTCTTGTTCTCTCACTCTCCCCGTCTCTCTCTCTTTCTCTTTTTATTTCAGACAGGCTCTCACTTTGCAGCCCAGGCTGCTGGCCTGGATCTCTCTAAGCAGCCCAGGCTGGCCTCAAGCTTGCAATCCTCCCATCTCAGACTCCTAAGTGCTGAGATACAGATGTGCAGCATCCTACCCAGCTTTCTACTTATTGTTCACTCTGAAGTTCCCACTTATTTTACAAAATGGTATTATGTTGAAATAAAAAAAGAACTTTACCATCCTTATTTTCAAGTCATATTGTAGCTAAAATTTAACCTTATACTTGATGACTGAAAAAAATCCCACTGAATCCTGAGAGTTACTACCATTATTTGCTCTGTTTTAACCTGAGGCTGTCACATTAGAGTGCTCATTTATAATTTGCTTGCTTTATGTCCTACTTGAGGTGATGGAAACCAACAATAAAGTGTGTTGTTAGTAGGCATGAACCATACCTTTTGGTGACTTTTTCTTTGACTAGCTTATATACTAGACTTTGGGTGCTTAATAAAAATTCTTCTCTTAGTAACATAATTCCCCTATGCTCATTATAACGGGCACATTTGAAAATGAATTTAAATTTCACATTCATATATATATATATATATATATTCCTAAGCTAGCTTATATAGAGAGAAATTAATACCATAGAGCTTTATAGAATAAAATCATCACAAAATTTGCCATCTTATATTTCTCATCTGATATTGCTATTAACTACTGCTGCTTAAATTCACATTTAATCCTATGTTTTTTTTCCCAAGTGCTACTTCATGGGATTTTATTACACATCTTCTCAAAATATTACCAAAATTTGCTTGTGTTCCCAATATGCTAATCTTTATTGAAAATGGGTTAGGACCATCTATTTTTAGAATGACCTCCAAGGGCTTTTATGGCTTCTAATCTGTTTGTAAAAGAATTCTACCTCTGAGTCATTGAAATTTATCCCCAAAGAGAGGTGGAAAATATCTTGATATTACAAAATAAAATTTTCCTTTCCATATTCTAAGTTTCAATTCTACCTTAATTATTTGTGTTTGATTTGTCTCTGACAATGAAAATAGTGTTCTCAACTCTAACAATTAATTTGTGCAAATTAACCTTCAGTACCTCTGGTCAGTAGAGCGTTGACTAAGTAGTCATTCACTGAATAAATGCTGACTAACATTTACTATATGTCCAGCAATGTACAAAGAGACCATTCTCATCCAGATTCTTTCATCTTTATTACTGGAATTCTATGGCAAGATGTGTAAACAAATGTAAAATTATGTTGCTTCTAGTTACCTTCTTGTAGTTCTTTCTGTACTTTCTTTCTTCTTCTCTCCTCTTCCATTTCTTTTCACTTCTACCTTGTTTCCCATCTACCTTTTATCTTTTCCTCATTACATTTATGTGGGATTCTTTTTTTTTTCTTTTATTATTCATATGTGCATACAAGGCTTGGGTCATTTCTCCCCCCTGCCCCCACCCCCTCCCTTACCACCCACTCTGCCCCCTCCCTCTCCCCCCCACCTCCTCAATACCCAGCAGAAACTATTTTGCCCTTATTTCTAATTTTGTTGTAGAGAGAGTATAAGCTATAATAGGAAGGAACAAGGGTTTTTGCTGGTTGAGATAAGGATAGCTATACAGGGCATTGACTCACATTGATTTCCTGTGCGTGTGTGTTACCTTCTAGGCTAATTCTTTTTGATCTAACCTTTTCTCTAGTTCCTGGTCCCCTTTTCCTATTGGCCTCAGTTGTTTTTAAGGTATCTGCTTTAGTTTCTCTGCATTAAGGGCAACAAATGCTAGCTAATTTTTTAGGTGTCTTACCTATCCTCACCCCTCCCTGTGTGCTCTCATGTTTATCATGTGCTCAAAGTCCAATCCCATTGTTATGTTTGCCCTTGATCTAATGTCCACATATGAAGGAGAGCATACGATTTTTGGTCTTTTGGGCCAAGCTAACCTCACTCAGAATGATGTTCTTCAATTCCATCCATTTACCAGCGAATGATAACATTTCGTTCTTCTTCATGTGGGATTCTTTATAGGGGTATTCCATTTGTTCAAAATTTAGTAGAGAATGAATTCAATGAAGCTAATTAATTATTCATTTTAAGGTTATTAAGAAATACATAATAACACCAATGCAATACTACTCTGTCCCCAAACCAGATGATATTCTGTCATTTGTTACAACATGGATGGAACTAGAGATTTTTGTTTCTAATTAACTGAAATGGGAGCAATAATAGAAAGATGAGTACTGTGGTTGAGATTCAACTCAAAGTATAGAGCACAAGCCTAGTGAGTGTGAATCACTGAGTTCAAACCTCAATACTATCACAACCACCACCAAAAAAAGTACAAGGATGTCATAATCTCACTTATATATGGATTCTAAAATGGGTGATCTCATAGAAGTTGAGAGTAGAAAGTGGTTGCCAGACTCTGGGGAAAATCCAGTGTGTGTGTGAAAAATATTAATCAATGAGTACTATGATACCATTACATGGGGGTAGACTTGAAAGTAGGTGAACTGGGGAATTCTCCATAAATTTGGTTACAATACAAGAAAAAATACAAAGAGTGAAGTTAGGAAAACAGCTAAGGACAGAAAGGACACTTCATGGGGTCTGAAAACTCCTTTTCTCTATTGGCATAGGCTCTGCTTACTGGCTTATTAATGAGTCTTAAATGTTAATGATAACCTTTAATTTCAGAAGAGGGCTGCAGAAGGAGTGACAGTGGCAACAGAAGTACCTGTTGTCTGACTTCCTGACTGCCCTCAGTTTCTGTTTTGAGAAACAGCAGCCCAGGCAGGCAGTGACCACTGAGACCTGGTCAGCTTCATTTGTACCTTAAATGACAGGGAACCAGTAAAGAGCTCTCCTTATGAACACAACATGTAAAAACTAGATGTTGACTATAAGAATATGAATTTATAATCTCTTGCAAGGCTGCCCCTTTTTTATTTTAAAATACTAAAATAATTGCTACCTGAAAATCTTTTTAATATTCAAGCTTTGAAGCTTTGCAAAGTTTAGTAGCTTTAGACACATGGTTGGCTTATGTCCTCAGAACATTGTTGAGATCAGACTTCTTACAGTCATTGTTCCTATTTGGGAAAGAAAATACCCGTATAATTACTTTTTCCAATAGCTACTCACCTTATTGAAAGATTACATATTTTCAGTGCTGCTATTTATTTAAATTATTCCTTGCCCCTTGTAATTTCCAAGTTTCCTTAAAACTTACCCCATGCCATAAGCAATTGGTTGTAGTCATGTCCATCTTACCCTTACCATCTAAGAAGCACCCGTAATCTGTTCACAGGCAACACCAAAAGTCAGAAATGCTGTTTTGAAATTTCTTGAGTACTGGAAAATTGATCAATTGCTATTGGATTATTGTCAAGGCATACATGTAGCTATGTACTTGTTTTCACCTTTCAACCTTTAGTATGTTAGATTTTTTTTTGATGGAGTTAGGGTTTAATATAATTAATAATTGTTTCCAGGTGATTGCCAATTTGTGCATCATACAAATCTTTGAAGAGTTTGTGTTGTTGTAGATTAAGAAAAATAAAATTTGATTTAAAAAAGTTTTTGATAAATCACTATATCACTGTTGATACCAGGGTAAGAACAGCTATCATTCTTTGTTGCGTATCATACAGTGTAAGAACTTTCCCTAATGAATGGTCAACTCACCTGTACATCTTGAGATGGAAAACTGGTAATTATAGCCAAATATTTATTAAAACTTCAAAAGCTAGAATATGAGTCACTTCATTTATGTGAATTTAAATGATAAAATGTCAGTGAGTCAATAGACAACCTTTCTAAGGGGACACATGGTAAATATCATTATTTTTCCAGTATTGTGTTTTGGAGATGCTTTCCCTATAGGTCAGGACAGGGACTCTAAGATATTTTTCTGCCCAAACAAATAACAATAAAACATGAACCCAGGACATGATGAGGATTGGTATTAGTGTTCTTCAATAGTGATAACTGAAAATGAGGCAGGAGCATGGGGATGTAGCAAAGCTTGGTCAAGAGAAGGTGCAGAATTACCAGATAAAATGTCATGAAAGGCCCACCTTGGACATTCCCCAAACCCTGTCTAGGACATCTCCCTTTAGGAAATATAGTTTTGGGAACAACCATGGAAACTTATTTTTGTTATTAACTCTATTGAATGGTTATTGAGCTAATCCACTGCATCATGATAAAAGAGGATGTTTGTGCAGAATGGAAAGTCCCTGAGTTAATGAATGGACTGTGGACTCAGACACCTGTCCTCAGATGACCTTTTGAGACACTCCCCACATAAACCTTCATACATATGGACTGCCTCTCATGCATGTAATTATAAAAGAATGCACTATGCATAGGGACATTCACAATCAAAAATAAGTTTTATGAGATCCTCCTGTAAGACAAAGCTAGCAATCATAAGAGGGGTGCCCCTTTTACACACTCATTTAGTCCCAGCTTCTGCCTTAAATTACAATCCTGATGGAAATTTGAGACTGGAGCTTATTTGCTCAGGGCCACTCTTGTGTGTCGGAGTGTATTCCACTTTCAATAAACCTATACTCTGCCTGCTACTTCCCTGTATTCTGTCCAAATCTTTGTTCAGTTCCCCAAAAACCTGACACACAACCAACCGAGATGTTCAGACTTATCTGACCAGTTGTTCCATTTAAGATGAATTAGCAAATGGGACCAACCGGAAAGTGAGCTACACATAGTCCTCTTCCTTTGTAAGTATTCCTTTAGAACAAGTAAAAACCAACAAAATGAAAACCTTTCCCTAGATTAATAAAAATGAAATCCTTAATGAATTTTAAAAGAAAATAAAGAAGAGCAACAATAAAGGAAAAGCCATATTTTCAATAATATGTGAGGAGGTCACCAAGTTTGCAACAGGAAAAAAATTAGAAAAGTAAAATAGAATAATGGCATTACTTCAGATGATCTCTCTCTCTCTCTCTCTCTCTCTCTCTCTCTCTCTCTCTCTTTCTCTTCTTATGGCCAGGTTGAAGTGACAAAATATAAAATACTATCTACTTCAGGGTGGAGTTTAAGGAAAAAAAAACTTTCTAATCCTTCAATTCAATGACTTCTCCCATTTTTTTTCAAGTGTCAGGCCATCACAGTGTTCCGTATGAATGCATGCAAATGTAACTCTGCCACAGGTGTCTCTTGAGACTTAGAACATCACACATACTACCTTCCTATAAGACTGCATGAAGGATGAAGAGAAAGGAAGGATGGGACCACACAAAATACTTTCCAAGACAGAAGCCAAAGATGTTCCACAATTTTCTGTCCTGAAAAACAGCCAGGAAAGTTTTGGAAGATTTGTACTATGCAGTCAGCACAAGCATGATAGAAAGTTGATATGTTAATTATTTAGAAAGTTTCCATGCTGATACAAAATATCAGAGTTGCTTTTTTAAAACATGGCTTATATCAAATTTGTATTAACAGGATCAGTTGTTATGATCCAATCCAATATAATAAAATATTTTGAATTAAACTCAAATTAAATCACCTCATAGACTCTATGATCTACATGTATGTGTTCACAATATGGTTTCTACCATCAAGCCTCAAAGGCCTAATCAACAAATGACAGAGGAAGACAGAGTGACTGTGGAACACACTTATGAATTGGATTGGCAATGTTACAAGAAGACATTATCCCAAAGATCAAAATGTATGTCAAATTGATTCTTATTAATTTGAAATTTTTTTCTCAGACACAGAAAAAGGAAACACACTCTCCAAATATTTTCCAAAAATAACACTTTCTTTCCTCATTTATTAATGCTTTTCTTTTCTATTTTTCCTGAACAATTTGCCAAGTCAATTTCAAAATCAAGCTGATTAATTATGCTATATTTTTCATTCTTCTTCTGACACGTTTTTTCTGTTACACTGTGGATGATTCTGTATAATCAAAAGTGTCCCCTACTAATTTGTTCATTTCACTGACAGTGCAATGTGATATTATCCTCCTCTGTTCCTTCCCTTCATGATATATGGAAAAACACACTTTAGAAGCCTCCCAACTCTGAGATATTCCCATGTGGCCCAGGGAATAAATTACTTCATTTTTTCATACAGATTCATACAATCACTTTTACAAATGGAAATGATTCTATTGAGTGGCACTGTTGGGTGAATTACATTTTTTCATGTACATTCCAGTCTTCTTCTCTGTTGCCCCAGCAAGAGGACAACCCTTGGACAATCAGATTCAAAATATACTTTTGCATCAACCACAGACAATTATTATCATGATGGATATTTGGGTGCATAATTTTATTCCCAAATTATGAATAAGAATGATTTTTAAAAATACATTTTGCATAAGATTCAGCCTAAGGTTTAACCATTTCTAGTGCAGAGATTAAAATATATGCCATGACGTTCAGCTAAAAATGATTTCCAAATTAGTTAATATTATTCCAGTATTACTTCAACATGATGAATAGCATCCTTATCTCCATAATATTTCCTCAAATGTTACTCCTTCTGTTGTACTGCCTGTCAACTCAAGTTTTCCTCATCTCTTTCCTTGAAATTTTACTCAGTCCTCTGTGACCACCAAAGTTAATTTAAGTCTGAACCTTCAGACTTTGGTATAATTTTTGATGAATTGCTTTCAGGACAATGATGTGCCACAACCTTGTGAGAAGGCCCATCACGCACTGCCAGAACTGTACTATAAGGAAAGGAAGAATTAGAAGGTCAGACAAGCAGAAGAGATATATGAGCTCATGGAAATGGTAGTGAGAACACCTGGAATAGAAAACAGGCAATGTGGCAGATGAGAAGAGAAAGGAGTTGATGAGGAAGGAGAGGAGGAAGAGCCAGTTGTGAAGGGAAGATGAACATAACTCTGAGAGTGAAGATAGCTATGGCCAATAAGCAACTAAAGATGGTGAAGATGAGGGCTGTAGAGAATGACTACATAACAAGAAAAAACAGGGATAAGACAGTAAAAATGAAGATGATTAAACAAAAGGAAAGAACGGACTTTGTTGACCAATAGCAAGTAGCCACCAGTCTCAGTCTAAATCAGCCTCTCATCTTGTCCAGTGAAGCTCAGGTTCTGCAGAACAGAAGCTTCCTCCAGCCACAGCAGCCCAGGGAGAGCATATCAGAGGCTGAGAGTCACTGAAGTCACTTGTCCCCAAGAGCACATGGTAAGGCTCTCCCTGTGCTTTCCAGCCTAAATGCTGCTCTCAGGAAAATCAAAGTGAAGTTCAACTTTGTTCATTTTTTATTCATTTTTATTTTTAATGCATGACTTGATTATTGTCATCCAGGTCACTAAGATTCTTTCTCTGTTCTGAAAGTTTACTATTTTAACATAGTTTATCTCACTATGTTAATGATTTTAGTTTACTTCAGGAAATTTTTCTTGAATCAAATATCTAAATGTTATTCAGTTCAATTTATTTTGTTTTTCTTCAGGAACACACACTCAGGCATCAGATCAGACCCCAAGCTGCCCACCAATACCATCCTTCCACAAGAAGCATTCCTAAAATAGAAGGTTGTTGTATTCTTTAGTGGAAGAAGAATAGTAGTTGTTTTAGAAAGCACATTTATTGGGATAAGTATTATGCAATACCCTCTGCTGGGCATTATCTCATTTAAAGCTTGCATATAGATAGAGAGAGAGAGAAAGAGGCAGAGAGAAAAGGTCAGTTGTTTGCAATAGTTATTCATTTGCACAGAAATTTATTTTAAATGTCTTGTATCTTCCAGTTTCCTTAAATTTCCAAAAAATGTTATACTTTCATTAATATGTAAATTTATGAGCTTCTTATATTTGTTTCTAATCATTTGCTTTATGAAAATTAGATAATTTGACATTTAGAAAAGTAAAACAATCCTGATTTCAGAAAGAGTGAAATTAAAATCAACAATGAGCAGGTAATGTTATGCACCCCATAATAATACCACACAGAAAATAAGCCTCTAAGAGATGGAATGTGATAATTTAGGAATTACAAATGCACATCTTACAATTTCTATAGCAACACTTGTATTTGACACATGTTATACTTTAATATATGAAACTACAATTAAGATGTTCAACCATCCCACATCCACAGTTATGAACTATTGGAAGTTGTTAAACAAGGGAAATTTACAAGATGAGATTGGCATGAAGGTTAAAGGTTACATGTTTGTTGATCTTTGTTTGATCCCTAGCTGGAGGTTTGACATTTGAAACAACAACCTAGCTGTTGTTTCATCTAGCAGGACAAGACTGAATTCAGTCAGGCCATGGGTCTCATGAGGGTTTCTTGCCACCAGGGTCATGGTTATCAGCTTTGTTTTCACTGAAATGGCATCCATTTTGTCTCACAAAGGATTCAGGCAGTCTTCCTTCCACCCCTGTCTTCTACCATTCCAGATCAGTTGTGCACATTTTCTTGATCTCAACATCTGCTAGTCAACAGTTCTACCCGCCACTCAGCTGTCACCTGAAAATGAGGGCCAACTCATATCCAGAGTGAAGGAATTTGAACATTTAGGCACATGTAAATTCTGGGATCAATCTTCCAATGACAATCACTGCTATTAATTCTGTTAGACAATTGTATTCCAGATGCAAATGAGAGAAATTAATCTTTAAACTAGCTCATAAAAGAAAATTTATTGACTCATTAAATGAGGAACTTCAAGTTGTGAGTTTTCAGGAATAAATGGAGGTAAAGTTACAAATAATATAGTAAGAAACCCAATCTCTTTATCCATTCTGCATTCTGAATTGCATGCATCTTCAAATAAGCTATATTTTATTTGAAAAAAAAGGACAATAGTTCCCATAGGCTCACATTGTTTTCCCAATCACATTTTTCTTATTATTCCATAGAACCATTGGTATTTTCCTACCTGGATTATTATATGTCAAATACCAAACTAATTACCAAGTCCAGCAGGATGCAGTCACTCACTTGGACAGGATGGTCATACACCTATCCCTTAAATAACATGGAAAGAGGATATTTTCATGTAAACCACAAAGGCAAAGTTTTCTGTGAGAACTATGTATTCTCCCATCAGAAGAATGGAGAAGGGAGAGTAAGATAAACTGGTGAAAAGATAGCAGATGTATTTACCAGACTTTAAAAAATGTTATCGTAAAGTGTGATATATAGAGGAAGATATGCATTCTTACAATAACAATATACAACAATGTTGTTATGGTGTTTATACAGCTTTGAGTATTCCTTTGGTTATTTATGATTTTCTTTTTCTGAAACACATTTTAAAGAGAAAAGGCAACAAAAATATGGAAAATTAGTTCCTATCTGTCAGTCTATGGTGGCTGTTTAAATTGACAGAGTTAAAGATGTTTTATAGAGACAAACCAGTTCATGTCATGTAGAGTTATAGTTTTCAGCTAGGGGTATTGAACTCTATAGTCAATTAAAGTGAAAAATCATCCCTGGGACTAGATATAAATGATAGGGCTTTGTGCAGGTGGTTCATGTATGCACATGCATGTGTGTGTGGTACTCAGGCAACAGAGACTACAGCAATGTATCCACAAGGCATGATTTTTTTCTTTAAATGTTCACTTCCAAAGCACATGCAGTAAATACTATGTACAAACCAATACATTCTTTTTAAATCATCTATTAAATTATAAAGACTAAAGTAGCTATTATCTAATGGAAGATTGATTTTCAGAAATATTCATACTCTAAAACAGATTCTTTCTTATTTATACAATAATGCATTTACCTAGTTTGCCTGACAGCTTTGCTATGTTGTTTTTTCAAAAAATGAGACTTTCAAAAATAAAGCTCTTTTCCATAACAAATATAATGCTTTCCTATTTGAGATGGTTTATGAGATACACATTTTTAATACCTTTCTCTCTCAAAGTTCTTTCAGAATAAGTGACTACATATAAAAAATAACATTTAATTTATATCACCATTCTAAATCTAGGAGTGCCACAAGCAGACCTAAAGAGTGAAAAATTAATGGATTCAATAAAACACATGAGAAAGGAGGACATAAAAGTAAGTTCATTTTCAAGTGAAGTCTGGAAATGGTGCCATGCAGCAAGCTAGAGAGGACAGACTAAATCAGCTATGCCTGTTGGATGCCAGGAAAACAAGGGATAAAATGAAATGTATCCAAGTCTGTGGTAACCATAAGGATGGGAAAATCATCCTGGAATACCCAAACAGGGCCAATACACTTTTATGTGCTAACAATGAAAGGATACAGTCAGGAGAGTCCCAGAAGATGTATGACAACAGCATAAATTGTCATAATAGTAAACCTATATCATTCTATAATTTCCCATTTAGCTTCAAAATGCATATTTATCACTGTGAGCACTTTGTAAGTTAGGTGGAGAGGCATATTGCCTATCCTTGTATGGTACTCAGGCTTCTGCTTCTTGTCTCCGCTTTTCCCACATGCATATTCTTTTTCTCATTGATGTGTATGACCCCAGAGGGTATACACATCATCATAAGACATAGGAAGGCATCAGTTCATAGGCTATGTCTGTCCTCAAAATGAGAACTATCACCAAAGCATCCATTCCAAGATGGTGATTTACAGTACTAAATATGCTTTAAACATATTAAATAAGTTCAGATTATGGGGTTGACAACACTACTTTAGTTTACAGATTTTTGAATATAATGGCACTCATTAAACCTCAAAAAGTGGAAGTAATTACAATATTGGATGTAATTAATATTCACTAAGTGCATAATTTGAGTTAAGTATTATTTTACATTATATCCATAAACTAATTTTAATATAACTCTGTAGAATAAATTTCTTTTTTCAGTATTTATTTTGCATATAAGAAATCCAATGTCAAAAGAAATTCCTCCAATTTTCTAGGAAGTTGAGAAACCAAAGTTGAGAGTAAAGAACCTGACATTTATACCTAATATTCTCAACAGAACACCATTCTTGGAGGTTTTGAAAGATGCCAGTGATAACTGCTGTCATTTATACTAAAAAAGAAACAATAGTTAAACCAAATGTTTAGGAAATAAATATTTCTTTTCATTATATAAGAAACTATGTGCTAAAGAGATAGATTTGTAGCTTTGAGTTTAGCAGATTTCTGGTTTAAAGCCCAGACAGCAATGATAACCAAAACGCTAGCACAACCTGGGTCTTGATGGTAGATGGTTATATATAAAAATGGAAAGCAAAGTATCTTAAAAGTTTTATTGACATTTAGTCTAGGAGACCCTTTGGCTAAGACACAACCTTGAATGTTTTAATCTGCTTCCTAGGGAACAGTTGTTTTAAATGAATGTAGCTCTTCCCATAGATTGTACAGGTGATTGATTCCCAAATTTTTGTTGTGAAAACATTCTCCTGAGTCAGAAATGTATAGGAAGAAATGACATGAAATCAAGAGTATTCTATTATTCAGGGTCTCCTGGGGAAACAGACCTAGATGATATATATCAAAGATATCTAGAAGTAAAATGTATATGAAAATTTTATATTTAAGGAATTGCTCACATGATTGTATGGGTGGAAACTCTCCCTCCCTGTGGTGTGACCCCTTTTATAAATCCCACTACCTATTCCAAGCAAGCTGGTACACCCTGATCCTGAGAGAGACAGCCCAGCAGTCTTTATTTCAACAAATCTTACTTTTCCACAGGTGGCATAGTCTTTGTTCTGCAGTTTCTTAGAATACTCACCTGAAAAAAATAGGAAGTCCCATTATCTTCCACTTTTTGGAAAACTTGTGTGAATTTGTGTGAATTTTTTTCAAAGCATTCATTAAAGAAAAAATAAAAACAAATACAGCTGATGCTAATATAACCTCATTTTTTCCTGATGCCAATGACTTGTGTCCTCTCCTTCTCACTAAGTCCAGTGAAGGTTTTTCAAATTTGTTGATCTTAAAGAACTTACTTCCTTTTGTTGATTTTCTTTTTTCCTTTCCTATTTTGTATCACTTATTTTGGATCAAATCTATATTATTTTCCTTTAACTGGTCTCTATAGTTAAAGGATCAGTCAGATGTAAGAGTTCAGGGCTCTTTACAGTGTTGGGTATTATCACAGTGACACACAAGGACACAAGGATTCTTGGTAAGAATCAGGATTCTTGATACTTAGTAGTATCACTGATATCTTTAAATCTTTAAATCTCTATCTGCATACCTTCTTTCCCATCTTTTCCACTTAAGAACTTTGGTCAGCATCCTGCTTGGCTGCACTGGGATTTCTGCTTCGGGTACCTGCAGTGTTACATAACTCTTGTTATTTTAACAACCATGCTCAGGAAAAACACTATCTGCAATTAGTGAACCCTGGAAGTTTAGAAAACACAAGTCCTGCAAGTGGTGGCTTCTAGGAAACTGTCAGACAATTCTAATGAGAAGTCCCTGAAGATCATGTTTTTGCAGAACTGCCTGAGGATTTCCTGCATGATTGCAGGCCTGTGGGGTTTCCAGGTTACCATGGAGTAGGAGAAAAGTTGATAATAGTAAGGCAAGTAAAAATACCACAAAATCACTGTTCTTATTCAACTCTAGCTAATTTTCTTAAATAAACAGTCCTAAGATTGTTTCAAGTTTTAGACAATTTCTAGACTACTAAAATATTGATTTGACAAATTTATTATTATTATTATTATTGTGCTGGGGGTACATTGTGATATTTACAGAAGTTCTTACAATATTTCATAGTTGGATTCACCCCCTCCATAATTCTCCTTTATTCCCCCTCCCCCTCATTCCTGGGATGGTTTAAACATGTCTCAGTTTTCCATTTGCATACATGTGTGTACATTACTTGTACATATTCACTCTCCTATACCCTCTCCCACATCTTCCACCTATGAGTGGTACCAACACCCAGGAAGGATATGTTCCACCCTCTTATTCTGTTTTTGGAAAAAAAAAAAACTAAAAATGACGTTTTTGTTTTTTTAAGGTAGCTATACATTGGTTACCTTGTGAAATTTCCATTTGCTACTGGCACTGTCTTTGCTTTTACAGAAGAATACTGGAGGATCTACTTTGGAATTTCTGCTGATGTCCCTTGGTACCTTCTTTTGAAATACTAAATGATGTAATTGCTAGTGGAATAGCTATAATCTGGCAATGTTGTATGCATACCCACCAGAATTGTTTTGGACAACCTGTGGATAGAGAACACAAGAGGATGAATGTCTACCAGACCCAATGCAGAGCAGCAAATTCTGGCATCCTATGAACTCTGCATATAGCAGAGCCCTGGAACTCAGATTCTGCAAGCAGGAATGGTTGAACATAAGTTTCTTTGCCCTAACAATTCAGTCAGATTTTTAGTTTAAGGTGAAGGAATAAAAAACTAACACAGCAACAAATCATTATATATGAAAATCACAGATCTCTTTTCACATGTACAGTGTGAAGCAAAATTATAATCACATGGGCATTTGTTCAGTAAACTCCTCCACACAGAGAATAATTGCAGCCATTAGTGTAGGTAGGATGGTGATGTCTTGGAACAAATTCTAAAAGCAAAAAGAAAGTGACTATCATTATGTCATCAGGCTCCCACTGGAGTTATTTCTGTGCATTTACTGGTATTTTTCAAAAAAGGACACATTCTTTTTTCTTTGTAACACTTTAAATCAGTTTAAACTAAATTGAAAGCATTTGGATAAGGGTTTAGGAAAAGCCATTATGCATTAATTATCAGAACTCAGTTTATTTCACTTCATAAAGCAGAAACTAAAATCAAGCCCTCCTCAAGAAACAAAGAATAAAAATTAGGTTTATCTCTTTTCAGACCTAAAAACAAAGTTCATTAACACAGAGATTGTTCTGGCTGTGCCATATTTTCTGACCCTCTTTCAACAAGGCTTCAAAATAAAGGAAATCTGTCAAACAATTTGGCAACTCTGTTCTAAATAACAATAATAATAGTGGACATTCATTTTGTGCTTGTTCTGCTTTCAGCTCTGGGCTGAATGCTTGCTTTGCCTTTGTCATTTCCTTTAGTACTCACTAAATTAAATAAGGCTATTTTTATTCCAACTTCACATATGGGTAGGAGGGTCTGAAGTTATCTGAAGTAAGTTATCTGACACAGGCAATAAGTTATCAAAGTAGGACTTGAATCCTGATCTGTTTTATTTTGCTCCATGTTCCTGAAAATTTATGCCTAATTACTGAGCTTGTTCTTCATTTCAACATCTGTGAATGAGACCACATGAAATAATGTTGTTTCCTAGAATTGTTGCAAGAAAAATAGGTCTCAGTTTCTGCACTCACCACTTTTTCTGAGGTAAGAGATCAACGACTGATAAGAATGTCACCCCCTGACTGGTCAATAGCTGCCAAGTGTAACCTGATGGACTGTATTTAACCCCTCACACCTTGGCAGTTTCTTGCTCTAAGAAGCATGCACAGTATGTAAAAATCCAGATGCCAAACTCAGACCATTAAATGGAACACATGGGGTTTGGGGCTAGTGTTTGATGCTGCTTATATTCACCTTTTTGGTTTTTGACAGTGCCAGGAATTAAGCCCAAGGCCTCACACATCCTGGATAAGTGCTCTGTCACTGATCTGTACTCCTATACTCACTTCCTTAATCTGTATATAGTATAGTAATAGCATCTGTCTCACAGGTGTATAATGCATATTGTGTTTGAAATCTGGATATACTTGATATAGTCTACTTAGTTATTAATACATATTAAATTTTATTGTTCCAAAGCAGACTTGAGGAGCATTCTGAGTTAATTAATGTAGAAGCTCAAGGAAAACAACTTGAAGGTATTGAGGCAGCATAGAAAATAGGGAAAGACTGGGACTTTTAATTATAAATAACTTAATCTACAGCATTTTAGGTTCCACACCCTCTCTCACCCCCTCTGAACCTCCCATTCAGTTGCAAAAGTGTTAGCAGCCACGAGGGTTCCTTTTCCATTGCAAATTGATCCATTTTTTTAAATCTTCTTCAGTGACCTAAAGTATGAGAAATTCTCTAAGCACAATCAGCTTTTGTAAACAATTAAGCTTTTCAACAAAGTAAATAGATAGGGTCAGGTCTGAGTCACTTTTTTATGGATTCCCTTTTCTTTTCACCACAAAATGATGTATCTTTACTTCCATGAGGGCACTTGTGACTGTTACTTTATGTAAGAGAAGAAAGAAGTGTCAGAGAAGAGGTCTTTGCCTTTCATAATGAAGGACTGAAGGACGGACTGCAGGAGGTCCCAAAAGGCCATAAATGGTCAAGAAGACACTTCTCCTCCCTAGAAAATGCCTGTTTGCATCTGAACGGCATCTCCTGCCATCAGGCAATGCAAATAGGCTATAAAACCCCACTACCCACCCTGGCCCACAGGATCACCAGTTTCCGGATCCCCCTGCATTCTCCAATATGCAGTCTTTCTCTTCTCTTTTCTCCAACTAAATTCTCTACAAATAAAATCTTTCTGACCTCTGCTGTTAGAGTCTGTCTGTGCTTTCATTCTCAGAGCAGGCTCACAAACCATGAACATCTGAAATTCCTGCACGTGTCATCCGTGCATCATATTTGGCGATGCACGAAGGGACCAGCCTTCACCTGAGGTCAGTATAGGTTGTGCCAAACTGGGAAAGACTGCCTAGGAATGTGACTGTGAGCATCCAGCATGCTGGTGGTGTCTGTTTTCCAGGAGAGACCCCCCACTATGACCTAGCTATGGTGGAACTCTCAGGTCGAACTTTTCTCCCTCTCTGTCTGTCTTGTTAAGGAGGGTTCCCTCCTTGGGAAACTGAGGAAAAGGTCCGAGCCCACTACAGCTGTATGGCAGGCAATCTGAGGAAACTCAGATGCTGGGCAGGGGTTTGTACTGTACTGCCAATGCTACCTGGGCGGAACTTGACTTCAGTGCACCAAGGCTTTTTCTTTTTTCCTGTCCTTAAATGCTATGACTCTGTTTCAAGGTCTGACCAGCTTAAGTGGAGGTCCGAAAACAGCCAGTGGAAAGGAATGTTTGTCTTCAAGCCATAAAAAGTGTTCTGGCTGGTGCACTCCCCAGTGTCACCCAAAGGCTGGAGACACAACCTCCTGACCTGTCCTGAGATCCCAAAAGTGGCTAAGTCTTGTACCTCCCGAACCATGTCTGTGGCAAACAGACAATCAGATCTCTCATGCTTTCTTCATGGTTTCCATGGCCCGAGAGTGGAGGTTACCTCTTGCTTCCAGTGCTCCAGTACTGCCTTTGGGCAGGATTGACCTGGACATCAGGGATGATCAAAAATCCCTCATGTGTTGAGCCTGGAATCTCTCTTTTTCCCCATCCCTCAGCTTTTCCTTCCCCTTTCCCAGGCAGTTCAGGATGAGTGTTCCCCCTCCCTGCCTTTGCTGTAAACAGCAGTGAGCTTCTTTCAGGGAGTTTGGGAAAATTCCCTACAGGCATCAGAAAGTGCTAGTCTCCAATTTAGGCTTAACTGTTTTTGTCAAGCATCAGATTAACTGGTTAAACAGGTTCAGCAGCCTGTCCTCAGGGAAAGAAAAAAAAACAGTTAAAAGGCAAAAACCTCAGGTCTCGATTTTTGCCCCTTACCAGAGCAAAAGCCTCCAGATTCTCTCTCTCTCTCTCTCTCTCTCTCTCTCTCTCTCTCTCCTTTCATAGAAAGCATATATGCCTCACAGGATATATAGGGGGAACAAAAGTCTACTTCATCAAGAGTCCCCATCTATGCCTCTAAAGGGGTCCTCCTTCTGGCCATGCAAGCCCTCTTGGTTACTTTGATAGAGTTATTTTTTTAATTACAAGCATTCAGCTTGTAGAGGACAACTAGGCCTACTTGGGTCACAGGGCAAACAGGCAAGTCAAAACAGATGAGAGATTGGTCAAAGATCATCTCAGTTGGGTGGGTGCAACTGAGATATCTATCTGTAAATCCTCCACAACTCTACCCACAAGTGGCAGTAGAAGGAGCAAGGCAGAGCAGGACGTCCTCTCCCACTAGAGTTTCTCCATATCTGGGAATGCTTAGATAAAAGGAGAAACTTCTGTTAAGATGACCAATTTTCCCTTGTTTCCCTTTTTAGATGGGAAATCAAGCCTCAAGGATACAGGAAGGATCCCCCCTTGCCTGCTTATTAACTCAAGTTTTACTGCACCCAGGCTTGGCCACAGTATCCTCTGGGAGATGAGGAAAGATGACCAGAAGGAGGGAGCATTAATTATAATACCATTCTTCAATTAGATATGTTCTGTAAAAAGGAGAGAAAGTGGACCAAAGTTCCATACGTTAAACTGTTCTTTTTTCTAACACCCAGAATGGCTAAACAAATGCAGGCTAGATACCCAGACCATGGTAACCCTTTGCAACAAGCCCCCAAACTCCCTTGAACCAAAAAACCTATCTAATGCTCCATCAGCTCCCTGTCTTCCGCCTTACCCAGCTACCTCACACTCTGGACTCTGTTTCACAGGACTCTTTCCCCTCCAGTTAATTCCTGGAGCAGACAGAGCTTTCCATAACTTGGCTTTTGTGAATAGTGCTGCAATAAACATGGATGTGCAGGTGCCTCTGGAGTAACAGTCTTTTGGGTATATCCCCAAGAGTGGTATTGCTGGATCAAATGGTAGATCGATGTCCAGCTTTTTAAGTAACCTCCAAATTTTTTTCCAGAGTGGTTG
This sequence comes from Castor canadensis, assembly GCF_047511655.1. Classification (NCBI taxonomy): domain Eukaryota; kingdom Metazoa; phylum Chordata; class Mammalia; order Rodentia; family Castoridae; genus Castor; species Castor canadensis. The sequence continues at coordinate 111,338,311 of NC_133388.1, forward strand.
TACTAGTCTACATTCCCACCAACAGTGTAAGAAGGTTCCTTTTTCCCCGCATCCTCGCCAACACCTGTTGTTGGTGGTGTTGCTGATGATGGCTATTCTAACAGGGGTGAGGTGGAATCTTAGCGTGGTTTTAATTTGCATTTCCTTTATTGCTAGAGATGGTGAGCATTTTTTCATGTGTTTTCTGGCCATTTGAATTTCTTCTTTTGAGAAAGTTCTGTTTAGTTCACATGCCCATTTCTTTATTGGTTCATTAGTTTTGGGAGAATATAGTTTCTTAAGTTCCCTGTATATTCTGGTTATCAGTCCTTTGTCTGATGTATAATTGGCAAATATTTTCTCCCACTCTGTGGGTGTTCTCTTCAGTTTAGAGACCATTTCTTTTGATGAACAGAAGCTTTTTAGTTTTATGAGGTCCCATTTATCTATGCTATCTCTTAGTTGCTGTGCTGCTGGGGTTTCATTGAGAAAGTTCTTACCTATACCTACTAACTCCAGAGTATTTCCTACTCTTTCTTGTATCAACTTAAGAGTTTGTGGTCTAATATTAAGATCCTTGATCCATTTTGAGTTAATCTTGGTATAGGGTGATATACATGGATCTAGTTTCATTTTTTTGCAGACTGCTAACCAGTTTTCCCAGCAGTTTTTGTTGAAGAGGCTGCTATTTCTCCATTGTATATTTTTAGCTCCTTTGTCAAAGATAAGTTGCCTATAGTTGTGTGGCTTCATATCTGGATCCTCTATTCTGTTCCACTGGTCTTCATGTCTGTTTTTGTGCCAATACCATGCTGTTTTTATTGTTATTGCTTTGTAATATAGTTTGAAGTAAGATATTGTCATACCTCCTGCATTGTTCTTTTGACTGAGTATTGCCTTGGCTATTCGTGGCCTCTTGTGTTTCCATATAAATTTAACAGTAGATTTTTCAATCTCTTTAATGAATGTCATTGGAATTTTGATGGGAATTGCATTAAACATGTAGATTACTTTTGGGAGTATCGACATTTTTACTATGTTGATTCTACCAATCCATGAGCATGGGAGATCTCTCCACTTTCTATAGTCTTCCTCAATCTCTTTCTTCAGAAGTGTATAGTTTTCCTTGTAGAGGTCTTTCATAACTTTTGTTAGGTTTACACCTAGGTATTTGATTTTGTTTGAGGCTATTGTAAATGGAATTGTTTTCATACATTCTTTTTCCGTTTGCTTGTTATTAGTGTATAGAAATGCTAATGATTTTTCTATGTTGATTTTATATCCTGCTACCTTGCTATAGCTATTGATGATGTCTAGAAGCTTCTGAGTAGAGGTTTTTGGGTCTTTAAGGTATAGGATCATGTCATCTGCAAATAGGGATATTTTGACAGTTTCTTTACCTATTTGTATTCCTTTTATTTCTTCTTCTTGCCTAATTGCTCTGGCTAGGAATTCCAGTACTATGTTGAATAGGAGTGGAGATAGTGGGCATCCTTGTCTGGTTCCTGATTTTAGAGGGAATGGTTTTAATTTTTCTCCGTTAAGTATAATGCTGGCTGTAGGTTTGTCATATATAGCTTTTATAATGTTGAGGAACTTTCCTTCTATTCCTAGTTTTCTTAGAGCTTTTATCATGAAATGATGTTGGATCTTATCAAAGGCTTTTTCTGCATCTATTGAGATGATCAAGTGGTTTTGTCTTTGCTTCTGTTAATGTGGTTTATTACGTTTATTGATTTTTGTATGTTGAACCACCCCTGCATCCCTGGGATGAAGCCTACTTGGTTCTCAAAGTAGTCTCTGATCATTTCCTGGACTTCCATGGTGTTTGTTGTTATCTCCCCTTTTGCATTCCTAATTTTACTAATTTGGGTTTTTTCTCTCCTCATTTTAGTCAGGTTTGCCAGGGGTCTATCGATCTTGTTTATTTTTTCAAAGAACCAACTTTTTGTTTCATTAATTCTTTGTATGGTTTTTTTGGTTTCTATTTCGTTGATTTCAGCTCTTATTTTTATTATTTCTCTCCTTCTATTTGTTTTGGGATTTGCTTGTTCTTGTTTTTCTAGGAGTTTGAGATGTATCATTAGGTCATTAATTTGGGATCTTTCAATCTTTTTAATATATGCACTCATGGCTATAAACTTTCCTCTCAAGACTGCCTTAGCTGTGTCCCATAGGTTCCGGTAGGTTGTGTTTTCATTTTCATTGACTTCCAGGAACTTTTTAATTTCCTCTTTTATTGCATCGATGATCCATTCTTCATTAAGTAATGAGTTATTTAGTTTCCAGCTGTTTGCATGTTTTTTGTCTTTACTTTTGTTGTTGAGTTCTACTTTTACTGCATTATGGTCAGATAGTATGCACGGTATTATTTCTATTTTCTTATATTTGCTGAGGCTTGCTTTGTGCCCTAGGATATGATCTATTTTGGAGAAGGTTCCATGGGCTGCTGAGAAGAATGTATATTGTGTAGAGGTTGGATGAAATGTTCTGTAGACATCTACTAGGTCCACTTGATCTATTGCATATTTTAGATCTTGGATTTCTTTATTGAGTTTTTGTTTGGATGACCTATCTATTGATGATAATGGAGTGTTAAAGTCTCCCACAACCACTGTGTTGGCGTTTATATATGCTTTTAGGTCTTTCATGGTATGTTTGATGAAATTGGGTGCATTGACATTGGGTGCGTACAGATTGATGATTATTGTTTCCTTTTGGTCTATTTCCCCTTTTATTAGTATGGAATGTCCTTCTTTATCTCATTTGATCAATGTAGGTTTGAAGTCTACTTTGTCAGAGATAAGTATTGCTACTCCTGCTTGGTTTCGGGGGCCATTGGCTTGGTAAATCTTCTTCCAGCCTTTCATCCTAAGCATATGCTTATTTCTGTCAGTGAGATGAGTCTCCTGTAAGCAACAAATTGTTGGATCTTCTTTTTTAATCCATTTTGTCAAACGGTGTCTTTTGATGGGTGAATTAAGTCCATTAACATTAAGTGTTAGTACTGATAGGTATGTGGTGATTCCTGCCATTTAGTTGTCTTAGTTGTTTGAAGGTGTGATTGTGTGTACCTAACTTGATGTTACTCTCTACTGTTTTGCTTTTCTTATCCTGTGGTTTGGTGCTGCCTGCCTTTTCATGGTTAAGTTGGGTGTCACTTTCTGTGTGCAGGATCCCTTGCAGAATCTTTTGTAATGGTGGCTTTGTGGTCACATATTGTTTTAGTTTCTGCTTATCATGGAAGACTTTTATTGCTCCATCTATTTTGAATGATAGCTTTGCTGGGTAGAGTATCCTGGGGTTGAAGTTATTTTCATTCAGTGCCTGGAAGATCTCACCCCACACTCTTCTTGCTTTTAATGTTTCTGTTGAGAAATCTGCTGTGATTTTGATGTGTTTACCTTTGTATGTTACTTCTTTTCTCTCTTACAGCCTTCAATATTCTTTCCTTAGTTTCTGAACTTGTTGTTTTAATGATGATATGTCGTGGAGTAGTTCTATTTTGATCTGGTCTGTTTGGTGTCCTGGAGGCCTCTTGCATTTTATGGGAATATCTTTCTCTAGATTTGGGAAATTTTCCGTTATTATTTTGTTGAATATATTACGCATTCCCTTCGCTTGCACCTCTTCTCCTTCTTCGATGCCCATGATTCTCAAGTTTGGTCTTTTGATGGAGTCAGTGAGTTCTTGCATTTTCTTTTCACAGGTCTTGAGTTGTTTAATTAATAGTTCTTTGGTTTTTCCTTTAATTACCATTTCATCTTCAGGTTCTGAGATTCTGTCTTCTGTTTGTTCTATTCTGCTGGATTGGCCTTCTGTTTTGTTTTGCAGTTCTGTTTCGTTCTTTTTTCTGAGGTTTTCCATATCCTGGCAGTTTTCTTCTTTATTGTTGTCTATTTTTGTCCTGAGTTCATTTATCCATTTATTCATTGTGTTCTCTCTTTCACTTTGGTGTTTATACAGTGCTTCTATGGTTTCCTTTATTTCTTCTTTTGCTTTTTCAAATTCTCTATTTTTATTGTCTTGGAATTTCTTGAGTGTCTCCTGTACATTTTGGTTGACCCTATCCAGTATCATCTCTATAAAATTCTCATTGAGTACTTGTAGTATGTCTTCTTTTAAATTATTCTTGTGGGCTTCATTGGGTCCTTTGGCATAGTTTATCTTCATTTTGTTGGAGTCTGGATCTGAGTTTCTGTTCTCTTCATTCCCCTCTGGTTCCTGTACTAACTTTTTGCTGTGGGGAAACTGGTTTCCCTGTTTTTTCTGTCTTCCCGTCATTGTCCTTGGTGTTGTTACTGTCCCTGTACTGTGTGTAATTAAGTATTTTCTAGCTTGTAATAATAACAATGGTAATATTTAGAATGGAAGAGTGAGCTGAGATGGAAAGCAAGAAGTTAAAGAAAAGGGGAAAACAAATATACAGACAAGAGGGAGAAAGCAGAACAAGGTATCAGACAAGAGAGTTTCAAAGGTATAAACAGGGAGTGTTAGTGTACTAATTGACAGTAAGCTGAACAGACATTAGAGAGACAGAGAGAGGATTGAAAATCAAAGATAAAAAAATAAATAAATAAAAATAAAAATAAAAATAAATAAAAAATAAGTAAATGAAAGTAATATCTATATATAAAAATGAATTAAAATAAAATGGAAAATAGAAAATTAAAAAAAAAAACTAAAAAACTTCCAAGTTTATATGTAATGCAGTTTCAGTCTTAATAATTTGGGTGTCCGTCTCAATCTCCAGTCCTGGAGTTGGTGCCTCAGATGTTTTTCTGTAGTTGTCTCATCAAAGGGGATGCATAAAGTAGAACAAAACTACACACTCACTCACACACACACTCACACACACACACACACACACACACACACACAAAAGCCCCACCAAGTGTCCTCAGTTCAAATGCAATACAGTTTCAGTAAGTTTTTCGGCTTGCAGGTGTAATTCGGTTGTTCTCTCATCAAAGGTAGGGAGAAAAAGAAAAAAAAGCGTCTGGAGGCAGTTCTGAGAGTGGTATCTGCAACTGTGGCTTGCCTGCCTGCTGCTCTCAGCCTGTAGCTGGCAGCGTTATTTATGCAGATCTCTGGGGTGAGCTAGCACTCACCTGGTCCCACAGGCTTTGTTTGCTCAGAGTTCTCCTGTGTGGGAGCCTCTGCTACAGGCTTTCCCCTTTCCAAGCACTGGGAAAGGTGCCACTGCCCCGCGTTGTCAGGCCTGCATGTTTATTTACAGTTCACGTGGGAGGTGGGTCTTCCCCCCTCTCCTCTGAAGTTTTCCTCCCACTGCCACTTTCAGAAGCTTTCCTGCTCCTGCTTACTGGGCGGTGCTACTGCTCCTGCCAGCCGCCATGTTTGTTTACAGTTCACGTGGGAAGTGGGTCTTCCCTCCTCTCACAAGCTTTCCCGCTCTTGGTTGCTGGGTGCACGTCCTGCTCCCGCCAGAGGCTCTTCGGCCCACCTGGCTTGTTTATTTACAGTCCCAGAAAGGATTCCCTTCCCCCAATCTTCAGCGCTCAGGGCGCCCCACCCTCTTTCCAGCGTGTCTTAACTGTTCTTATTGCTTATTACTCAGTTTCTCTTTTTTCCCCGGGTGGAGGTCAGTCTGTCCAGGGGGCTATGCTGCTCTGGCCCAGGCTTGTCTGTGGGGGTATCGCGGTACCGCAAAGCTCACCTGGTCCGCGTCTTCCCAAGCCGTATGGGCGCCGGCCACTGGTGGCCCCGGGGGCCCTCCTCGTTTCTCCATTTAATGTGAAGTGGAGACTCTCTGCGCCGGCTGGAGATGTGGAGGGGTCAAAATTATGCCTTTTCTCGGTGATTATGCCTGCAAAGTGTGTCTCCAGCGTCTCTCCAAGATTTCACTATAGGAGGGTCACTTTCTGCTTCCTACCTCTAGCTGCCATCTTGGGATTCTCCCCTCACCAACTTTAAATGATGTATTATAATCCAGAATGAAAAGATAGACCACTACAGTATTATTATTTGCCTTAAGAATGTTGGGATCAATGCAATGGTAAGATAAACAATACTTGAAATATAGGATTGTTACGAATATATTTTAAATGCTCTAAAACTGCTGCAACTACCACATGCAGCACTTGAGATGTGATTAATGCAATTGAAGAAAAGAAGTTTTAATTTTGTTTAATTTCAATTCATTTACATTTCAGTCTAAAAACTAATATTCAATTGAGTTGGAATTTTTTAAGAATGTTTATAACCACTTCGGTATGTGTATATACACTTTCAAGTGTGATTTTTTGAAATCTAAATACAGTTCAATATTTCTGATGAAAATTTAGCATCCAAATTGAGATGTGTTGTAAGTATAAAATATACAACAGATTTTCAAGACTTTGTATGGAAAAAATGTAAACTGTCACATTAATAATTTTTAATGTTGGAATAATTTTTTAGTATATTTGGTAAAGTAAAATAAATTATTAAAATGAATTTCACCTGTCTGGTTTTTTTTACTTTTCAATGTGGTTACTAGAAAATTTTAAATTACTCTTGTGGCTTGCATCTTATTTCTGTTTTTAAGCACTGGTATGAAAGGGGGAAGGCAAATATCTAAATAAATAAAGGCTAAAATGTGTCATTTCTAGGCTCAAGTGGTAGAGCTCTTGCAAAAGACCCTGAGTTCAAACCCAAAAAAAGAAAGAAAAACAAAAAAGAATGTATTTTCAGCAGAATGAAAGATAAAGGCAAACAACTGTGGAAAATGATCATCAAAGGTTGTAATATTTATGAGTGCTATATGACTCAATATTTGCTAAGTGCTTATTTTATCTTCCCAAGAGCTCTCTGATGGCAGTATTATTGTCTCCATTTTTCAGATGAAGAAAGTGAAGCCCTACAAGGTTAAGTGCTTTCCTGTCAGGTCACACAGCTAGCTAGCTAATGGAAAATTGCACATTCCTAGACCATACTCTTGTGGGGCTTCTGAGCTCCTGGCTGAGTGCTTTGCGGGCACTTGGGATTTGTATAATCAGGTATGGTAAAACATGCAGACGTGGGAATGACTGTCACAAAGGAAGGATTTTGTTTTACTCACAGATCCCTAGAAGCAGGAGGCATGGCATACCATGCAGGGCCACATGGAGGAGCACAAGGATTGGTCAGGAAGCAGAAGGAGCAAAGAGAAATTGTGGGCATCAGCCTTTCTTGTGGTCTCCATAACAAGGAACAGGCAAGACCATGTAAGCAGCTTTAGGATTTAGCTGGTTTTTAGAATTGCAGCCTTCTTTTGGGCATAGGACCCTTCCCCAGTTAATCTGATACCTGGCTTTCAGATGATTTAGGGGAAAGGAATAGGGCCAGGACTTGGATTGCATGTAAAAAGTGCACTCCCAGTTGTTTTTTCTCCAGGAGTTAGCCACCCTTGGGAGTGACAGTTTCCTCATTTATCAATAGGCCCCAAATGTGAAAGCATCAAATACAGGAGCTAAACAACTTAATTTTACCAAAGCTCCTGGAACATGCCTTTGAGTACTCCTGCCTGCAAGGAAGGCTGAGCCTTCCTGTACTTAGATTTGCTGAGGGATATGATACAGGAAAACAAGTGGAATTGCAGGCACCTTTGCCTACAGACATATCCACAAGCAGCCTGCTCATCTGTTTTGTGTCTAATTGAATTCAGCAATATTTATGACATCCTCTATAGCCAGTCTAAGTACATTAAGATTGTAATTTGTTTTTAGATAATCACCAGGTGGTTGATTTTAATTCACATTCCATTCCAAATCTACAGCAAGATGTCGATTGTTTTTAATAATTTCTCATTTGTTTTTCTTTACCTACATAAACAGCTAGAATACTTTGCCATCAATTAATCATTAGGTAATTTTTTTTGCTAAATCACTTGAAATATGTTTTGTGCTTCATCTCAGAGTAGAGCCATTAACAAGGCATGCTGAGTCAGTAAGTGTAATTAGGTGAACTATATTCAGGTTCTCTTTCAGCATTACTATAGAAGGAGACTTGCCATGCATGGTGCAGTGTTAAGAGAGCCCCTGGCCCTGGGTCACACTGTAGGGCACAGAAGTGATTGTGTTGGTGGGCACTGAGCTTTGGCTTTGCTGCCATGCTGCTGAGGACTTGGGGACTTAGGAACCTACTACTGCTCCTTTGTTCCTGACATAGGCTCCTTCTAAGTTGTGAAAACACACAGAGCAGCCCTCTTTCCTCTGGCTCCCTCCCACAGGTAGAGTGAGAAAAGTTCTATAGAAACTTGACCTGTCTGGCTGTAAAGAACATTTCTTCATATCCTTTGTCCAACTCCCAAGGTGAATTGTTTAATATTGAGAATCCCAAAGAGGGTACTCCATGGAAGTCTGTGTTCTTTTCTTTCTCCTTCTCTCCCTCCCTCCCTCACTTTGCAACTCTTCTTCTCACCCCCCAAATCTCTCTCTTTTTCCCTTTTTCACCTTAGTCCAAGGTTCTGGCTCCTCCTGATTCATACGGCATTTTGTTGCCTCTTTTTTTCTTTTTTGGCAATACTGGGGTTTGAACTCAGGGTCTTGTGCTTGCTAGTCAGGCACTCTACCCACTGAGCCATACTTTTATTATTTTTTGCCCTGCTAGGATTGGAACCCAGGGCCTCAATGATACTAGTCCAGGATGCTGGCAGCTCCTGGTTTGTACTGCATTTTAAAAGAATGTTTCTCAGTCTCTCTGAGACTGAGGATAAGCCTCCTTGTTCACGTAGCAGCTAGTACCTAATACCTACCTCCCAATAATCCTCAGAGAGAGCCTGCTGTGAACTCACTAGAACTGAAGGGAAAAAAATGCTTTTTGCTGTTTTCCCAGTGAGGAGTATCAGAAATACACAGCATGATTCTGCCTTAAACAGTAATGATTGTTCCAGAAGCTGCCAGGGTATCTAGAGCTCCCATGAACCATTGGACCTGGACACCCTCTGAGAATCATGGCCTATATTCTGATTCCTGGGTGACTAAATAATGCCTCTGTGACCCCTTTTCTTGGCAAGGATACCCTTGTGGAATTTGGGTCATTCAGCTCTTCCTGCCGGATTATATTGGACCTCCACAGGGTCTCTGACTCCCCTGCCCCTCTCCAAGTCTGTTTACCTGAATCATTAAGTAGCAGCTGGTAGAGGTTGATCATGATGGGATGTTTCCACATTTTCCATCTAAGAAAATTCTAGTCTACCTCCTTTAAGACAAGACTTGGCTCAAACTTTGACATCAGTTTTAATATCTTGTAATGCTTACACATTTTTATTAAAATGTGCTGATGTTTGGACATGAATTTGGCTGAGTCTTCAAATGAACTAAGAAGAATTAAAACCAGAATTTTTTACTTGTATTCTTGACAATGATCTATGTTTTACAATGCATGTACTGTGTAGAATCTATAAAAATTAGGACACATTTAAATGGAAGAGTGAAGGGTAGTAATGGATATGTTCAAAACCCTTTAAAATCCTGAAGGGAATTTTGCAGTAGAATTTCAGGCTAAAGAAATAATCCAGCCAGGTGCCAGTGGCTCATGCCTGTAATCCTAACTATTCAGGAGGCAGAGATCAGGAGGAACTCGGTTCCAAGCCTGCCCAGGCAAATAGTTTGTGAGACCCTATCTCAAAAAAAATCCCATCACAAAAAAAGGGCTGGTGGAATGGCTGGTGTAGGCACTGAATTCAAATCCAAGTACCACATGCACAAAAAAAGAATCCAGCAATGACTATACAGAAATTTTTATGTAAATCACTTGTTTTGTACTTGGGGTGGTGGTGATCACTACATCAACACACAAAATCCTGTTAATTCATAAAGTAAACTATAATAATAGCTGCTTTTATTTCTTCATGTTGGCTTTTATTGATTTTTTTCACAAGAACAAAAGCTTCCAAACTTTTATTAAGCCAACATAACATTCACCAAAGATTGTATGCTTCTGTTCAAAAAGTTAATATTCAACCACCATCTCTGAGAAATAATTACTAAAAAATAAAAGCTAAACAAGACATTAGAACCAAAATCCAGTAGTGTGTTAGAGAAATTCTTACTTTGTAACTTGGAATAAGTAACATTTACTCCAGTAATGCAAAGATGGTTTGGGTTCAGTTCTAAGAATCATATAATTAATATATTTTATCCCATCGGCAAATATGAAGAGAAAAAAATGGTATTATTATTACCATAGATTTCTGAAACATATCTGACAAAAATTTTCTATCCCTTTAAAAAAGTTTTAAGCTGGGATATGGCTGAAGTGGTAGAGCACTTACTTGCCTTGAAAGCGTGAACCCCTCAGTTCAAAACCCAATACTGCCAAAAAAAGTGTAAAAATTCGTTTAATACAGCTAGGCACGAGTGGCTCACACCTCTAATTCTCAGGAGGCAGAGATCAGGAGGATTGCAGTTCAAAGTCAGCCCCAGTAAATAGTTTGAGAGACCCTATCTCAAAAAAACCTGTACAAAAAAAGGGATGGTGGAGTGACTCCAGGTGCAGTCCCTTAGTTCAAGCACCAGTACCGCCAAAAAAAAAAAAAAAAATCACTTAATACAGTAGAAATGAGAGGAAAATTCTCTAACTTTTTAAAAATTAATCTCAGCTCAAATATTAAGATTGGTGCAGAAAGAATATAATAAATATTCAATTGAGTTAAATTCTAATTGGAGTCAAAGGTAGTTCAAAAAAGATAAAGAACATAAGCAAAAACAATGAAAACTGCAGAAATAAAATGGTTCAGCAACTAGTGGAGTACTTTGCTAACTTATGGAGAATGAATTCTTTTGACGTAACTCACAATTGAAGACATAATACAAGAAGGAAATTACAATGGAAACTGAAAAACTAAAATACCTTTCAGTAAACAATATGAAATGCAAATAAGAAAGCTAAAACACTCCTGATGAATACAAAAGATGAATTAACAAAATTCCTATCATGTTATTAGATATAAAAACATCATAAAGACACTTTTGGTATCAGTTTCCCTTGAGTTGTGATCTCATTGTAATACCAATTTAATTTTGACCTCTAGAGTCCATGTGGAAAAGCACAAATGGCCATAAATATTCATTGAAATTTAATTTTTAACCAATATAAAAAAACATAGCATTTGTAAATAGGTGGTACCATGCAGTGCTTTAATATGTGTATTCATTGTATGATGCTTAAATCAGATTGAACATATCTATGTCCTCAAACATCTATCATTTCTTGCTGGTCGGTGGTGGCTCAAACATTCTTTATGGTAAAAACATTCAGAATTCTTCAGCTTTCCATTAGCTTTACCTATGGTCACCCTACTGTGCAACAGCACACCAGAATATCTTGCTACTATTTAACTATAACATAGCCATTGAGCAAGCTTTCCCCATCCTCCCAACCCCCTACTCTCCCAACCTCTCATAACCCATTCTACTCTCAATTTCTATGAGATCAACTTTTTAGATTCCACATATGAGTGAGATTATATAGTACTTGTCTTTTGGTGTCTGGTATATTTCACTTATAATCTCCAGTTCCATCCATGTTGTCACAAATGACAGGATTTCATCCTTATGGCTGAATGTTATTCCTTGGTGTATGTGTACCACATTTTCTTTATACATGTATTCATTGAAGGCCACTTAGGTTGTTTCCATTTCTTGGCTGTTAGGAATATTGCTATAATGAAGATGTCTCTTTGACATCATGATTTCATTTCCTTTGGATATATACCCAGTAGTAAGATTACTGGATCATAGGGTAATTCTATTTTTAATTTTTTGAGGAGTTGCCATGCTGTTTTCCACAATGGCTATACTAATTTGCATTTCCACCAGCAGTGTGCAAGGGGTCCCTTTGCTCCACTTCCTTAACCAGCATTTGTCATCTTTAGTCTTTCTAATTTTAGCCATTCTTACTTGGATGAGGTAATGTCAGAAAAAAATGTAAAAAATAAAATGAGGCATGGTTAGACCCTCAGGTTATAAAGCCACAATAATTAAATAATATGGTACTGGCACATAAATGAAAACAAAAGAGAAAAATAGTAAGCTCAGACATAGGCCTAAATACATACATGAGCGTTTAGTTTACGAGAACACTCAGCTCAGTGTGGGAAAGATGGATTTAGTAAAAGGTGCTGGGAGACAATTAAGCAGGTTTGGGAGAAAGTATTATATACAAAAATATATTCAGATGGAACTAAACTTTAAAGGCAAAAAGTACCAAAAAAGTACTAGGATAAGCATAGGAAGATTGCTTCATAACTGCAAATGTAGAAAGCTTTTCTATAAATCAAAACTCATTAGTCATCAAGAAAACAACTAGCTATAATATATGGTGAGAATTTTTGTGAATGTCACAATGTACCCCCAGTACAACAATAAATGATAATAAAAAATCTAAGGAAAAAAGAATATTGTTTTTAGTGAAAAAAACTACCAAATTAGACTGCCTACAATGTTTTTTCTTAATCCTACATGATGAAAATCACCATATGCAAAAGACAAAATAAATGGGAAATATTTGCAACCCTGTTCACTTGTTCATGCACTATTATTGAGTGTCTATATATGCCAGCTACAGTTCTAGGTGTTTGGGACACTACAGTGAACAAAAGAGACAAAGGACTCATTGCCCTAATATACAAAGAATTCCTAGAAATTAGTTTTTAAATGATTAGCAACAAATTATATAAACAGTTTACAGTTAAGGAAACACAAGAAACTCACAAATTTGAAAACCATTTCAACCTCACTTATAAAAAGGGATGACACAAATGAAGTTACTACAATGAAATACCAACTTTTACCTGTCAGACTAACTGAGATTCCAAAATTTGATTGTGTCTGGTGCTGGTAAATTGTGAAGAACGGGCAGCCTTGTGCATTGTTCGTAGGTGCTAATCGCACATGAATAAAGATATAAATTATTGAATAATAAACTTAAAAAGTGGGTTGGGGAGCTGGATGTGGAGGAACACATCTGTAATCCCAGGTATATGGGGAAGCAGAGATGGAAGATCACACTTGGAGGCCAGCCCAGGTTAGGGGTAAAAAAAAAGGTACTGAAACCCTATCTCAAAAGCAAACGGGTCTGGGTGCCGGTGGCTCAACACCTGTAATCCTAGATATGGGCAAAGATCAGGAGGATCATGGTTTAAAGCCTGCCCAGGTAAATAGCTTGCAAGACCCTATCTCAAAATAAAAAAGCCATCACAAAAAGGGCTGGTGGAGTAGCTCAAAGTGTAGGCCCTTAGTTCAAACCCCAGTACCGCAAAAAAAAAAAAAAAAAAAGCAGAGCATAATGGTACATGTTGTAATCTAAGCTATAGAAGAGGCAGAGGTAGGAAGATTATGGTCAGAGGCTGACCCCAGTCAAAAAGTGCAAGACCCTACCTGAAAATAAACTAAAGCAAAAAGATTTGGGGGCATGACTGAGCAGTAGAGCACCTACCTAGCATGCTTGAGACCCTGGGTTGGATCACCACCACCACAAAAATAAATTCTGAGGTAATTTTTATCTCTAGCAATTACAATAACAAAGGAAGGTTAGATGCTAAATTGGCACTACTGCAGCAGCTACCAAATGGCATATAATCTTTGAAGAGCAGTCTGTCCTGCACTTAACTACTGACCTAAACAATGATATATATTGTTGCATCATTGTTTATAAACAACCTAAATACCAGTCATCATTATGGCATTCCTCACAGTAAATTTGTATCCTCAGTCTAAATCATGAGAAAACAGCAGACAGAACCAAACTGAAAAAGGACTTCTATAAACTGTCTAGCCAGCCCCCTTGAAAAGTATCAAGGTCTGAAAAACAAGACAGAAAAACTCAAGAGTGGAGGAGTCCAATGAGGGATAGATCTGGAACAGAAAGAGGACACTAGCAGGAAAACCAGGGTGATCTGAATAAAGTCTGGAGTTTACTTAATAGTATTGACTCAAACTAATTTCTTCCTTTGATGAATGCATCATTGGGTGAAGGGTCTCAATGTCAGGACCACTGACATCCCCTGCCAAATCATTGTCTGTTGTGGAGGCTGTGCTATGAATTGCAGGATCTTTAGGGGCACCCCTGGCGTCTACTCAGTGGAGGCCGTGGAACACCCCCCCCAGTGACAATCAAAAAATATCTTTAGACATTCTTTAATATACATTGTGAACTCACCTATGGCTGAACACCAGTGATATATACTAATCTTTAACATCAACTAACCAGTGAAATCCTTTTTCTCTTGGTGCATGAAAAGGAGAAGAATCAGATGTCTTCCAGGTCTGTGAGAACTTAATTAATCAATATATGATAGCAAGAACTGACAAGTGAAATTGCATCAAATTAAAAAGCTTCTGCATAGCAAAGGAAACAACGGAGTAAAGAGACAGTATACGGAACGGGAGAGAAATCTTTGCCAGTTATTCATCCATCTGACAGAGAATTGATATCCAGAATTCATAAAGAACTCTAGAAAATTCAACACCAAAAAATAGAGTTAATCAACATGTTGATCCACCAGTAGAAGATGTGTTTAGAGTTCATTCACTTATACTTCCGTGTAGGTCTCCGGAAGGCTGTGGTTTTTTAGAGGCTCTTTAGCTACAAACCAGAATGACACCCAGTAGGTTATATTGCAAAAAATATGTGGAAAATTCTATAGACATGGAAAGGAAAAATATATTTTAAGAAGTCCACACTCAATGGCATTAGACAGTTCACTCCAGTGCCATTACTATCTTAAAAAGACACCTCGCATTTGTATGAAAAGTCACTTCTATCTTGAAAACTGTCTTAAGAGAAAAATTATGCCATAAGAATATCTTTGTTAGACTGGCGCTGGTGGCTCACTCCTATAATCCTAGCTACTCAGGAGGCCAGAGATCAGAAGGATTGAAGTTCAAAGCCAGCCTGGGCAAATAATTTGCAAGACCCTATCTGGAAAATACCCAACACAAAAAGGGGCTGGTGGAGTGGCTCAAGTGGTGGAGCATCTGCCTAGCCAGTGTGAGACCTTGAGTTCAAACCCAGTGCCACAAAAAAGATTATCTTTGTTTTCAAAATCACATGGAGGAGGGGGGAACCATTCCTTAAACAAGGACTGGGCCAAAAACTGACTTCACCAAGGAGTGGGGGTGGGGTCATCACTGGCTGATCCCACCTCTGTGGCCCAAAACACTAGGCCCCTCAGAACTCAGAAATCTGATGCTTCCTTATTAAGCGCTGTAAGCTGTCTTCACCATTCAGCCTCCCACTTCAAACTGGGACCCCATCTTGAATTTGTTGCTGGCTTCTCCC
Source organism: Castor canadensis (assembly GCF_047511655.1). Taxonomy (NCBI): domain Eukaryota; kingdom Metazoa; phylum Chordata; class Mammalia; order Rodentia; family Castoridae; genus Castor; species Castor canadensis. Next base: position 111,353,554 of record NC_133388.1, read on the forward strand.
TTTTGCACATTTACATTGTAGCATTCAGGACAGCTCACTAACTTCCTTATACACATGCTTTTGAAGGAAATGTTCTCAAGAAAAGATTGTTACCACCACCTTGAACAGACCTCCAAATTTAAGCACTTCAATCAATTACCCTAAAACCCTTGGACGCTATTTTTTTTTCTATGGTTTTAAAATCTTTTTTTTGTTGTTTATTTATTTACATGTGCATACATTGTTTGGGTCATTTCTCCACCCTGCCCCCCTCCCCCACCCTTACCCCCGGACACTATTTTTGAAGTTTACATTTTCAAATGTTAGTGGAAAGTGTGCCTCATTGGCATTAGTGTTCAGAGAAGAAACCACCTATATGTGAATGCATAAAGGCCGAAAATTATAGCAGAGTCCATGTGAAATCAACGATGCCAGCGCTGAACATAAATCCCGATGGCTTTCTCCATTTCCTAAACAGCTAAGTTGCAAAAAGTGGTGTTAACATCCATCCTGAAAAATGAACATCAGTCGCCTTTACTGAAAACAGTAAATGAGTTATTTGTTTTTCCATAAAAAAGCATCCAAGTGTATTATGTTCGTATTTACAATAATGAAAGAGAGCGCCCTTCTGTCAATAGCTGCCTGCAGAGTCCTCATATTTTCTCCCTCGCAGTGTCAAGTATGAAAGTCAAGGCAGGTGCCAGGCCCCTCTGCCCAAAGCTAGTGTGTGGGACCAGCAATGGGAAGGACAGAGGCTAGAGCTGACCCTGTTATCCAGATGGCATGGGGGAGCTCAAGCTGCCGCTGCGCCCCTTGCTGTCCTCATGTCCGCGGGGCGCGGGCCTGGTGGGTGCAAGACCCCGAGGGCAGAGGGTCCCACGTGTCCCGAGCCCCACGTGCTTTGCTTGCAAATCGATGCCAACCGTCACTCGAATCTTGTGAGCTTCACCTTCTGTCACGTCCACAGACGTCGAGAACGAGATACCCATTCGAAGGCTCCGACCCCGCCGTCACCGCGCTACCATGGGCAGCTACCTGAGCAGCTACCTGAACAGGTACCTGGGCACCGACAAGGCCCCGCGGCCGATCTGGCCCCAGAGGGCCCGCCCTCGGAAGCCCAGGCGTCGCAGGAGTCTCCTGGGCATCTACCTGGGCAGGTTTCAGAGGTGCTTCCTGGGCACACGCAAGGCCGCCCGGAAGCCCCGCTCTGTGAGGCCCAGGCCCACCCGCCGCAGCGCCATCCTGGGCAGCTTCCTGAACGCCTACCTGGGCAGCTTCCTGGGCCCACGCGAGGTCGTGCTGCGGTCCTCTACCCAGGAGCACCACTTTGCCAGGCCCGGGCGCCCCCAGGATCCCAAGCTCCTGGTGAGCACCCCACGCCTCCCTACCGTGCAGCCTGGCATGAACCACGCCAGAGCCTCGGGGTCACTGGCCACCAAGGCTCTCAGGCACCCTCTCCGCACCTTGCCCATCTGGCTCGTTGTGACTCCCGGTCCTCTGGGCAATCGCTACCATTTCCCGAAGCGCAGGCGTTGGGCAGCGAAGTACATCCGCGGGCACCAGCGCGGGATGAAAGGCCTATTCTCCTCTGGGTGCTCAGAGAGCCGCTTCAGCTGCCCACCCCCTGAGGAGAAGCCCGACCCCTGCGCCAAGGAGACTGTGCAGAAGGCGCTCAGCCAGTGCAACAAAGGGGAAAGGAAGTTCGACGGGCCGCTTTGGTTTGAGGTCCCTGACCCCAGTAAGCAGAGCCCTGCACCCACGCTATCTGCCTTCAAGCCCATAACCGGAGTTGGAGGGCCCAGGCCTTTTGTGCCCAGGCCTGGGCGACTGAAGAGAGGCGTCGGCTCCCCCTGGGTGAATGGAGTTCCTTCCAATAAAGACTTCCCTCAGCCTGCCCAGCCTGCTGCCCCACTGGCCACAGAACCCATGGCAACCCAGGAACCCAGTCTCAGAGCCTCAGCTGTGGAGCCAGCAGCAGATGCAACCCTGGACAGGGGCTCAGGCCCCTAGCTTCTGAGCACACCCAGCCTGCTGGCCCCTTTTGGCTTCTAGGAGTCAGCTTTGCCTCCTGACATTCCAAGCCACAGTCCTTGCAGCCTACTGACTGCTGCTTTACCACCCAGGAGTCACTGAGCCACCACTTCACTTCCTGCCCCTTCAGTTGGCGGGTCTGCCACCTCCCAGACCACCTCTCCTTACCCGGAAGAGCCCTTAGTGAAAAGACTTTACTGTTATCAAAAAACTTGCTTTGTCCCTGCCAGCCCACACCTGCCTTGTCCCTGGGAACAGACTTATCAGGAAGGTGGGCTTCCCTCACCCCATGTACCAGTTTATATAGTTAAATGTTTGTTCTTGTTTTATGTGATAATATAGACAGTTTGATTATTCTAGAGATTGTCATTTTCTTTCTCTTAAAGACTACACCACAGCTCTGCATGGGGCCCTTCACCGGTCATCCCAGCACTCTGGAGGCTAAGGCAGGAGAATTGAGAATTGGAGGTCAGTCTGAGCTAGGTAGGAAGACCTTGTCTCAAAAATCCAAGGGATGGGGGTGTAGCTCACAGGTATAGCACTTGCCTAGCATGGGCAAGGCCCTGGGTTCCGTATCTATCCCTGAAAAAACAAACAAACAAACAAATGAAAGACTACAAGTTGGTCTCTCCAATTTGGCACTGTTGATGTTTTGTCCAGATTATTCCTTTGGGTGAGGACTGTTCTCGGGAGTGAGGGTATAAACAGCAACCCTTGCCTCTGAGCAATAAGTGCCAGTAGCACACCCACAGTTGTGACCATCAGCAGTGTCACCAGGCATGGCTGAGTGTACCCAAAGAACAAAATTATCCTCCCACCCGCACACACACTCCACCCCTACATCCCATCCCAGTGGAAACCACTGAACTAGAGCTACATTTACAAAAGAAAAGCAAGTTAAATCTCAAAGACATAAAAAAATTATAAGTAGAATATTATGTGTAGCACAATGCCATTTGCACAATTATGTACTATATAATTATTAGAAAGAATAATATAATTTCATTCATACTTATATTTTATAACTACATTTATATAGTATAGGTATTATCCTATACTATACAGGTGTTGTCAGTTAAATATGAATTAAATTATTTATTAATAAATTGACTTAATTATTTTGAAATATTGATATATTAATCATATTTTGTTAAGTTTAATGCAGTTAGTAGTCTATTATATAAATTATATAAAAAGAAATACAACATAGCATTTCTATCATTGTTATTTATTATAAATTTTTTAGCATTTCTATCATAAGAGCAGGTCATGTGGACACTTGGCCTATGTTGTTCTTTCCATCTAAACCTCTTTACATACTATTCAAGGATGAATTTCATGGTATTCCCCATTAGAGAGTCAGAGAATACAGCTGGAAACAAAGCAAAGTCCCTTTTTCCATGGAGCTTGCTTTCTAAGTGGGTGAAAACAGAAGATAAGCAAATAAATGAATACCCTTGGGTGGTGGGGATGGCCAGTGCTCTAAAAAAAAAAAAAGTAGGCCTGAGAATGCAACTCAGTGGTAGAGTGCTTGCCTAGCATGTGCAAGGCACTGGGTTCCATCCCCTGACAAAAAACAAAACAAAACTCACCTATCTCTGGGATAGATCACTGTAGTGTAAATAAGGTGTAAGAAGGGACTTGAACTCTTGAGTGCATCAATGGGGATACTTTAGGCATTTCGAATGGGACCGTCCTGAGCCTTGGACCACATTATCTCTTCTGCCCATCCTCTTAAGTGCTATAGCATTTTGTAGTCATGGGTATAGCTCTAAACCCTACCTCCCCATTTCCCAACATTCACCGGTTGGAGTCAGTAGCACGCCCAGGTAAGAAAAACTTCTACCTCTTTAACATTTGTGTTCCCATTCCATTTGCCTACTTCTTACCAAAAATTGTATCTTTTTGGCCATATGTAATTAAGGAAGACCTGCCAATCATTCTCTCATTCATTTGTGTGGGCTTTGTATTACTTTCTTCTTGAGTATTATTTTACCTTTAGAAGTTTTATTCTTTGTGTAGCTTTATTTATGTACTTATTTATTTATTTTTGTAGCACTGGGGCTTGAACTCAGGGTCTACACCTTGAGCCACTCTTCCAGCCCTTTTCTGTATTGGATATTTTCGAGATAGGGTCTCACGGACTGTTTGTCTGGGGCTGGCTTTGAACTGCAGTCCTCCTGATCTTTGCCTCCTGAGTAGCTAGGATTACAGGCATGAGCCACTGGTGCCTGGCTTATTTATTTTTTTTTATTGTTGTGCTGGGTAGGAGTATATTGTGACATTTACAAAAGTTCTTATATCAAATATATCATACTTGAATTCACCTCCTCCACCTTTATTTTCCCCTCCCTTCATTCCTGGAATAGGTTCAACAAGTATCATTTTTCCATTTACACACGTGTGTACACAGTATTTGCACCATATTCACCCTCCTATACCCTTTCTGCACCTCTTCTCCCTTCCCACTGGTACCATCCCCCCCAGGCAGGACCTGTTCTGCCCTCCTGTTCTCCAATTTTGTTTTGTATTACTTTAGAGTTTACAAAGCAATTAGTTCTTTGAAATGCTGTCCTGCTTATTCATCCCGAAGTTCCCTTCTACAAGACTTACATTTCACTTGTCAACTGATTAAAATATAATAGGGTAAAGTTTAATTTCTCTCCCCTGGGTGTAAGGGCCTAGAGATTCCTTCTGTTACTATTTAAAAAGGGAAATGGGAGATGCTCCTGATCCAGGGGATCAATGTCTTGTGGACATAATGTACCCCTGACATCTGTGAATAGAAGTTCTCCAAAGAAACCACATTTATTGTATGACCATCACTGATTGGAGCATGGTGACCTCATAAAGAGATAGAATGCTATAGATCAAGAACTGTAAGTTACCCTGGACTATTTTTAGTTGCTTTCTTTTTTGTTTTTGTTGTTGTTGTTGACAGTCACTATATAGCCAAGACTGGCCGGGAACTTGAGATCCTCCTGCCTCAACCTCTTTACTTCTGAGATTACAGTGTATACCACTGTGCTCAGCCTCTAGTCCCTTTTGATTGCCATAGCCATTTATTATCAACCTCTGTATCTGACCTAGTATTTTACTAGCTAAGACTCTTGGAATGTATTTTAAGCATGACAGAACTCTGGCCTCTACCAACCCTAAAGCTAAGGATGTAATAAAGGTAAAGCTGAATCCTATAGAAGATCATACCTACTTGATGACCCCCACCTACTTCTTTTGTTCTGTGACTATAAAAGTTAGTGTATTCTCTTCCATGGCACCATGTCATTCAAGGATAACCATGTCATTCTGGATAACTTGAGCTCGTGTTACCAAGGCATGATCACTCATCTTTGCCTCTGAATAAACTATTTTCTTATGTAAGAGTTATTTTATGTTAACATACCATAGGTACTCAGAAGCACACTTCACCTCTCATTTTCTTCTCCAAAAATCCTTGTGCTTTGACTTAATTATGAGGAAAAAGAACTCCAAACACTGTCAAGTTGAGGACTTTTACACAATATCTCACCAGCCCTCTCCAAAAGCAACAAAGTTATGTAAAACAAGGAAAGCTTGAGAAACTGACACAGAGTCGGGGAGACTAATAAAGAATAAATCTTGGAGGCCTGACACCGGTGGCTCATGCCTGTAATACTAGCTACTCAGGAGGCAGAGATCAGAATGATCTGGGGTTCAAAGCCAGCCCCGGGCAATAGTTTGAGAAACCCTATCTTGAAACTATCCATCATAAAAAAGAGCTGGTGGAGTGGCTCAAGTGGTAGAGCACCTGCCTAGCAAGCATGAGGCTCTGAGTTCAAGCCCCAGTACTGCAAAAATAAATAAATAAATAAATAAACAAACAACTCAATCAGTCTTGGGGCTGAAAAAGGACATTAGCAACCTAGAAATTCAAATAAAGTCTGGAGTTTACTTAATAGTATTTATCCAGTGTTAATTTCTTAGTTTTGATAACTGCATTCATTAGGTAAAATAATAGCATTTGGGAAGGTTAGCATTGACATTTAGGGCTGACTTATTGCTGTGGAGGCCACCCCATACTTTGTAGGAAGTTTAGCAGCCTCTTAGGCCTCAACCCACTATGTGCCAGTAGCACCTCCCTTCCATAGGTCTCCCAACAATACCTCCATGTAATTTCAAAAGTCCTGTGGTGGAGTTGGGGTACAAAGCTGCCTCAAGTTAAGAAATAGTATAACACAGGAATTTTCTGTATGCCTGCAATTCTTTTTAAAATCTGAAATTATTTCAAATTAAAACATATATATGTATATGTATATATTCATAACTGGATATGTGGATATACTTTAGCAAGAGCTAAGCAGTTATTTTAAAAAGTTGCCTAGGCACTGTCAATAAACTACAGATATGACACAAAACAAAGCAATGGTTAAATTACAAGTTCTGATTGGCATTGATAATGGCATAACAGAAATACACTTTGAAAATAATGAGATGTTTTCAAATCCAAGATGTAAACACCCAGACATAAATTATAAGAATGGTCTTAATAATTATGTAAAATTTTTAAAGGCAGGCCATGGGGAGTTGTTTCTACCATGGCATTGAGTATCATATCTGCCGTGGGAGCATCTTCCCACTATACAAAGGTAGTTGAAAGGGAAGAGAGATGGGTGGGTAGGGCACTGTGTTCTTATGTCCACCATACCTCAACAGGCCCTTGGTTTAAAAGCCAAGATGTTAAGAATGTCCCATACACTGACAAACATTTACTAAGTGCTAACCTTGATTAGTCAACATGATTAGGGATGGTTAGGATGAATTTCTACTACAAGGGCAATTAGATTCCATGAACCTTCCCATAGTACCAGGTACAAGACTAGCAATGCTGACATCCTTGAAGTTCAAGGCCAATGTCTCAAGCCCACCAGAACATTAAAAACCAAAGTAGAAACCCATAATTCCCAACATGCCAGAATTTGCACATAGTTCCTTGCCCTATCTGAGAACAGACCTAGGACATAGGGAGGACAAAGAGCTTCTACAGTTCATGTGGCTTGTCCAAAGTCTTTGTCAGGAGGAACTCTAATCCATGCTCTGCTTTGAACTTCATGGTATCTGAGCAAAGAACACCCTTTTTAATTTTATTACCTGCTGATCAGCTGCAGGCTCATTAGGAAGACTATGAAATAGTTTCTCCACTCGCAACACAACAGACTTCTCTGGGTCTTGGGTCATGAGGGCAAGGAACAAGTTTGTCCTGTGCTATGAGTTCCTGTACTCTTGAAGGATGGCCCATGTGGTACTCGGTGATTGTGAAATGAGTAGATGGATGTAATGAAGCTAACATCTCATTGTTTCTGGCGTTTGTCTCTGAAAGACCCTGAGGGAGCAAAATTGAGTAGGGGCTACAATAAGAAATAAGAGATTGAGCCGTGGCTCAAGTGGTAGAGAGAGCACCTGCCTAATAAGTAGGAAGCCTGAGTTCAAACCCCAGTATCACCAAAAAAGAAAGAAGGAGGAGGAGGAGGAGGAGAAATAAGGGAGGGAAAGAGGAGAGAGATAATTTACCAAAACTTACCCTACCCAGATACAAATGTTCAGAGACATGATAGCACAAAGACTTTGAAGAAGAATCCTGAATATACTGTAAGATGAGAGAAGCCAAAGGAATTGTAAATGTGAGGAAAGTCAGTGATGAAAAGGAAGTAACATAAAGATTTATTGTAGAAGTTCAATAGTTAATTTACTAAAGTATCAAGGACACCACTTCCTTCCAATTATAGATTTGCAATCCTGTTAGCACAACTAAATACAAAATCTTCATTTCCAAGATGTTAAATGCAGATGGATCTGATGAACTCACTTCAGCAATAATTTTGACTAATTTTAATCAATAAATTATATTAATATCTACATTCACAAGTGGCTTCTGTCAGCAGATTACTAAAAAGCAGTAAAAATGTTCCCTGACTTTCCTCAAGTGTGAGAAGCCCTGGTCTGAAGGTAATTCTCTTAAGAATTGGCTCCACTGCCATTTGTCATCAATGGGACAGCCAGACAAGGCCAGCAGTATCCAAGGGGTAGTAAGAAACAGCCTCTTGTTTCTTGAAATCAAAAGGACTAAATGGGAGCTGGGCTGCTGTTTTACAAGCACAAGACTGCTAATCCCCTTAATTTACCATGGATAAAAGAGCATGTTGTTCCCTTTTAAATTGCAAAATTCATTCTTAAATAAATCAGCAGAGGAAAAATCCATTATATGATCAACACCATTTAACTCAGAAAGATAAAAGCACATCTGAGTTACACCTGTACCTCTTTACTGAAAGTGGTAAGTTATCTGAAGCTAATACATGACTAAACTACACAGATAAATTTCCCAGTTTGCCTGGGAAACAGACAAAACTCTTACAGTGTTTATAAGATGAAAGTCATAGTGTCTGTAGAAACTACTTTCAACTTTTTTTTTTTAGCAAGACTGGGGTTTGGACTCAGGTCTTGGCACTTGCAAAGCAGGTGCTCTACCGCTTGAGCCACATCTCCAGTCCATTTTGCTCTGATTATTTTGGAGATGGGGGGTCTGTGAATTATTTGCCTGAGCTGGCTTCCAACCCCAATCCTCCCAATTTCAGCCTCCTAAGTAGCTAGGATTACAGACGTGAGCCTCTGGCACCTGGCAACTTTCAACATTTTGAAATTCTCATGAAGTCTATGTAGGAGATTTCTTCTAAAACCTACTGTATATGGTTGAAAACACCTGGTTGCCATCTTTAATCCAAATCCCAAGAAAACCTCAAATACATGACCTATAAAAATCACAGCCTTCTATACTCTAAGTTTTTATCATCCATCTTATATTCTGCTTTAAAAAAATCAGCAAATAACAAGAGCATTTGATATCAAGATTTATAGCCAGGCACAATGGCGCATGGTTGAAGTCCCAGATTGAGAGGCTGAAATGGGAGGATAACTTGAACCCAGGAGTTCAGAACCAGACTGGCAGCATAGCAAGACTCCATATCACAAAAAAATAAATGTATTATAATTTCAAGGATATTGCCTTATTTCTGTCACATTTAGTTCATCTTCCTATAATTTTTATCTAGGCTAATTTCTTGGTCATAAGAATTGTGCAGTCACATGGATTTATTCCCTTAAGAGGGCTCCATCCCTGGGTTAATACTCGGCTGAAATTCTTTTCTTTTTTTTTAAATGGAACTGGGGTTTGAACTTCAGAGCTTTGCTCTTGCAAAGCAGCACTCTACCACTTGAGCCATATTTTCAGTCCATTTTGCTCTGGTTATTTTGGAGATGGGGGGGTCTCTCGAACTACTTGCCTGGAATGGCCTTAAACTGCAATCCTCCTGATCTCATCCTCCCAAGTAGGTGTGACCAATGGCATATCTACTTTGCTTCAAAGTACTTCACATATACTACTTAATTTCATTCAATAGCAAAATTATAGATACGTAGCTTTTTAAAGTCAGATGCACTCTACAGACTAAAAACATATATAACATTGCAGCTTAAAGATTTCAAAAACACACAACGTTTTATTGTTGAAATTAACTTTTATGACCTATCCCCTTGCAAGCCAGACTAAGCTCCTTTAGTGTGAGACCATGGCCTTTTGTAGAGGTCAAGAAACTTTTCCAGAAGGGCCAGATGCTAGAAATGTCAGGCTCTGAAGGCATGTGCCATCTGTTCAGACAATCCAACTCTGTTTGTAGCAAGCAAATAGCCATAGACAATAGATACACAAATGCCTAAGGCTGTATTCCAATGAAACTTTATATATGGACATGGAAATTAGAAATTCCCATAATTTTCAGGTATTGCAAATCTCTTTAATTTTCAAACTTTTTAAAATGCATAAACTATTGTTACCTTGGGAGCTGTATAAAAATAATCCTTAGACTGGTTTTGGCCCAACGCTGAGGTTTGCTGACATCTGGTCTTACCCATCACTTTGATCTCAGTATCCAGTACATAGCAGGCTTTCAATACAAGTTACTCAAATCTGTGGCTCCAATCACAGACAATGCAGCTCCACAGGTTGACTGCATAGAGCACAATGGAGGAAGACACTTATGGTCCTCACACCGTTGCCTTGGTCGCTCTGTCAGCTCCTTCCTCCTCACTTCTGACAGCATCTGGAACAGGTGGTGGAGCCTTCAGTCACTTCTGGCTACTACAGAGTACCTGCCAGTCTAGTCACACTGCTCTCCTGCCTCTGACATGCAACTGCTCTCCTTCCAGCTGTCTGACCCTAGTGGGGCCCCAAATGGTGGGCTCCAGCCTTTTGCCCTCTGTGCTGCATTTGCGCCCCATGCACCCTGCCCTACCCTATGCTTCATTCTTGCTCATCCTTAGATGGAAAAGGAGATGGAGGGATCAGACAGATGAGAAAAGGCAAAGTTCTTGTCCTTGGTTAGAGCCCTCTGGTTCCCCCTTGCTGTTAGTGGTCCTTGGTTGTGCAGGTGCCCAGATGCTCTGTGTTCAGAGTGCTCCTGAGGGGCTGTTGGGGGCCCCTCTGGGGACCTCGGCACTGCATCTTCCCTTGATATGAGTGATGCAGTCTGACTGACTTCTGTCAGTCTTGGCTCTGCCTCCAGCCTTAACTCTGCACGCCTATATCCTAATCTCCTCTTCCTATAAGAACACCTGTGATATTGGATTAGTGCCTACCCTCATGGCTTCATTTTGCCTTAATTACCTCATTGAAGACCCCGTCTCCAAATACAGTCACATTCTAAAGTACTGGGAGTTAGTACATCAACATATGAACTAGAAGGGGACACAATTCAGCCCATAATCCTAGAATGCACTCTGCACATATTGGCAAAGGGCCTCTAAAAGGCTGAAGATTTTAAAACTGACGCAGTTGCCATGTTGGGCAAGTGTATTCCATCCATCCACCATGTTCAAAAGAGGCAGCTTCTCTGCAGATATTTTCAATCCTATTTTGCCTTGTGTGGGTCCCTTTCCCACGGGAGAAGGCTGTGCTTCGGGGGATGCAGCCTCCTTTATGGCAGTGCATGTGGAATCCAGCCCAGCATTGAATTGCATTTTAAACACATCCTGCTTCATTTAACAGCCCTCATTACTCATCCCCTTGACAGCAGTGTTGCTGGACCCATCCAGCCTGGCAGCATGATCAGCAAGTCCCTCCATCCAGGGCATCCTGCCAAGAACCAATTCCTCCTGCCTTGAACATTTTTTGGCTCCTTGTTAATCCAGTGTCGGCTTAAACGGCACCCCCGCAGAGAGGCCTTCCCCTGACCACGTAGCAAGCCTCACCATAGCACAACATGATCAAGGAAGTCACTAGTTATTTTCCTTTATGTCTACCAGCAATCTTTCCATTGGTTTACAGACCCCATGAAGAGCATTTCCTAAGGATGTTCACAGTGGTCAACCAAGTGTTCCAATTTTGGCTGGGGAAATTTTGTGTGCCATATGCCTAGCAGCATGTCATTTATGTTTATGTTTCTGTGACCTACACAGTTTGCTGCTGCTTTTTCCTGAAATGTCACCCAAGTGAAGGTGTAAGTATGTAGATAGCAGTGGCCCCAAGGCATGGTCCGGGAAGTCTTTAGCCCATGATCATTTCCATCAGCACTGCTCTCACAGCTACTTCATGTAAATATGAGATCCCAGTAAAAGAGGAGCATCCTGTCAAAAAGTAATTTCAACACATGTCCCCTATAGCCTTCCTACCCATCAACAGAAAATCAGAAGCCATCACTGTATCTGAGATCTAAGGATAGGCACTCTGATTGACTTCTGGAAGCCAGAAGGAATGGCTCCTATATCCTTAATGGCCATTTTGCTCAGAGAGGGATTTTTTCGGTGCTGGGGACTAAACCAGGGTCTTGTGTACGCTAGGCAAGTACTCTAACACTTGAGCCATGCTCCCAGCCCTTTTGTTTGTATTTTGTTGTTGAGACAAGGCCTCGCTGTTACCTTTGACCCTACTGGCCTCAAACTATCCGAGCCTCTCAAGTAACTGGAATTACAGATGTGCACCACCATACTTGGCAAAAGAGTGATTTTTGAAAGTAAATTCTACTACAGTACAACAACTCCCTTGAGTGTGAAGGAAGAAATTGCTTTGGACAAACTCCCTTGTACTTTATAATAACCTCAGACAGGAAAAATATGCTGTGTTTGACACATAACAGGTACTCAGTAAATGTATAAAATTGAATTGAGCACAGCTCTATATTCCACAATTAAATCTATTAAATTTAATCTATGGACTAGATACTTGAAGCAAAACCATTTTATTAACACTTTACCTTTTAATCTATTATTACTTTAATGAAACATCAGAGTGAAGTTTTTCAGACTAATTTATTCAAGCTTAAGATAGCTATGCAAAAGGACCCATTAATAAAGAAAGCACACTGTTATTAGAAAAGAAATTTTTAAAATAAACATGCAAGTGCTCCATTTACCACTTTACCTCCCAGAGCTGGCCTAATACTAAGTAAGTCTCACTTTAAAAGCATTTTCTTGTAGGGACTTGGTTTTGCTCAGCCTTCATAATGTTGTGAAAGTCAACATTAATGATGTATAACAGTGCTAGCCAATGGAATTTTCTTCTGTGATGGAAATGTTCTATATCTGTACTGTCCCATATGGCAGCCACTAGACATAAGTGGCTACTGAGCCCAAGAAAGAGCATCAGATGATAACAAAATGTGCCAAACACAGTCAAATAAGTCCTAATATTTAATGCAACTGGAATGACTAGAGAACAGATCTACAATTATATGGCCCCAAATATTCCCAAAACTTGGCCTTCACTCATTTTAGATGGTTTAATATTTTCTTTCCAAACTTATGAAACAGTCACAGGATCAAATTTCAAGTGTCAATATGCCTGCAGACTTAGAGAAGTAACAAGTCCTTTAAGTCAAAGACTTGCACTCAAACGACAGAAAAGTGTTAATCAGCTTTTGGTTTCAAGACTATATATGAATCTGGTTGACAGAGTTCCACATAAATAGTAGTCACCAGAAAAAAGGCAGTGGGGGGGAAGGGCACAATATTCTTTCAGAGTAGAAACACAAGGCAAACAGAGAAAGAAAGAAAAACAAAACAAACCCTCCACTTAATGCTGCCTGACCCATTGTGTTGCACCATCTGAAAAGTTCATTAAGGAGCATCCATCACTTGGACTAATACCTTCATTGAAGTAGCCCATCTCCTGTCAGTTATTTGTGGAAATATACAGATTAGTTTTTTATTTCTTTTCCCCAAACTCTACCTCAAAAGAATGTTCTCTGTTGACTCAAAGTCAGATTCCTTCCCCCACTCCCCCTGCAGTTGTCTGATTAAAGGCATGGTGGAAAGATTTGAATCCTCTCTGGAAGTTTTTCTTGGCATACACTTTCTACCTTTTAGGGCAGAATTGTCTGGTTCAAGATAGGCTATCTTAATTTAGGGAGCCAATATCACTGCTTTCTATCTCTGGTTAACAAAGGGTGTCCTTCCTAGAATGTCCTCACCCGAGTCTCACCTTGGCAGGTAAACACCCTAGGACAGCTTCCACTTCGAACAAGGGGATGTGTTTGTTTAGCTCTGACATCTGACAGTTGTCTAAAATCAGAATTAATGATATGGAGCAGCGCTGCCCAGTGGACTATTTCATGATCATAAGAATGTTGTGCTCCCCAATATGGTAGCCACTAGATATATGTGACCCTTGAGCCAGTGTTAGTCATTGGCAGCAATGTCTTGAATTGGCTGTCCCTTTCCCAGCTAGACTGACTAACACTGGAACCTCGATCTCCACCACCCTGAGCCACCCTGCATTTCTGGTCCTCATAGTCAAAACTGAAATTCTAACAAAACCCAAAGATGCTCTGAGACTTAAGATAATGAGTGTAAAAGACTCTCTGCTGCTGGGCATCCCACCAATGATGCCAAGAGAAGCCCCCAGGGCTCCATGCTAGGGCTTTCCTGTCTCCCATGCTGCCTCTTCATGAATTCAGTCTCCAAATTCCACAAGACTAGATTGGGTGACCCTGATGTGAACTAAGAAATTTGCATCTTTAAGGCAGCAGTGAGGAAAATATCAAAGGACCTTTTGCAGCACCTTGAGAGATGTATCATTTTCCCCTCCTAGTAAGGCTGGGATTTTACTGAAGATGACCCATTTCTGTTAGCCAAACCCACCAGAAGAAGCCTTTTCTCGTTGCCTTCAACCTTGGTTGTAAGGACAGAGTCAGGAAAGGCTGTACTAGAGGGAGAGGCAGCCAAGTCAGCCTGGCGATTCTAGCTCTGTCACTGTTAGGTGCAATGGAAATTTCCTAAAAGGAAGAGCTCACTTAACTACTCTCTCCCTGAAAAAAAAGTCAGACTAGATGAAGTTATCTTGGGAAAGAAAAGTCAATACACACAGGTAGAGATTTAACAAACATTTTATTTGTGTTAAGGAACAAAGCCACATAGAAATCTGTTTCAGTATACTTTTAGCTTTACACTTCAAAAAAGATATCAAATATCTCTCTTTTGCTTTTATTTAGCTAGTTATATGACTAGGATGGAAGATAACAAAATACCGAATTTTAGGGGAAGTCGTCCATTTAAGAAGAAAACACAATCTCTTTTGAATTATGATTTCTCAGTTTGTAATCTCATTTTAAAAAATACTAGAGAAATTCTTTCTAGAAATTACCGAGAATCAAAAAGTAGAAAATACCTGGAACTCCACCAGCTTCACTAACCAGTGTTAATGCTTTCTAAATATTAGGAACATATTTTTAACCTTGTGTTTTCTATTATGTGTATGTTTCCAAATGCAGATACATTTCTTCTTTAAAATAAAACTGGGAGGGGAGATAAGAAAGAGTAATACAGATGAGTATGATCAAAGTACATTGTATGCATATATGGAAATATCACAATGAAACCCCTTTGTACAATTAATATATGCTAATGAAAAACTGGAAGCTGGCACCAGTGGCTAATGCCTATAATCCTAACTACTGGGAAAGCAGAGATCAGTAGGATCCCAGTTCAAGGCCAGCCCAGGGCAAATAGCTCGAGAGACCCTATCTCAAAAATATCCAACACAAAACATGACTGGTGGACTAGCTGAAGTGGTACAGCACCTGCCTAGCAAGCGTGAGGCTCTAAGATTAAATCCCAGTACCACCAAAAAAAAAACCCTGAATTTTGTTATCTTGCTTCTAGAACTTAAGGTGTATTTTGGATGTATTTTCTCATCGTTAAATATTCTTCTATAATATAGCTTTTAATGATTATTTAATATTGCATTCATTTTTGAATCACATTTCTTTTTCACTATAATAAACAGTACCATTATATTCTTGAATGGAACAATGTTTCAGACATTTCCATTAATACCTTTAGTATGACTTTATATTTGGGTTTAAAAGGTATGCAAAATGGTAAGATTTTAATACATAATTTTAAAAATTTAAGTAAATATTTAATTTTTTTGGTGAGACTGGACTGGGAACTCAGGGTTTTGCACTTACAAAGCAGCTGCTCTACCACTTGAGCCATACCTTCAGTCCATCTTGCTCTGGTTATTTTCAGGATGGAGGTTGTTGAGAACTATTTCCTCTGGCTAGCCTTGAACTGAGTTCCTCCCTATCTCAGTCTCCCAAGTAGCTAGGGTTACAGGCCTGAGCCACTGGCACTGGCAATTTTTTAAATAAATTTTTAAATTTTTTTCGAAAAGGCATGTCAGTGTGCATACTTTTTGCAGTATATGAGTGTCCATTTTCCAGTATTCTTCACTAGATGTAATTGATCCTCAAAACAATGGTACAGCAGTACATAACTCCTGCATTGATTCCAATTCTTTGTTTCATAGTAAAGCCGAACATTTTTGTATATTGAATGGCCATGTGCATTTCCTTTTTTTTCTACAAATTGCTCATTTTATCTTTTGCCCTTTTTTCTACTGAAGATTCAATGTTCTCATTTTTTATGTGAGTTTTTATGTGCACAGATATTTCTTGCCAGTTGTTACTTCACCTTTCAATTTGATGTATGATCATATCTTCCATTTTTCTAAAAAGCAATCCTGTATTTCATGTCATCTCTACATACTTTTAATCATCTATAATAATTGGCCCAATATTTTCTCAATAATTAAGGGATAACAAAATGATTCTACTCTCTTTTAAGTTATCATACATATGTTAAGGTGCAGTATTAATATACATTTTGTATTCACATTTTACCTCCTTTAAATAGCACCCCACCCTTTGGCAGTACTCAGGGCTTTGAGCGCTTGCTACGTAGGCACTTTACCACTTGAGCCAGGCATTCAGCCCTTTTTCTCTGGTTATTTATTCTATTTTTTTGGCAATACTGGGGATTGAATTCAGAACCTCACACTTGCTAGGCAGGTGCTCTACTACTTGAGCCACTCCACCAGCACCTTTGTGGTTATTTTTTGAGATAGGGTCTTACTTTTTTCCCCAGGCCAGCCCGGACCACGATTCTCCTATTTTAGGCTTCTGCTATAGCTGGGATGACAGGCATGTGCCACCACACCCAGCTTTTTTCTGTTGAGATGGGATCTCGCCAACTTTTTTCTCAGACTGGCCTGGAACTGCCCTCTTCCCCATCTCAGTCACTGGCATAGCTGGGATTACAGATGTGAGCCTCCAGCACCTGGCTAAATAGCCCCTCCTTAAATAAACATTTCACTGTTCATTTCAAAATAGAAGATAGAAATTCTTTATAAGAGAAGCCTAGCTGTTTACAATACTTTCGCCTTGGGAACAGTGGGTTGATTCCCACAAATATTGTGTGAGGAAGAAGCCACTCTTCCCCACCCACTGTCCCCACTAGGGTCCTACTAGCCCTCACTTTTCATGCCATTCTCCAGGTTATTATAATGCAGCTGTTTGAAAACTCCTTTAATTAATATACTTGGACACTTGGCAATATCATCCAGTCATCATCTTGCCCTAGTACCTAGCACTTAGCCCTTGAATGTGATAAGGGCTCAAAGATTATAATAATAAATATAATAATGTTAAATTACAGGTTTTGATGGAAATTTGGAATTTGTGTGGTGATGGATGGATCACATGGTTCCAAAAAATCTAATTAGAAAATAAGAATAATTGATTATGGAATTTAAAAATTCTTACTTATGTAAGACCTGCATTCATCTTAATCATTTTTTATTTTAAATAAGATTGGCAAGCTAGAGATGTAGTTCAGTGGTATGGCACTTACCTTGCATGTGCAAGGTCCTGGATTCAATCCCCATCACCACAAAAAAAATAGTAGCAATACCAATATTTGTTAAGTTTGTTAAAGGCTGAGTGACATATAATCTAAGTATGGGCATGGGTTGGCTATATAAGAGCTCTCAGAGTAACTTCAAGACAATAGAATCCAGGAAAAGAACTGCTTATCTCAGCTTCATGTGTGAGTGACCTGAGGAGTAGCCCTTCTTACAAAGTCTCGCTTGGTGTTACTTAACCTATGACATGGGGCTAATAACACTAGCTACTTCATAAGATTTTGTATCAAATGAGATCTGTATGCTATAAGCTTATATAGTTCCTGGCACATAGGAGGTATTCAATGAAAACTATGATAATATTAGTGATAAATTATACTTCACATTCTCAATCTAAAGGAAAAATGGAGAAAATTTTGGTGAGGAGTAGAAATCAAAGACAGACTAGTGAAAGTGAAGTCGTCAGTCTGCATATTTATAGCAAGGCACAGTGATCCAGGCTAAACATATAGATATGTGTAACAAAACCATCCCAGGGAACAGCGATCCCCACACAGCCAACTCCTGTTATTCCACCACAGGTAAAGAACTCCTGCAAGAACCCAAAGGAATAGACAGGCTTCTCTTCTGAAGTAGTAATCTACAGACTAAAACCTTGCTAAGTCCTGGGTTGTTCCCTTTTTTTTTTTCCAGCTGCTCCAATTTTGATCTCCTTGGTAAATGCAGAGAGCTAGTCATAATGCAAGAACTACTTTGATACAAAGTTAGGCTCGTTCTTATTTAAACAGTCATGATGACGTTCGGCTTGTTCATCATAGCCTCAAGCTTCTACTACTTTAGGTCTCACTCCAAGACCAATAGGCTCACATTGAGCCTCCATTATTAAGTATCTGATTTTGTCAGGCACTTACTCGGAGTGTTATACACGCTAACTGAATTTGATCGGAAATATTCACTTAGCATCTGCTACATGGTCAGAACCATTTCAGTCACATGGGGTGAATATCTTTGGGAAGCATAATGTATGAAATCCACAAATAAATAAGGACAATATGATTTTTATTTTTAAAAGTCTGGGACTGAGGGTGTAGCACTTGCCTAGCATGCTCAAGGCCCCAGGTTTGAGCCCTACCACCACAAAAGAAAAAAATCTGTCAAGTATCAAAGGAACACAGAAAATACAGTGTCTACCTTGGATTTTGGAACATTGGTGAAAATTTCTGAAGGAACTGATGGTCAGACTAAGTCTTGCAGGACAGGCCAACATAGGAGAAGAGGGGAAAGACAACCCAAAGGAGGACATGCATTGAGATACAGCATGCAACATCCATATGTTTGGGATGGCCTTGGCATGGGATTGGAGTGAAGCGACTGTGAGAACCTGGAGAAGCAGGGTGGGGCCAGGGGATGGGGGCTTTTACAGGCTCCACAAAGGAGTTTGGCCTTCATCTAGAGGCCAATGAAAAGCCAGTCGAGGTTTTAAGGGAAGAGAAACACACTCAGACTTGCTTATAGGACAGCACAGCACAGGTGGAGAAGGAGACTGGTGCCAAGCTATAGCCGTACCCAGTTGGAGAGAGTCCAGGAGAGGATGGTAGTGCCTGAGGAATGACAATGGCTTGTGCAGAAGCAAAGTCAGTCTGGAGAAACCTTTTGGAGGTAAATCCGCGGGACTGCCTGCTAGTGATAGTGGAGAAGAGAAAGCAATTAAGGACCATTGAGGTTTCTACCTCAGCTAAACTGAGTGAACAGAGACAACCCTACCTTGTTCTCGGAATACAGAAGAAGGGGCAGGAGGGAAAGGATTGCAGTGTGGCCAGTTGGAGACATGTTAAGAATGAAAGACTCGCAGGGCAGTGAGGTAGAAGGAGGCAGCTGGAATGCTCAGCTCTTCCTGTGGACTTTGAATCCACTCATCTATTCCAAGTCAAAACATGTTTCAGGCCGCGGATCTTAGCAGCCAGGCAGCGTAGCTCCCCAGACCCCAGCAATCGCACGCGCCTCCTGCACCGCCACCATGCCCAAGAGGAAGGCCAGCTGGGCCGAAGGCGCACAGCGCAGGGAGAGTCCAAGAGGAGGTCGGAGGTCGGCCAGGTTGTCAGCTAAGCCAGCGCCTGCAAAGGTGGAGTCGAAGCCCAAAAAGGCAGCGGGGAAAGAGAACTCTTCAGACAAGAAAGTGCAAGCGAAAGGAAACGGGGGGCAAAGGGAAAACAAGCTGAAGTGGCTAACCAAGAAACTAAAGAAGACTTACCTGCAGAAAACGGAGAAACTAAAAACGAGGAGAGTACAGCTTCTGATGAAGAAGAAAAAGAAGCCACGTGGGACTAACCACGAGCCACATCTCCCCAGCGCTCCTCGTCTCCCTTCTTGTACAATCCAGAGGAATATTTTTATCCATTTTCTAAATGCAAGTTTTGTAGTAGCTCTAAAACCATTTTTTAAAAGGAGGGAATCCCACCTCATCCCATTTTTTAAGTGTAAATGATTTTTTTTTTAAGAAGTGAAATCATTCGCTGGTTTATTTTTTGGTACAACCAGAAAACAGTGGGATATTGAATTGAGGAGGCTTTGGCTGACTGGGGTGTTGGGGTAACATTCCATAGGTGGGCGTTAGTTGTATATCCTACAATACAAAGCACACTAAATGGCAATTTGGGTCACAGTTGCGCATTTAATATGTCTTGAATATTTTAAACTCTGGTCCTGTGTTGTTTTCTGGTAGAACTGTTTCTTAAAGAAAATCAAGATCTTGGCTGTCAAAATTGTGTGTGCTCTGTAACATTTGGTCATGGCAGTCCAGTTTTCCTAATTTGTTAACGTGCTGTGAAAGATGGAAAACTTGAGTATGTGGTGCATGTGAAACAAAATTATGAATCAGTGGAAGTAAAGTAGCAGATAATCAGCATTTGAAGATACGGTATTGTCCTCAAGGAAAATTTGCCTCCAAGTTTGAAGCTGGAATGTCACTGGAATAAAGAAACAATACTTTTAAAAAAGAAACAATACTTGGCTTTAGATTTTTGGTACTTGTGTAAAAAATTGTGTACAAATTGAAAATGTGTGCTGATCCTCAACAATAAAATCTCAATTGTGAAAGAAAAAAAAAAAACACGTTTTAGAGTCTCCTGTATTGAAATTTTGTGGCTCTAGAGCCGGGCACTGGTGGCTCATGCCTACAATCCTAGCACTTGGGAGGCTGAGACGGGGAGGACCGCAGTTTTAGGCCAGCCCAGGCAACTCTTTCTTGAGAATCCATATCCAAAAGAACTAGAGAAAAATAGCCTGGAGGCATGGTTCAAGCAGTAGAGATCCTGCTTTGTGACTTCCATGTTCCTTCTTCTTGTCATTTACACTGAAGCCATTCCCACACTCCTATCTTCACTAGCACCCCAGAGCTAACATCAGAGAATCCAAACACTGTCCTCTAAGAGCTGAACCAACTTGGCTTTCAGATGTCTCCACACCAAGGCCCCCTCTTCCATTTTCTCTGAGCAAGTCTACCAGTTAGTCCTTGCAAGTCCTGCAGGTCTGACCTCTGTCCTTTGTGTGCATTTGTTTATACATGATTTCTTTAATATGAATCCTGTGAGCTTTCATTTATTTTACCTTTAAACATCTTAGCCATTATTCCGGTCTTTCTTGACTATCTCCTGTGAGAAACCTTTCCTTTCTTTTGCTTTTGTTGTACAGTTTTATAATTGACTCGTCCAATCCACTAGCTTTTGATTTTCACATTTTCTGTGTTCTCAGAGCATCTTACTTAAATTCTTACATGATTTATTCGCAACATGATCTACATTTCTGTGGTTCAGAATTGAAACTTGCTGGAGGGTAAGGACTATATTTTGACTCATTTTTGTATTTCTCATATCCTATAAATATTTGATCATCGAATATAATTGAATTACCTAATCTTAGTCACAAACTAGAGTTCTAAGAAATCCAAAACTATTGAGAATGAAGTGTCTTGAATTATAATACATTTTTCTTCATTCCTGGCCAAGAAAAAAAGAACTCAACTTCCAGGATTTATCATAAACAAAGAAAGTTGGGTTTTGGAATATTTTCATCTTCGTCCTTACATTTTATGCCCATTTAAGATGAGACAATCTTCTGAAACTAGCACATTCAAAAAGATCATCAAATTTTTGTAGGTTAATAAATAGCATAACAGTTATGAACTTTGATCTTTTTTCCACAGGCTAACATTTTTTTTGTTTCAGAGAAAGTTAATCGCTACTGTTTGGAAATAAAAATTAACTCAAACTGAGTGAGTATAATTTTGTAAACATGATATTCCTAACAAATTCAAAGGATAGTTTCTTAAACAGAGGGGTAAGTACGTGTTTGTGAATCAACACCATTAAGTCATAGTGAGTCACATACAGTTACAGCAAGTCTGTACTGAATCTTTTGATACTTCTTCCTAGTTGTTCAATCATTTACATTGTTTCTGGGGCATTATATTGAAATTTTCCATGGTCTTGGCATATAATACTTGTTTTTCTAGGCTAAAATTCTCACAGCCGTGCATGGAGGTAGGAGATAGAATTTGGAGTCGTTAATCACTAATTTCACTGACTGTTGGAGTTTACTCAAATGTGTTTAGCCCTGCCCATACAAACTTCCTTTGCCAGCCTTTATAAAAGAGGTGTAGGGGCATTTGGTCATGTACCACTTTGGTTAGATGCTGTCATTTTCATAACAGAACATTAAATTACTTTTCTCCTGGTTGATATACAAAGCATATAAATTATTCAACATCTCAAAGTTTCTGCCTTTATGGTTTGGTTATTGATAATGTCTCTATCATGTTGAAATTACCAGCAGCCTATTAATACAAAATTTTTGAAGGATAAGGTCTCTATTCCTACAAACCAGAGATGCCAGGTAGTTTCTTGCAGCCACTCATCTATCCTGTACCCATGGCAGGCATTGTTAGTCACAGCAGAGTTTATTCAGACAGCTGCTATGAATGGATCAGAGTTGACATGCGAGTTGAAGCATACTTGCCATCCCGGGGAACAATAATCTGATTGCTACACTGAATCAAGCTAATGCAACTGCGCCATTCTGGAACTGTGTACTCTAAATTAAATGGGAAAGTTTGGAGGGTTCATAGAATAGGCTTAATGCAGGCTGGAGGTGTAGTTCAAGTGGTAGAGTGCCAGCCTATCAAGGGTAAGACCCTGGGTTCAATTCCCAGTATTGCAAAAAGATTAAGACATTATTTCCTTGAAAGGAACTGTGTATAATTCTTCAGGATCCTTTTTCCCCACTTAGCTCACTCTTTATAAGGATTCAGGATTTTTCTTTGTCCCACCTTTGACAAGGACATTTTCTTTTATGTTTAGAAGGAACAAATTCAGGCTTGTTTACTCAAGTGTTTATCTTATCACTAGCTGCATTATTTTCTCTTTTAAAAGATTCCCCTTTCCTTTCTTCCTTCACTATTTCTTTTATCCAACATTATCTTTATTTTTATAGGCTTCCTCAAATCATTTATAGACGAAGGTGAGTGTAATATTAACACAGCAACTTATATAAGCTGTATTTGACCCCATTTCATGTTAGTTTATTTTTTCAGGCAAGAAATGACTTACATGTTGAAACACATAGTATAAAGAAGGCAGAGTCCTCAAGGTCAAGGTGAAGTGAATAAAAATGTTTTGTTGAGAATTGTTATTTTCTCTATGCTCCTTCTATCTCAACATTGTGAAGGCTCCCATTGTTCCCAAGCAGAAATGGAATGGAGGGTGGGAAAGAAGGGAGCTAATATGTGATCCTAACATTTTTATTGCTGGCATATGAAGAATTATATGCAGCAGATCTCATTGCTTATGAAGGGGGGTGTGTGTTCTATATGCAAGTTAAACAGGATATGTACAAGGAAGATTTATTTTGTAAAGGACTATAAAAGTGGCTTCCTGTGTTTCCTGTCCCAAAATATCTCATCAATCAGATCAAGAATTCCTGTGATTACAAAGTCCTTTTCCACCTATGAACCCCCTTTACCACACTTTCACTTTGTCATTTATTGCTTTGTCAAAACCCAGGTTGGGGCAACTTCAGACTGTAAGCTCCTTGAGGCTTGTCTTATTTGTCACTGAGATATGATACTCAATAAATATAGTTTGAATGAATGAGTGACTGAGAGGCTAAAGGAGAATGCCCTTCCTCCAGGAGTGACCATTCAGAGATTCAGAATCTCTGCTTTAAAAAAAAATATGTGGACCAAGAGTTTTTAATGGAGGCAGCAAGGATAACAGACTACTTTCAGAGCACATAGCTACAGTGAGAGTTTCAGTGTCAGTGGGGTGATGGCAAGACAGGCCGGACAGGTGGCCACAGAAAATCATCAGGAGGAGACAACAGGCAATACAGTGTGCTTACTCCACGAACCTGCCTAACATTTAAGGTCGGATAAGGCCAAAGAGCTAGAAGAAACATTCTGGTTTAGAGGGTATGAGAACTTGCTGGAAGGAACACAGACCCACAGTTCAAGTTCAGAGGATATTTAAAAATTCGGGTAAATTGGGCATGGAAGCTAGCGGGAAAGGACAGTCTAGTGTTTGTTTCCCTATGGAGTCACCTGTTCCTAGCACGACAAGTCTTGGTGTTCGGAAAAGGGGAGAAACCTAAGGAAAGTCACTTTTTAGACCAGGCAGAGGAAGGTGGGAATGGTTCCGCGGGTGGGGCAAGGGGTGTGGCCAGAGCGGAGCTCAGGGGCGTGGCTCAGGGTGGAGGGGTGTGGCCAGGGCTGAGGGCCGAGGCCGGCACGGTCTGGTGGGGCGTGGCTAGGGCGGTACATAGGGAAGCAGCGGTGCGCAAATGTCTGGTGGGGGGTGTAGCCTCGAGAGGGGGCGAGGCTTTGATGGCAGAGCGCCGTCCCGGGTCCTCAGAGGCTAGCAAGCTGCAGGCTAAGTGCTCCAAGGAAACCGTCAGGTAAGGATGGCGGGCCCAGTGGAGTGGAAGCCTCAGCGGGGACGGGCGGATCCAGAGAGGACCGAGACCCTCCTCACGAAACCGCCCCGCCGCTCCGGGTCTCAGAGCCGGGACAGCTGTTGGTGCTAGTGCTGCCTGCGTTCCCGCGGGGCGTCCCTGACTGAGAAGGCCGAATAGGGCATCATCCTCCCCACCCCAGCCCTCTTTCTCCACTATGGGAGTCGCCAGACGGTTGCAACTCCTTTATGGTTCTTTGCACTTGAGAGAATAGTTGGCCCAGAGAATTTGTCCGGGACGGGAGTTCCTTGGAAGAGCATGTTGCCAGAGTTGGTTGAATTTAAGTAACTCAGTAAAGTCCAACCTGCTATGAAATAGCTGGAGACGAGAGTAAAGGCTACAAAGGTTGCAATTCCAGAAACCGAGGCTCAGTAAGCTGGAACTCACTGGGCTCTACATTGTATTTCTTCCCCACCCCCACCCCTACTCCCACCCCACTATGCCAGCAACCGGGGACAGACTCACAGCCACCCTCAGAACAGGGGATCACCATCACCAATGGAGAAATCTGAGCTTTCTCCACTCCCCGGTTATTTCCTCTGGCCTTTTTGTTTTGTGCCCCGCCCTAGAGTTGAAGGAGAGGAACTCCCAAAATACAAAATTGTTGGTGGCTGAGGTTCTTTGCGACATTTATCGTAAAAATGCTTCACCACCTTAGGCTGGTAACCACTTGTTACTATTAATGCCGGTGCCCTCCCCTTCCATGTATTTTCACTCGGAAACTTTGAGAACTACCAGGAGTTAATTTGGATAGAACTTGTTCTCTTTCTCAGCCTCTGAAAGCCACATTGCTTTTTGCTTCCCTTTCTTCCTTTGCTGATAATCTGGCTGTTTCCAGGCTGCGGCTTAAAAACTTTTCTGGAATATGGAGTGAAGCCCTACTTCTCCTGTGAGAGAAGCTGCCACAGGCCCCTGAGCTGTCCCTGCATATTCCTGAGTAGCCATCTGTCAGGAAATCTGTTGGAAATGGAAACCCTTTAAGCCTTTTTGGACTTTTCCTTCTTTCCTCAGATCTTTTAAAACCAGTACCTCAACTAGAATGCACTGAAAGGCCAAAAGCAGCAAAGGCACCATGTCAGCCCTGCTCTCCCTGAAGCCAGGAAAAGGGCTGTGACCACTCACAGTTGGAAGCCAGTAAAGTTTTGGAACTCTGATGAAAAGGGGAAAATGCATTTCATCTCATTGACTGCCCTGGGGCAGTTAGTTGTAGCACACAAAGCAATTTTGAAACACCTCAGATTAAGACCATGCTCCCAGGGAAGAAGTGGGTGAGAGGAGGAAGCTAAACTTTCTCAGTCAAAATATGGCAACATAATCTCCAATTTAGATTTCAAGGAATTGCAAAAGGTCTGCTGCCTTTTGAAACCAGGAGAAAATGAAGGGTGAATCTGATAAATTCAAGGAATTTCTTTCAATGTAATCATAACCTTTAGTCAGAGTACTTTTTTTGCTGTTTTGAATAGATACAAATAGTTTAATCAGGCAGAGTTCAAACTACTTCCATATAATAAATGCTCAATTTTTAAAAATAATTTTAAGGGCTTTCAGAATTTCTTCTTTTTCCAGCCATTTCTACATTTGCAAAACAGCAGATAAGGGACATGTCAAGAAATTCCAAGGATATACATAAATAATCAGTGATAACAAATGGCATATGGCATTCAGAGCTTAGCTTCCTTGAGGCCCATCAAGCCCATGGATACATCTGTATGGACAAACTTAAATACAGACAGATTTTTCATGAAATACAATCATGTGTGCTAGTAGTTCATTGTTACGTGTTATTTGCAGTTTCACAAGCTTGGATATTATGGGTTCAATAAATTATTACTTTTAACAGAAGAGATTGGACTTAGCCCTGAATATTAAAAATCTCATGTAATGGTCTGGAGGCATGGCTCAAGTGGTAGAGTGTCTGCCTAGCAAACACAAAGCTCTGAGTTCAAACTCCAGTACCAAGGGGGGAAAAAAATCCTCATGTATTATTATAGGTATTGTAG
Source organism: Castor canadensis (assembly GCF_047511655.1). Lineage (NCBI taxonomy): Eukaryota > Metazoa > Chordata > Mammalia > Rodentia > Castoridae > Castor > Castor canadensis. The sequence continues at coordinate 111,379,792 of NC_133388.1, forward strand.
TGTAGTGTTAGCTAAACTGAGTTTTTGCTTATTTGGATTTTCTTGGAACCCTCCTTACCCCTGACCTTCCATGTTCTGTTCCTTTCTTGACTCTTGTTTCTCCTCAGTCTCTTGGCATCTTTAATAGTTGTTTTTGTCAATCTCTCTTAGTATACCTGTAACTCATGGGGAGGGATTCTCCACCAGAGCTGCATTGCTAATGCTCCTAGGCCTTCCTTTTGTCTGTCCCACTGACATCTCAAATCCAGTATGATTAGTGGTAAGACCACCATCTTTCCCTTCCTTGTTTCTATGCCCGGTTCTATTTCTCTGTTCAGTCTCTCTCTTCCAGCATTGCTCCAGTCATAAAATCATGAGTCCTTCTTCTACTTTATTGAATGCCAAACCCATCGTTATTTTTTAATCAAAATGGCTCTCTCTCTCTTTTTTTTTTTTTTGTGGGACTCAGGCTTTTGCACTTGCCAAGCAGGTGCTCTACCACTTTGAGCCACACCTCCAGTCCATTTTGCTCTGGTTATTTGATTTGGTTTTTTGCTTGTTTGTTTGTTTTTGCTTTTTGTTGTACTGGGGTCTGAACTCAGGGCTTCATGCCTGCTAGGCAGGCACTCTACCATTTGAGCCACTCCAACAACCCTTGCTCTGGTTATTTTGGAGATGGGGGTCTCTCGAACTATTCGTCCCAGGTAGCCTTGAACAGAGATCCTCCCGATCTCAGCTAAGGTTATAGGTGTGAGACACCAGAACCCAGAAAAATGGCTATCTCTTGAACACAAAGTACCTTGTCCGTCTCTACTATCACTGCCCAGTTCAGTGCTTCATATCCTCTCATTTGGACTTTTGGAATTTAATTTCAAATTCTGCATGCCCAACTCTGACATACCCATTCAAAACCTATTTCATCCACTGTCTTCTCTGAGTTTATGGAAACTCTATCCTTCTAGTTGCTTAGACCAAGAATCTTCCAGTAATCTTTAATTCCTTTCTTTCACGTCTTACATCTTATATCTTTAAGATATATCCAAAATCCAATCACTTCTTAACATCTCCGTTGAGACATCCTTAGCTCAGTCCATGGATTATCCTAAACACTCTTCTTCTCTCCTGTTCTCTCCCATACGTTTTCCAAGAAGGTTTTGATTGATTTTGTTTTTGTTTTTCCCTGCTGGGAATTGGACCCTGGCCTTACACATGCTAGGCAAGCGCTCTACCACTAAGCTACAACCCTAACCCTTCCAAGTCAATTTTAAAATTTTAGTGTTTAAAAGACACTAAACAGTCTTTTAAAAATGTAAATCAGATTGTTACTCCTCTGCTTAAAAATCTCTATTTTCTCCACATTTCACTTAGAACAGTAGTTCTGGAGCAACTTCTTCCACCAGCAACATCTGGCAATGTCTGAAGACATTTTATTGTCACAACTCTGGAAGGTGCTAATGGCATCTAGTGGCTGCTAGTGAGTAGGGATTCTGCTGAACACCATACAACGTACAAAACAGCCCTTACAACCAAGAATCTTCTGGTCAACAATGCCCACGTTAAAAAACCCTGACTTATAGAGAAGCACTTATAATGGCCTAGAAATTTACTTGATCTGGCATCCATTGCCTCTGACTTCATCTACTACTTGTCTTCTTCCTGGTTCACCACTCCTGCACTTTTGGTCTCTTTTTTGTCCCTTCAATGTGCCAGATATGCTCCCACTTCAGAATCTTTGCACAAACATTTTCCCTTGCCTGGAATGCCCTTCCTCTATATACCCATATAATTAATTCTCTACCTCTTCTGTTCCTTTACTCAAATTTCCCGTTCTCAGTGAAGCCAAATATAGCGTTCCCTCCCCAGTGGCACTCCAGATTCATCTTATCCTGCTCTACTTTTCACTGAACATATTCGAATTGTCTCCACAACTGACTTATTTATTACATTTGTTGTTTATTAGCTGTATCTCCCTACTAGAATGTAAGCTTCAATGGTGGGGACTTTGTTTTATTCCTCAGTGAGCATAGAATAGTCTATGGAATTTAATCAATGTTCAGTTGATACCTTGAAGAAAGAAAGAATGAAAGAGTAATGGATTGAATGAAGGATGGTTGAAAGAGTCACCCATCCTTGACTTTTCTGGATCCACTCTTTGCCCACTCCCATCCATCTTGTGCTCTGCTGCCAGAGTCATCAGAAACCATTGGTGCTTCCCTCATACACACAGAATAATATTCAAAAGTCTTCCAATCTCTTGGGAACTCATAGTCCCTAAATTAATCTCAAATCTCTGTCAAACCCCATCTTCCACTTTACTACTCAGGCATCTGCATGACCAGTGCACTGACAAATATTAATAGCAGACTTGGAATAATGGGAAAGAAGTTTGGACATCCTTTCATCTTTGTTTGAAAAAAAACAGGTTTGGAATTTTGTTGTTGTTGTTTTGTTTAGTGAACAGGATGCAAAAGGAAGTCTGCAGAGTCGGGGCTCCCTACAGTGAGATCAGCAACATTCTGAAGGACTTTCATACCACTACAGGCAGTACACCACTGGGTGGTGGGTTTTGTAGATAAGTAGAGAGTAAGAGTGACATAAGCCCTTGGGAGCCTTTCTACCCCTTAGTCCTAAAGAGCCAGTCTGAAGGTATATAGAAGAAACTTTCTCTGGGCCAGATGTCATCATCAACCACCAGCCTTGGTGTTATTCATAGACAGTGTGATTACTGAGTGTGGGGCAGTCCCCAAGGTGTGACCAAGACTCTGACATTCATCCCCAGACTACCTCAGACTTCTCTGGGAGCCAGACTAACAGGCCTAAGACCTCCATGCAATTTCTTATGCAGGACGCTGTGCTCTGGCCATGTGTGTCCACTCTTACTTGTGTTTGTACAACTCTGTGGCCAAGAAGCATGCCCTTGGCCTTGTCTTATCACAACCTTCCATTTGAAGGCTGAGCCAGCACATCCCATCAGTTGAGTATACATTGTACCTGCGATCATCATCTTGGAAGTTACTGAGTCTCTCTTCCCAACAAAACTGTAAGCAAGAAAGGAGTCTTTATCTGTTTCTTTACCCACGTCACCCTGACACATGAATTGTTCACTCCAGAACAATAAGTTCTGCCTATTCCCCCTCCTATGAATTGTTTCAGATGCCTCTGCCCCCTATATTCTTATTATAGTAAACTGAGGCTGTCATCACACCAACTTTGATTAAGAGATATCTGTTCAGTTATGCTGAGTAAAATAAGTCAGCCACAGAAGAACAAATATTGTATGACTTCACTTATATGAGTTACTTAGAAAAGGCAAATACATAAGACATAGTAAAACAGAGATTATTAAGGGCTAGAGGCAGGGAGGAGCAATTTCTTGATGAATACAGAGTTTGTATTGGGAGTGATGAAAAAGGTTTGGGTATAGATGGTGGCAAGGGTTACACAACACTATGAATGTATGTAGTGCTGCTGAATTTGTATAATTACAATTGGTTAAGATGATAAATATTATGTATTTTTTACCAAAGTTTTAAAGAAAGCAACAAAAGCCAGGTGCCCATGGTTCACACCTAGCTACTCAAGGCAGAGATCAGAAGGATCGAGGTTCAAAGCCAACCAGGGCAAATACTTTGAGAGACCCTATCTCGAAAATACCCAACACAAAAAAGGGCTGGCAGAGTGGCTCAAGTGGTAGAGTGCCTGCCTAGCAAGCATGAGGCCCAGAGTTCAAACCCAAATACCACACACACACAAAAGAAAAGCAACAAAAAAGAGAGAAGTACTTGTTTTGCCTTGTAGATTACAAACTTTGGAGGGTGGGAAAGGGCATGACCAGTGCACTGCTGTATATAAGATAACTTGTTCACTGTTGCTTCAATTCAGGAACAGAAGGCAATGCAAAGGAAGCACAGAGTTGAAGCAAGTTTTCTCCATCTCTCTTGGCAATTTTTGAAATTTTATTTTAGTGTCAAATCAGTTTTATTAAAGGGAATCTTGACTAGTAGCCATTGTTATTAGCTTGAAAAATGAAATTAAAGGTCATCTAAAACTGGTTTCTATTTTCTTAGTTTTTGCATTTATACCATGGATAGCATTTTGGCATTTATATAATACTTACTAGCTTTTCCAGAGAGCTTTCTCATAGCTTGCACTATTTGAAGTCACAGAGAGTCAACTTCTTGGGCAGTGTTTCTGAACTATTTTTCCTGCTCCTCTGGTTCTAGATTCTTGCATAAAAAAAAGGATATATGTTAAGCCTTAACCTTAAACACATCAGTTGATATAATCCTTTTATTCTGCTGAACTACAACTATATGCATTTTCATGCTAAACATTGACTTTCCATTTAAAATACAAAGTTCTTAATCTGAGATCCCATCCAAGATGAAGGTGGGGACAGTGCTGGGTGCCAGGCTCAATGACTCACACCTGTAATCCTAGCTACTTGGGAGGCAGAGATTGGGAAGATAGTGGTTCAAGAACAACACAGGTGTTCAACGTCTGAGTTTCAACCCTGGTTCTATCCAATAGAGATAGATATACCAAGAGAGATGAGAACTGTTTACACTAAGGGTTAGGTTGATACTGAGTATGTCTGCTTTAGTTACTGGACTTTTTGCTATTTTTTTTTAATTTTGAAAATTTGGTAGTTTTTATATTCTGTAAAAAAATTATCGTATAGATAATTTTTTATGTAGAAGAAAGTATGAGTTAGGAGAATATTTTCCTATAAAAATGTAGTCATGGGTAAATTGATATGATATCTGAGATTTGCTTTAAAATAACCTGGGAAGCCAGGCGTCAGTGGCTCGCACTTAGTTACTCTGGAGGCAGAGATCAGGAAGATCGAGGTTCAAAGCCAGCCGAGGTAAATAGTTCACGAGACCCTATCTTGAAAATATCCAACATAAAAACAGGGCTAGTGGAGTGGATCAAGTTGGTAGAGTGCCTGCCTAGCAAGTGTGAGACCTTGAGTTCAAACTCCAATACCAACAAAAATAAAAATAAAGTAACTTGAGAAGGGGAGGTATAAGGAAAACATGATTGTCCATGGATATAGATAATTGTTGAGAAGGAATATTGGGTACATAAGTGGTTTTAATATAGTATGCTCCTCTATACAGTCCTACCTCAATCTGCAGGTGCTCAAGTCCTTTATATAAAATGATGTAGTCACAGTGTGTGTATGTATTAAAATATCACATGGTACCCCAAAAATATGTACAGTTTTATGTTTTATGTATAAGTAAAAAAGCAACTTTAAATTTAAAATTATTCAAACTGCAAAGAAATGGTACATGTTTGGGATAGATGTAATTCTTTTCTAATATTTTTGATCCATGGTTGGTTGAATCCACAGATGCAAAAATTCTGGATGCCCTCAATTGTTCCTTGGAGCATAGTGATAGCAAGTAACTCTGTTCCTGTTTTCACTGGAGCTGGTTTGCCAGGTGTGATTTTTTTTTCTCCTTTCACTTGGAGGTAGCCTTCTTTCCTCTAGCTCAGAAGGAGCAGGATCAAGGGCAGCAGTACAGAGAAGAGCCAGTTCAAAACCAATTAATAGCAGGGACATGCTTGAAGAGAGCAGAGAATGAAATCACTTCCTGTTCAGGATAATTGGGGATCATGATGTGTGGGTTTTATGTTTCCTTGTTTTTTTTTTTTTGTTGTTGTTGTTTTTGTTTTTTGTGGGACCGGAATTTGAACTCAGGGCTTCACACTTCAAAAGCACTTGAGTGATTCTCCCAACCTCAGTCCCCCAATCTGAGCCACTGGCACTCAGCATTTTTTTCCTTTGACATTACTGGGGTTTGAACTTATGGTTTCCTAGGCAGGTGGTGCTCTACCGTTTGAGCCACATCTCTAGTCCTAATTTTTTTTTAATTTTACACTTTTCTTGGGAAGAAAAATTCAAGTTTGTAAGGGAAATATGTCTTTAGTATCCCCTGAGTTTCTCTTTTGTGCTGTTGCTCCCCAATCAAGGCCAAACTTCTGACAGCCCTGTTTTTGACAGGAGAAGGCAGAATCTGAGGAGTTAGTTACAAGCACTCTGCTGTGAACTGATTTGCTGTGTGTTTCTCTGGTTCACCTTTTAAAGAAAATATAAACATTACTAAGTTAAAATTTGCATAATATAAAATTAACTTTTTAAAGTGGCATTTAGAATCTTCACAGTGTCATGCAACCATCGCCTCTATCTAGTTTCAAAATGTTTTTATCACCTCAAAAAGAAACCTGTACCCACTAAGCAGTCACTTCCCACTTTCCCCTTCGCTTAGCCCCTCACAACCACCATCTACCTTCCTGTCTCTGCAGATTTGCAGATTTGCATTATTTCACATGCTTGTTTTTTTTTTCAAGACAATGCATTTTACTTTACAGTAAACAACAACCTTTCCAATTTGTCTCAGTTGTGATATGTAGATAGCTTTAGATTGCTTTTTGGTGGTTGCCCATGCTGAGCAAGATTTTTTAATCTTTAAAACCCTCAGGACTCAATAGATGTTTTATATTTCATATCAAAAGTTCAAGTAACTTCCATTTTGGCTAGATCCCCTTTGAGATAGATGGGTAAAGATGAAGCCGTTTTCTTTAAAAATGAATTTGTTCACCACAGTCTCTTCATGTGACAAAAGCAGTTGATGATAGCACGTTCTCTTATTCTTGTTTAATCAGTAGTGGTAGTGGTGGCAAAAACTAACACATGCCTTTTGGGTGTGGCTTCTTTCACTCTGACAAAGTGTTTTGGAGGTTCATCACTTTATAGTATGTACCAGGATTTCACTCTTTTTTATGACGTTGGTTATCTTAGAATCACAGCATCCAACACAGTGCCTAGAACATAGGAAACAACAATAAATACTGAAATGAAAATGCATACTAGAAGAATTCCCATTCTTGTGAGACTAGGTTAGGTTCATCGTTAGGTTCTTTTAGATCAGGAAGAACTTTTGGGGTACTTACGGACCTATAAATAGAGATCCGAGACCTTCTTCTTAAAGAACAGGTGTTTAAAAGTATACCAAAATATAAGCAAATATACAGGTTGGGTGTGTAGATCAGTAGTTGAGCGCTTGCCTAGCATATTTGAGGCCCTGAGATTTCAACCAAAAAGAGGGAGCTAGGCTAACCTGGTGAGCACGCAGTCAGGAGAAGCTTTAAGGAAGAGGCTACCTTAAAAGATGGGCAGGAATTAACTAAGCATGATAGATAGAGTGGTCCAGAGAAGGAAGACTGTCTGCACAGGATTGAGGGAGCAGTGGGAGCTAGAGAAACTGAAGTCCCCAAGGCTGGTGAGAGAAAGGAACGAAAATGGACACAAAGCCAAGAACTTACCAGAGCCAGGGCATGCAACCTCACAGCCCCATCACAGTCATCATTCCTCAGATGGTGTTCCAGACAGCCGTTTGATGCATCTCAAGTGATCACACTAAACACTTCAAAATCTACAGTGAAATAAATGTGGAATCAAGAAAGAAATGTTTTTGTTTTAAATTTCAGAACTTATTTCTTCACTTGATACAGGGATAGGAGTTTTCAGGAAAAGTGGATGAAGCAATATTGGAGCAGGGGTGGGAGGCTGGTAGGGGAGAAGTGTTCAAAGTTAAGAGTACCATAATTTGGAAGCTCCATAATGAAAGCATTACCTTTTGAGACTTTCACTGGGAACGTATGACAGGTAGAGAGAGAGTTCAAGAGTAACCTTGTCCACTTTCCCCATGTTCCAGGGCCATAGTATTACATCAAACACTGGCAAAAAGCCACAGATTATATTTAAGCTTAGATTTCAAAACTGCCCATGACTATTTTGGCAGGATGTATCTTGGCTTTTGTTTTTTAAAGCAATCCAGAAGAAGATGATTATTTTTATTCAGAATGCCTGGAGGGAGTTTTAATCACTGGATTCTTCCTACAAGTAAATATGCTGAATAATTAATTGGGATTTCTGAGAGTCATTTTTTAATTTTAAGAAACTGTACAATAAATAGTCTTTTTATTCATGTGGATGAAGAGAATCTTTTCTCTGGGCCTTTACTATTTGCAAGCCCTGAGGGAAAGGCCAAACACATGAGTCAGTCCTCTGAACCCTGCCTGCCACTGAGGGACCAATGAATTTGAAGAACAAGAGCCAGCAAACTGTTGACTTGTTTGCCCTCCCCCAACCTCAGGGTGTGAGCTACCAGTCTGAATGTTGTCCTACTTAGACATTTCTACATGATTTTCAATCTCTGTCACTGATAGTTTTCCCTCCTCTGCCCTCCTCCAGGTTTTTAGGTCCTGCAAGTTACCTGGCAACTGACTGAGATTTCAAGTTAGAGATGGTAGTGATGAATCAACTGAGGGTGATTCTTCAAGCGTCTCCATGCAAATTGCTGTGGAGAAGGTTCCAGGTTCCAAGGTCCATGCCAGTGAGGCCCTGCAGTCTCTATACCTGCACTTACAGAACTGGGAACCGAGCCTGTGAGTATTCCATTTCCCTAAAGAGAGCTAAAAGGCTTGTTGAGTTTCTGACACTCACGTGTGTTAAGCATGTGCAGATATGGTGTCCTTGACATTCCAGTATGGGATTATATGCCTAAGAACTGAGCATGACTGTTTCTCCATTGACCCATTAAAGTAAATGTGGAAAGTCCTTTCTTGATGAGTTTTAGCATGCTAAAATGCTGCCATATCGAAACTGGGCAAGAGATGTCCAGTTTCAAAGATTTTGAAGTCTGTTATCTTTATTGTTTTTATTGACAATTGTTGATCCACAGACTGTAAATTATTTCAGTGAATCTTATGTTCCTGGAAGCTGGATATTAATGTTTTCAAACAGTTCAATAGCTTTGTGTTCTGGACTATTCCATCCTGAGTTACAAATCCCAGAGTTAATTCTAGCTGACCACCCTGCAAATGTGGACGATCAAGTGAGGCATAAGTTGGTCTTCCTCAAAGCTCCCGTTCCTCCCAAATATAAGTTACAGTCCACATCACGATGTTGAAGGGATTATCCATCATGACATTGACATAGGAGGTGGGTCATTCTGTGCTGGGGGTTGGGGGTGGGGACTGTCCTGAGTACTTACAGGATTTTTGCAGCATCGCAGTCCTTTAACCACAAAATACCAGTAGCATCCTTCTCCCTCAGTTATAAGAACCAAAAATGGCTTCAGACACTACCCAACAAGCTCTAGGGAACAAAAGTGTCCCTTGGTGAGATGATGGGAGAGGATAATGTATGCATTTGTGGAAGAATGAACTTGAGTTTATGGAAGATGAAATGAGGAAGGAGGGAGGGGATAATGGGAATATAATGGAAGGTGTGAACTTGTTTAAAGCATACCATACACATGTATAGAATTACTACAGTGAATCCCCATATATTATTAATGTATAGTAACTCAAAATATAACAAAAAATAAATATAAAAAGAAAGATGAAGTGGCTAAATATATCATTAAAGAGAAATTTTTCATATTTTCCATTATTTAAAAGAATTTGACAGTTTTCAAATGTTGGCCTACATGAGATGTAAGTTTCTCCATTTTTTTTATGTTTACTCTGACCCCATACATACATAATAAAAAGGATGGGTAAGAACTGAATACTTATAAACTAGTAATGCTAATCTAGCTAAACCCAAGGTTTTGAAACTGCTCCATAAATATATTTGAATTGTAGATTTATTTTCCTTCCTTCAACATTGACTGTATTCTCATCAAAATAAACTGGCCAGAGTCATAATAAATTTCTGGTTGTTGGGTGTGGCTTCCTACAAGCATGCCTACATCCTTTCCCCACTGACTTACTCTGAACTCTGGTACTTTGTGGGCTGTGGCTTAAAACAGAAAAAATTAGTCATATTTATCTAGTTACTAAAAGTTTCCTTTTTTTTTTTTTAACAAAAAGTTGAAAGTCAAACATCTAAAATCCTGTATGCTGTGTGTTTAAGACAGTTTGCTGCTTTTGGGGCAACAAAACAGTAGTGGCCTGAGGAGGTGGGGCTTCATTTGACTAATTTCCCATGTTGTATGACACGTTCTTGTTTCTAAGTTGGAAGGAAAAGCAGGGCACAATTACCATTTTTTTTGGCTTTTGGCATGTTACACTGTCCTGGCCTGTTTTCACTCAGGAGAATATTATGGTCCTTGCTGCCCTCCCCCCCCCAAGAATATTTCTCCTTTGATATCCCATCCTTCCTTGCTTAGTTGTGAAGACAATGCTCATTGTTTCTGGCAGCCCAATAGCCAAACAGAAGGCCCAATGTACACTGGTGACTAAAAATGACCAGAGGTTGTTTAGAGTTAGAAATTCAGTGTTGGCAGGTACTTTTAGCATTATGATTACCATCATCATCATTCTTACTATTGTCATAGGTTCAGCACCTGCATCAGATGTTCTAGTCTGCCCATAATTTTAAGGTGAACTGAAGCAGAGTAAGGAATAAATGAAGTAGGAGGTTGTATCCAATTAAAAAAACAACATTTCAGGACAGCCTTGTGCTCTGTGCTTTTACCTTCACTCCCTGCCCTCCCGCCAAATAATCATTGGCTGTCAATTCAAATTGCTGTTTGCTGTTATCTCAAGAAGCACTCCATCACTATTGAGGATGTATAGCCTGATACCTATTAATTACTCTCAAAATAAAATCAATTTTACTTAGAGTGACACTCTAATTGCCTAACTGTTACATTAAAATTTTATCTATTATTGCTGAGGGCTGGGTGCCAGTGGCTCACACCTGTAATCCTAACTACTTGGGAGGCTAAGATAAAGAAGATCAAAGTTCGAGGCCAGCCTGGGCAAATAGTTCACAAGACCCCATCTCCAAAAGTAACCAGAGCAAAATGGACTGGAGATTTGGCTCAAGTGGTAGAGCACCTGCTTTGTAAGCACAAAGCCCTGAGTTTAAATACCAAACCCACCAAAAAAAAAAAAAAAAAAGGGGTTGAGGGTATGACTCAAGTGGTAGAGAGCCTGCCTAGCAAGTGCAAGGCACTGAGTTCAAACCCTAGTACTGAAAAAAAAATTTAGACATAAGATTTTAGACCATAGGAAAATGAATTTATTAATTTAGTTATTCTTAATAAAATATATAAAAATATACTCTAGAATGGAAATGGTACAGATTTGTTATTACTTCAATGAACCATGTAGGTAATTCCATATTTTCTAATAAACACATTTTTAAAATACCCAACACGAGGGCTGGTGGAGTGGTTCAAAGTGTAAGCCCTGAGTTCAACCCCAGTACTGCAAAAAAAAAAAAAAAATTTAAAAAGTACAAATTAGTAGATAAAATGAGTTTTACTAATATGTTTTACCCAAGATATCCAAAATATTAGCATTTTAACATGAAATCACTGTAAGAATTATAAATGACAGATAGAGTCCCTATCATTATTCATTTATAACACATCTCAATTTCAACTAGCAGCATGGGGTAAGTGCTGACCATATTGAAAAGCTCAGGAATGGAAAGTAATAAGAGGAAAAATTTGAAACATCCTAAATTTAATTACAAAGGACCTAAGGATAGAAGGGAAAAGAGATGGGGGAGGGGAGGTTAATTGTTTCTCCTTAGGGGCTATCTTCCTTTCCCAAAGCTTTTCCTGCTTCAGGTAATCCTGTTCCTTTCATCTATAGTTCATGTTAGGTTCCATGTAAATAATTAATGCCTCTTTCCTCACACTTTCATTTTAAAGTACTCTGGTCTGGGGGATCCAGCTGCTATCAAGCCTTGTCCCAGGACCGCTCCTTTCTTTCTGGCTAACACCCATAATGGCCCAATAAATCCTTCTATTTCAGTCTTAGTTTCATCAAATTTTGGGTTGACAAGACAGTGGATACTGAGGAGTAAGAGCAGATGAAGGGATGCTTAACTTAGGGTGGGATTGTCAGGGAACAGGCTTGAACCAACCATGAAAACCTGGTAGAATTTTAAAAATGGAAGAGAAACAGCAGATTTGATCATGTGAACTGAGAGGGTATTGGGGGTAAACCAACTTGTCTGGTAGAGAGTCGATGGGTGTGTGGTAAGGTTGGAGAGTCTGGTATTGACTCTTTGGTTTTCTCTATCAGTGAAATAAGAATTTAGTGTCTCCTCTGTGCCTGGTACCAAGTTTAGCCTAGGAGGCTATAGAAAAAGTATAGGACACAGCCCTCATGGACTTGGAGTTAACACAGACCCTTGGAGCAGATAAACACACATTACATGAGGAATGGTAGGGTGCTAAATGGTGTGAGAGTTAATGTAGTGTGAGTTCAGGAAAAAAAACAAAGATCAGAGTGGTAGAAGAAAATGTCCTCACAGAAATAAGACAGGAAGCACAGAGATTTCCATAAGTGGTAAGGAGAATGAAGGGCATTTAAGCACAAGCGAAAATAGAGCTAACTCTGTGTAGGTGGGCAGTTGTAAGAAGAGTAGCATGACAAGAAAAGCAGCCAAGGGAAGATGAGAGCCTGGGAAGGAAGAGCAGGGATGAGATGAGTAAAGTGAGGTGGGCCTGCATAGGAACACCTGGGCACTTGGACACAGAAGCTACAGCTTGATGTACAGTCTTTAGCACGGACACAACATGATGAAGCTGGTAATCGAGGAAACTGCAGAGTGACAAAACACGGGCATGGAGGGATGTGAGAGAGGAGGGAGGGCTATCAAGGCTTCCTATGAAGTCTGGGGTATATAGGCCTGACCTGGGCAAGGGAAGGAAGAGATAACCCTGAAAGATCCTTGGGAAAAAATAATGTGGTGATCACTGAGGCAACAGGAAATAAAGTAAAAAGGAGAATCAAAGTGTTTTAGTGTATTTGGGCTGCTATAACAAACTCCCTTAGACTGGGTAATTTATAAATAACAAAAATTCATTTCTCACAGCTCTGGAGGCTGAGACATCCCAGAATAAAGCACTAGAAGATTAGATATTTGGTGGGGGCTTGCTCTCTGTTTTAAAGATGCACCTTCTTGCTCTGTCTTCACATGGCAGAAAGAGCTAGAGAACTCCCTAGAGTCTCTTATAAGAGCACTAATCCTGTTCATGAAGGTTCCACCTTCATGACCTTCCCCATGGTACTCTTCCTCTTACTCATTTGATCCACAAGTATTGATTGAAAGCCATCTGGCTTGCAAAGGAGTAGAGGAGGCAGATAATTAAGCACATCCATGTAATTATAACTATACCTGGGTAATAAATGTTGTGGCGAAAAATCAGAGTGCTATGATTAAAACTAATAATATAGGGAATCATATTATAAAAGGACAGTCAGAAAACTTTGCTAATGACAGGGGTAATTAAGCCCAAGACCTAAAGGTAGGGAGCCAGCCCTGAGCTGAATGAGCAGAAATTTATTTCTGCGGAGAAGCAGGAATTAAGGGGCTAAGGCAGGAATAAGCTTTCCATGTTTCAAGGGCTGAAATAAGGGACAGTGTCAAGGTTTGAGAAATGGGTGGTTGCAAAGAACTGGATGTCTGTGTCCCCTTAAAATTCCTATGTTGAAATCCTTACCCCCAAGATGATGGTTTTACTAGGTGGGGCCTTTGGGAGGTGATTAGATAATGAGGACTCTGTCCTTATAGATGGGATTAGTGCCCTTATATAAAGATAGTAAAGAGCTCCTTGCCTTTTCCACCATATGAAGGAAGACACAGCTGGAAAACAGCTGTGTATGAAACAGGAAACAGTCCTCACCAGACACTGAATCTACCAATGCCTTGATCTTGGATGTCCCAGACTCCAGAACTGTGAAAAATATATTTCTCTTGTTTATAAGCTATGCAGTCTGTGATACTTTGTTATAGCAGCCCAAACAGACTAAGATAGTGCCAAAGCACTTATTTAAGTAAAAGTAAGACCGAGCATATTGTCAGCATGGAATCTAAAGGGGTTTTGTAACTCATCGGCTACGGATTCTTTGTGTGTGTGTGTGTGTGTGTGTGTGTGTGTGTGTGTGTGTGTGTGTGTGTGTTGGCAGTACTGGGGTTTGAACTCAGGGCCTCATGCTTGCTAGGCAGGTGTTCTACAGCCACGCCACCAGCCCAAGGGTGTTTATTAGCATCTCTGCCTTCTGTCCACTAGAGGCCAGTAGCACCCTCTCCAGTTTTGTCATCCCAAATAGGCTCCAGACATAGTCAAATGTCCATTAGGGGCTGCATTGCACCTGTTGAGGACCACTGGTCTGCACACTCAAGAGAGCTCAATGCTTTGCAAAAAACAAAATAAGCCAAAAAAAAGAAAAAAAAAACAACCCAAGGCTAAGATCTTGACTTCCAGCTTTGGGCAGCTACCAAAGGAAGTGAAATGTTTCCTCCATACAAGTAAACCAGAGGCAGGTTTCTGAATTTTATGTAAATAGGAGAATGACCCTGACATATGCAGGAGATTTGCCTGAGTAATAAAACAGCTACTTTTAGCCAAATCCTTACAGTCATTCTTTTTTGTGTGTTTTTGTTTGTTTGTTTGTTTGGGTGGCACTGGGTTTGATCTCAGGGCTTCATGAATGCCAGGGAGGCGCTCTAACAATTGAGCCACTCCACCAGCAACTTAGACTCATTCTTGATGGTGGGACAAATGCAGAGGGTCTTTGCTAATGACTTGTACCAATTTATGTTCCTCCTACTTTTCCTGTTGGTCTTGATTCTACCCATCTGTGGTACTTCTAAAAGAGAGAATTGGACAACCCTAAACTGGTACATGTGGGTTCTATTCATCACCCGTGCATGTCTCAACAGATCTGTGCTGATATTTGTCAGGGACTTGCAGAGAAGACCTGGGATACTTATCTCTGAAAATCATCAGCAATGTCGTTAGTGCCTGTGTGGAACAGAATGTGTGTACACTACAATAGACCATGTCTACATTCTTATGACAAACTTTGAGCTTAAGGGACTTTAACAATGCTGATATTGGTACCAAGGTTTGCATGGTGACTGCCTAGTCCTTGGAGATGATTACATAGAAATGAACTCAGCATACACACCGACGTGGGATGAGCATTTTACTGGAGCAGGCTACACAAGCCTTTATTTCTACTAGCCAGCTGTTTGAAAACCAATGATACTAGATTGAAACCTTTCTAAAACCTCTTCCCTTGTTTCCTTTGTTAAAAAAGAAGTCTGTTAGTGAAAATTAAATTTGTCTTTGTATTTAAAGCCAGTTTTGGTGGTCAGAGCTGAGGAAATGAGCACTGAAACAAAGAAACTCATTTGCGAAAGCTCTGTTATCCATGTATCTCTAATCTGCACATATTGCACAGCTACTGCTGTGGCAGGACTGGTGGCACTGGGTTTAGGTGACAGTAGTGGGCAGACTGAGACGTGTTGACTCTGCAAGATGACAGGATGATGATCCCTGCAAGGTGCTCCCCTGGTTTTTTCTCTGTCCTCTGCTTTAGGCAGTGGTTAGGACCTTAAGTGGCTAATCCCTAAAACCTTTAGTTGTCCTTGGCCTCTGGGTTCTCCCCAAGTGGGATTGCCTAGTGTGATGCTAGGTAGTGAGCAGCCTTGCTAATTGCTCTGAACTGCTCTTTCCTAGTGCCTCCATTGTGGGAGAACTTGGACCTTGTTCCTGCAGGTGATCGGCAGTCACCCATCAACATCCGGTGGAGGGACAGTGTTTATGATCCTGACTTAAAACCACTCACCGTCTCTTATGACCCGGCCACCTGCCTCCACATCTGGAATAATGGGTATTCTTTCCTTGTGGAATTTGAAGATTCTACAGATAAATCAAATAAGATCAGGTGTTCTGGTCTACAGTTTAAAGGAATAGTATCTTGTCATCATTAAACACATCAAACTCCCTCCATAGTAGTATTGGCTGCTTTGTTAGCAATGTCATGCAACTCATTGGTCTTGCTTTGGGAATCTATGAATAAAGTCCTTTCTAGTTTTGTTTTGACAGTACTGGGGTTTGAACTCAGAGCCTCACACTTGCTGGCAGGTGCTCTACCACTTGAGCCACTCTGCTAGACTTGTTTTGTGTTGGGTATTTTTGAGATAGGGTCACCAGAACTATTTGCCAGAAGCTGGCTTCAAACTGTAATCCTCCAGATCTTTGCCATCTGAGTAGCTAGGATTACAGGCATGAGCCACCGGCTCCTGGCTCCCTTCTAGTTTTAATGCACTTTTCTTCTACTGTTGTAGGTAATATTTTTATTACTAAATATATATAGATAGATTTTATATTTGGTATAGAAGAGAAGATGTGAAATTGAAGCTTTATCAGAAGTTTATTTTGTATGCATATATTAAATATACACTAATTTTCCTCTGCTGACTTTACATGCACTATTATATGAAATAGTAATACTATCAATCATATTTAACT
Organism: Castor canadensis; assembly: GCF_047511655.1. Taxonomy (NCBI): domain Eukaryota; kingdom Metazoa; phylum Chordata; class Mammalia; order Rodentia; family Castoridae; genus Castor; species Castor canadensis. The sequence continues at coordinate 111,396,078 of NC_133388.1, forward strand.
CATCAGATTGCAATATATTTGAAATGGGGCAAAAAGTATATGTATGCACTAGGTTACAATTTTAACAACTAGTTAAGACTAGTTATATATTAGAGAAGTGGGAACTTACATTATGTTAGTTTTGTTAAACAATATTGCTTAGTTTAAAAGAAACACTTTGAAAGGGTTTTTTCATTCAAATATTATATTGCTTTTGAAAGTTCTCTGTTATTCAGCCTAGTTGGATATAAACTAATGTGAATGATTTCAAAGTCTACCTGAAAGTGTTGATGTTTGTGGAAGGCAGAATATAGTTTATTCTATGCCGGTTTCTTCTTTTTGCTTGTTTTTGTTTTGTTTTGCTGGGATTTGAACTCAAGGCTTCATGCTCGCTAAGCAGGCTTATTTTGTCTTTTTAAACCCTATTTTATTTTTATTTTGCAGTGCTGGGGATCAAACCAAGAACTTTGTGCATGCTAGACGAGTGCTCTGTTACTGAGCTGTATCTCCCCCACCTTCTTTTCCCACTGAATTTGATGGTATCAGATATTCACAATTAGTTTGAAATTGTTATTATTTGAAATAATGTATCTAAAGTAGTTATTTTCAATCAAAAACAATTTTGCTACCCTCTTCCCTGTGTCTCCATCCCTCCTCCCTGGACTGGAGACTCTTGATAATACCAGAGGCATTTTTGGTTGTTACAATTTATGGGGAAGGGTACAGCTAGCATCTAGTGGATGGAGACCAGGGATGGTGCTAAAGATCCTAGAATACATAGAACAACACCAGTGATAGTCTCAAATATCAATAGAGCTTAGGTCAAGAAATGATTTCAAGGAAATTTGTTTCTCTCATGAATATGAGAGAGTCCATGAAAGTGATAATGAATGAAGTAAAAAGTATAATTTAACAGCATAAGTAGGATGGGTGCCAGTGGCTCCCTAGTTACTTGGGAGACTAAGATTGGGAGGATTGTGGTTCAAGGCCAGTCTGGGGAAATAATTCTCGAGACCCCTCACCCCCACCATCTCCAAAATAACCAGAGCAAAATGGACTGGAGGCATGACTCAAGCAGTAGAGTGCCTGTTTTGCAAGCACGAAGCCCTGAGTTCAAAAACAAACAAAAAACATAAGTAGTAATCTTCTCTCCTGCATTTATCTGGCTCTGGGATTCTCAACTGTACCTTTGTTTTATTTGTATTTTTGTAGTGATGTCCTGATATTTAAACATGGCTCTCTGGTCCAACTGCAAACAGATTATTCCTCCAATGGCCTTAATCTCACTCCTCTCTGGTTGTGTCCCCTCTGACATATTCCTCTGGTATGATTCAGGATTTTTCAAGTCTGTTTTTTATGGCTTAGGTATCTCCACATCTCCTATTCCCTGCTTTCTGCTTTATGGTATGACATGGTCCCCAATCCCTGAACATTTTACTTGCATATTTCAAACTAAGAAGGAATTGCTCCTATTCCTTCCAGATTCATGGGCATCTTTCTTAATTTCCCCAAATGCTAGAGCATGCCCGCATCTCAACTGGAAGCTCATAGCATTAACCTGTGTGTAACCTGTAGCATTAACCTGTGCGAGTTCCAGAAATCCTTGAAACAGCAAGCTAAATTCCTGTGTTCCCGATGGCCATCTTGCACTCTGGTGAACTCTACTTCTCTCCCTTGGAGCTCTACCATTATCCCTACCAGAGCTAAATGAATGGGCAAACCCAACTATGGAGCACCAACTCTCATGCGTTGCTGTGGATGAGTAATCCTTCACGTCCCAATCCTATCTAAATCCCTGGTAACCTTCCTATACTTCTTTTAAAGCCCTTGGCAGTCTAGCAGCTGGGCATTACCAATGTATCATTGCCACATTGTGTTGGAAATCTTAGAAAGTTGTCTAATGGGTTTTTTAACTGAGAGCTTCCAGGGTAAATAGCTGCGGGGGCAAGTTTAATCTTTCCTTTTCTTTTGAATAGTAGACTTAAGATTCTTTATTATTATTATTTAGAATTCTTATCCATCCATTTACATGGGTAATCTCAGATAGAAAATAACTGAACCATGCTTTCATGATAATAGCTCTTTAGGTACCTACAAATCTGAGTAAATCGTCCCTTGATCCTATCTTCTCTGGGTAAGTCATCTCTAGGTGAGTTAGTCATAGCTTTTTAAAAAATGCAAGAAATATGGCAGAGATGTTGTTTTTTCACTTGTTGGGTCAGAGAGGACTAAAACAGTCACTTTTTATCATGCTTTAATAATTATTTTCTATAGAATAATATCAGTCTTTGGTAAACACCTAACTTTCTCTATCCCTCTCTTTTTCTTTTCAGTGACTGCCTCTTATTTCCTGCTTTATTCTTCACTGCTATTTCTCCATACTGTTTCAAAATAATCAGTAGCATTCAAAAAGGGGGAAAAAAATAAAAGAACAAATGAACATAAAAAATAAAGAAAAAAGTAAAAGAAAGCAAAGACACTCTAGAAACAAAGAAAAGCAAGAAACAATTTTAGAAAAGGAATAATCCATCAACACCAATGTCTATGAATTTCAAAATACAAACAAAACAAAACAAAATACCCTAAGAAATGCTGCTACAGTGTGCTTTACACAGACCTGGAATAAAGTGAAGGAAAAGGAGCCAGGGAAAGTATGTGACAAAAACATACTATAAAGTATGGCTAAAGCAGTGCTTAGAGGGAAATTATAGATGAAAATGCCTATAACAGAGAACTTCCTCCCCTCAATAAGCCTAGCTTTCTACCTTAAGAAACTAGAAAGAGCAAATTAAATCCAAAGCAAGAAAAAAAAAAGACATTAATAAAGAACAGAGCAGAGATCAATGAAATCAAAAGTTGTTTCTTTGGGAAGATTGACAAAGTTGACAAACATGTAGTCAGATGGACCAAGAAAAATATGAGAGAAGACTCAAATTACTAAAATCTGGAAAGGAAGAGGATTCAACACAACCTCTTACAGGAAGAAAGAAATTTATAAGAGAAAATATTGGAGTATCTCGTGCCACTGTCCTCTTCTGGGTATTGTTTTCCTGGTTTCCTTAACTAGTTATGGATTTTAATGAGTGCATGTGAGCAATATGAACTATTGGGGGGGGTACTATATTATCCCTGGGCTGATGTGGTTGGTTTCTGTAAATTAATCTCCTTCCCTGAAATTCCTTTTGTTGTCAAAGTCAAAAGGCATTAGGGAAAAGGAGAGGTGAGTCCCATTGTTCTTTTCTGCCCCATATTGCTTTACTTTACACTTTTATAGGACATCAGCAGGCAGTGAGCCTAGTAAGAATGCTTTCACAAACACTGTAAGTTCTCCTTCCCTATTTTTAGGCCTCTGCATTTACTTAAAAAAAAAAATAATAACGGTTTTCAGTAAATTTACAGAGTTACACAATCATCACTACAATCCAATTTTACAATAATTCCATCACCCCAAAGAGTCCTCATGGCCACTTTTCCGTTTGTTCTGTGCACTACCTTTCTCTTCACCGTGTTTTCTCTGCAAGCTCCTTTACTTGCACGTTGAAAAGCAAAAGGAAAAATAAAAATTTTAAAAAGCAAAAGAATATTATAGAGATTGCTTACTGTAAGCCAGACTCTATGCTAGATGTTTTATATATTATCTGATTTTTTCCAAGTTCAATCATTTTTTATCATCTTAGGGCATACAAATAACAAAATAACACCTTCAAATACATAAATATTTATTTGATACTTCTGGCTATTTTTCTCTCTCATCTACTGTCTTCAGTCTCTCTTCTCAATTCTTGGATGAGTATATTTAAAATGAAACCAGAGTTTTGAACCCCACTCCCAAATTCCTGGGCTTCCACTTGTCAGGCCCAGCGCCCACCCGTATATCCCAGATAAAAAGACGTGACGAAGGACAGAGAAAGTAGATGTATTACATGGCCACAGATATGCCCAGGGAAGAGGCAGAGTGAGCACTCAGCCCATCTTCGGCCATATTTTGGGTACAGACATGAGCAATAGGTTTAAGTAGACCAAGAACTGGGGGCGGGGGAGAGAGGTATGCATAGTTAAACAGTCCCAGTCACAGATGTGGCCTGGTTGGTCATTATCTCAGTCATTGATACATTGATATCTCATTTATTTGATACTGAGAAACTAGGAGTCAGGAACAAGTCAGGCAGGTAGGGAAAGGGTCCAACAACAATAAAACAAAGAAGAAAGTCACAGAATGTTTTTCACTCCCGTTTCACCATCAAGCAAGTGTTCTAAAATGGGGCAGCAAAACAGGATAACCAAGACTCCCCTACACAGAGGGGAGGCAAGGGGCAGGAGGAGAAACAATTGGAGTACTATACCTGGGAGTTTGAGAACCAACCCTCTCCAAACCCACTGTTCACTCAGGACAAGGCCATAAAAGGAACCAATAAATCTGTATTAGTTCAATACATAGTTCGCATATAAAATTGGGTAACACCTTTGGTGAATAAAAACCCCTAGACACTGAGAGTCGTTGGTAACCCACTCAGGACCCCTCCCTTCCTGTGGGAGCTTTTATTCCTGCCCTTAACAAACTTTCCTACCTCTATGCTCACCCTTCTTTGTGAAGTTCATTCTTGGGCTTAGTGAGACAAGAATACAGAATGCAGACCTTCCCTCTGGCTAAATACCTAAGCCAGTAATGTTGAGTGGAGGCTTTCTGACCTGCACAAATCTCCCATTTCATTCTTCTTTTGACTGTTCTCTTCTCTCATTTACTATTTTCAGTTTCTTTTCCCCATTCCTGAATGAGTATACTTCCCCACTCATCTGTCCTCCACTCAATCTGTCACACCCCACCCTACCATTTCCCTTCACTTTTGCTGAGGTAACCAGTGACATCCCAACCAACTGACTGGACAGCCACTTTGTAGTCTGTTTCTTTAGGTCCTGGTTTCATTGTGGACCTACTAAGTGCCAAGCACTGTGCCAGGTGCTCAGAATAGAAAGAGGAAAAAGGGATGATCCCTGCCTTCAAGGAATTTATAGTGTGATGGGGTGACAGACCCTAGAGTGCTAAATGCTGTGGCACAGGGGGCTGGAGGAAGGTTTCCTGGTAAAGGTGACACTTAAGCTGGGTGCCAGTGGCTCACGCCTGTAATCCTAGCTGCTTGGGAGGCTGACATTAGGAGGATTGTGGTTCAAGGCCAGCATGGGCAAATACTTTGCAAGACTCCATCTCCAAAATAACCAAAGCAAATGGACTTGACATGTGGCTCAAGTGATAGAGTGTCTGCTTTGCAAGCAAGAAGCCCTGAGTTCAAACCCCAGTCCCACTAAAAAAAAAAAAAAAGAAAGAAAGAAAGAAAGAAAGAAAGGTGACACCTAAGTGATCTACCTGGAGGCAGAGGTGTGAGGCAGTGTGATGTTTGTGGTGTTAGGTATTACTGTGTGTAAAGTGTAAGAAGGAGATGGCATAAGGGCAAGTCCAGAAGTAGGCATGAGATAATTCATAGAAAAATTTGCAAGTCATGTTCATAGTCTGGGAATTGTGGATTTGAGAAGCTGTGCGTTGTAAAAAATTTACCAAGATGGTAGGAGAAAGTAAAGATTTATTAGGATGCCATTAAAAGGAATGTATAAAAATAGGATTTTTTTATTATCACATAATTGTTGTACTGGGGGTACATTGTGACATTTACCAAAGTTCTTATAGCATATCATAGTGAATTCATCCCCTCCATCATTCTCCTTTATCCCCCCCCATTCCTGGAATAGTTTCAACAGGTCCCATTTTTTCATTTTCATGCATGAGTACATAACATTTCTACCATAGTCTTCTCCCCCCAGAGCACCCTTTCCTTCTATTTTCCCCTCTCCCACTGGTGCCAGCCCCCAGATAGGACCTGTTTTACATTCCTGTTCTCCGTTTTTGAAAAAAAAATTTGCTTAAGATAGTTATACAGGGAGTTTCATTGTGACATTTCCATACATATATATATATATATATATATATATATATATATATATATATACTCTGGTTTTTCTACTTTCTACCTTAGTCCTCTTCTTATGGTGATTTTAACAGGTTTAAAAATTCTATATTCATGTTCATTCTTGTATAGAAAGTACATCAACCTTCTTTTACCCTCCCTGTCCCATTAGTGACCTCCCTGTAGCATGATTTGTTTTTCATAATATTGCTGTATTTGCATTAGGTCTATATTCCATATATGAGAGAAAACATGAGGCCTTTGGCCTTCTGAACCTGGTTAACTTCACTTAAGATGATGTTCTCCAGTTCCATCCATTGACCTGCAAACGACAAAATTTCATTCTTCTTTATAGCTGAATAAAGTTCCGCTTATCAGTAGTAGGGCATCTCAGCTGTTTCCATAGCTTAGCTATTGTGAATAATGCGGTGTCTTTATTGTAACCTGACTTAAATTCTTTCGGTATGTCCTAGGAGTGGTATTGCTGGATCATATGGCAGATCTATTTTTAGTTTTTGAGGAGCCGCCATACTGTTTTCCATAGTGGTTGTACTACAATCCCAGCAACAGTGTGTGAGGGTTCCTTTTTCCCTACATCCTCTCCAAGATTTGTTGTCTGTGTTCTTGATGACAGCCATTCTAACAGGAGTGAGGTGGAATCTTAACATGGTTTTCATTTGCATTTCCTTTATGGCCAGGAATGTTGAGTATTTTTCATGTGTTTTTTGGCCATTTAGACTTCTCCCTTTGAGAAATCTCTGTTCAGTTCATTTGCCCATTTTTTCACTGGGTCATTGATTTTTTTAGCAGTTTAGTTTTTTGAGTTCCCTGTATATTCTGGTTATTAATCCCTTGTCAGATGTATAGCTGACAAAAATTTTCTCCTATTCTGAGGGCTGCCTCTTCAATCTGGTGACCATTTCTTTTCTTGTGCAGAAGCTTTTTAGTTTCTTGTAGTCCCACTTGTCAATCCTTTCTCTTAGTTGCTGAGCCATTTGAGTTCTATTTAGGAAGTTATTGCCTATACCTATTAGTTCCAGTGTGTTTCCTGCTCTTTCCTGCACTAGCTTCAAAGTTTCAGGTATTATATTAAGGTCCTTAACCCACTTTCAGCTGATACTTGTACAGGGCAAAAGACATGGATCTAGTTTCAGTTTTCTACATGCAGATATTTAGTTTTCCCAGCAACATTTGTTGAAAAGGCTGTCTTGTCTCCATCATATGTTTTGGGCATCTTTGTAAAAAATTAGGTGGGCATAGCTGCATGGAGTCATATCTGGGTCTTCTATTCTGTTCTGTTGGTCTTCATGTCTGTTTTTGTGCCAGTACCATTCTGTTTTTATTGCTGTAATATAGTTTGAAGTTGGATATAGTGATACCTCCAGCATTGCTCTTTTTGCTCAGTATTGCCTCAGCTATTTACAGTCTTTTGTGCTTCCAAATGAATTTTAAGGTTGATTTTTCAATCTCCGTGATGATTGTCATTGGAATTTTGATGGGGATTTCATTGAACATGTAGATTGCTTTTGGTGATATAGCCATTTTCACAATATTGATTCTGCCAATCTATGAGCATGGGCGATCTTTCCATCTTCTGTTGTTTTCTTCCATTTCTTTCTTCAGTGGTTTATAGTTTTCATTGTAGAGGTCTTTTACTTTCTTTGTTAAGTTTATTCCTAGGTATTTCTTTTTTTTTTTTTTGAGGCTAAAATGGAAGTTTTGGAAGATATTTCATAAGTAGTCATTGCTTTCTTCACGAGGCTATTACAAAACTGTTTTTTAGAGCAAATTATGTAAGAAAAATTTAAAAACCAGTAAGATTCATAGCAGACCATTGTCTGATATATCCAGTGTATTTGGTCTTTGGAATTGTAGACTTGATTATTTGTGTGCATACAATTCAACTAATGATGCAATAAACTCTGAAAATCATTAAGTTGGATGGGGCAGATGGTTTCAATGTTATATTGGTTTGGCCATGTACTGATATTGCCAGGGTCTGATCAAATGGAAATAAGGAACTGATATGCCTTTGTAAATTCAACTCAAAGCACAACTCAAAGAGTAAGGAAGAATGACTTTTAAAATTTATTTTTTGCTGAGCACCAGTGGCTCACACTTGTAATCCTACTACTTGGGAAGCTGAAATCAGGAGGATCCTGGTTCAAGGCCAGCTCAGACAAATAGTTCTCAAGACCTCCATCTCCAAAACAGCCAAAGCAAAATGGATGGGAGGTATGACTCAAGTGGTAGAGTGCCTGCTTCCTAAGCACATAGCCGTGAGTTCAAACCCCAGTCCCTCACACACACACAAAATATTATTTTTTCTGAATATTTTTCCTGTAATGTATTGACTTCACTAGTCTAAGGAAAGTAATCTAAACCAAAAGTACTTATTATCTAACACTGCAAAGAAGCCAGTAGTAGTTGTAAATTGTGTGGATGGTTCACATTGAATACTGTCCAAATTGGGAATAGGTGATAATTTTTGTGGTTCTTTTCATTAATTGACAATAATCGTATATATTTGTGGGGTACAATGTAATGATTTGGTGTATATAAACGTAGTAGAAGCATATCCATCATCTCAGATACATATCACTTTTTGTAGTGAGAAGGTTTAAAATCTATTCTTTTGGAAAACTCAAAATATACAAAACATGCTGTGCAATAGATCATGAAAACTTAATCCTCCTGTCTAACTGAAATTGCGTACCCTTGCCAACATCTCCTGGGTGATAATTTTTGACTTACAAATTTCTTATTCCATTTCAATGAACGAGAAAGAAACAATAATGCCTTTAAAAGTTGAAAAGCAAAGTGTAAATAAAAAAGAGAGTAACAGGCCTCACATTTTATTCTCCAATAAATTGGTCTTTACTGAAACTAAAAAAAAAAAAAAAAAGAGAATGGGGATGGTGGTGCACTCCTGTAATCCAGCATTGAGGAGACTGAGGCAGGAGGTTCAGGAGTTCAAGGTGAGCATGGGGAATATTGCAAGACCCTTGCTCAAAAAAAAAAAAAAGAAAGGAAAAAAGAAAAACTTTGTAAAGGAAGTATCTTTTGTCCTCATATTTCACTTTTATCAGATTGAGATGCATAAATATGCTAACAGAAATTTGCATTTTTATTGTACACAAAAGAAAACTAGACATAGTAACTATAGACTATAAAGTAAATGAAGAATTGGCCTAAAACAATTGTATGTATCTTGGTATGCGATTAAATCCTGATATCACTTTGTCTTTTCCTTATACATGTACTAAATGCACTGAAATCAAGTTTATAAATATGTGTATATAATATAGTAAACTCCCTTTAAAATGGTTCATGAAGAGGGTTCACATTTTCCCCGTGTTCCCTGAATTGTTGGATATTCCATTTCAGTAATTGAGGGAGGACCCCTGGAACACAACTACTGATTGAAGCAGTTTCATTTTCACTGGGGGGCCATTGATGCCTGGGGATCTGAGCACACTGTGGACAGCAAATGCTACCCGGCAGAGGTATGTTGAGAAGGTGGGGAAGAGTGACACAGTGAAGAAGTGGGATAATTCTGAGATTTGTAGATCAAAGAAATCATCAGGGGTTGGAGGCATGGCTCAAGTGGTAGAGAGCCTGCCTAACAAGCATGAGGCCCAGAGTTCAGATCTCATATCACAAAAAAAAGAAATTGTCAGGAATAATAAGAATGAGAATTCTTATAAATGCTAAATAGCTGAGTCAGGAGCATAATTTGATTAGTCATATAAAATTACATACATCCTAAATGATATAGCTGGAATAAACCCTAAAATCCTGAAGCTGAATTCTGGGCTCAAATCATTCCCTAAAGTAGTCAGCCAGGCAGCAGTTCAGAACCACAATGTTGGATTAATCCAAGTGAAAAATGATGGGAGCCCAAATGAAGCCTATGGCGATAGAAATAGAAAGAGCAAGATTGTCAAATATTTCTGAAATAAAAGCAGCAATACTTGGAGGTGGGATCCTCCTTATGAGAGAAGGCAAAGTTTACCATGACCTGGAGGTGTCTCATTTGGGAGGCTGGGTGATAATGCTGTCATTTATGAATGATGGAGGAGGAATGACTTATAAGGAAATATAAAGAGAGCATAAGGAAATAGAATTTCTTCTTACAACTTTTCCCTTAATTTAGTTTTAAATGTTATGCTAAAAATGAAAACAAATTTTAAGTGGTCATACCTCCAAGAAGAAATTTGTCTTCAACTCCTGTCTAATTGCCATAGGGAGAATCTATTTCTCTTGATATAAACATCTTCTCTCCTTTAAATGCAAATGGATTTTGAATATTAGTATTTCATGCAAATCAGGATGGGAATGAACAAATGTTGATCCCTAAATGAAATGTTACTTTGCTCTATGAATTTTATTTTTCTCCCCAATCTCTCTCTTCTAAAATAATATTAATTGTTGCTCTTGTCAAAATTTCTTCCCATTCTTTATTTTCATCCTATTTCACATGAGATTGTCATGCTTTTCTCTATGGCCTTATTTTCGATAAGGAAAATACTGCATCCTGGATGAGGCTGTAAGTTTATTTTGGAGTAATCCTATATAGTCATGTATTAAACCCAATTTTAATGATATTTCAGCTGCACTTGGTGCATTGGAATGCAGTTAAATTTGAAAGTTTTGAGGATGCGGCCCTGGAAGAAAATGGACTGGCTGTGATAGGAGTGTTTTTAAAGGTAAAAAAAAAAAAAAAAAATCTCATCAACTTTAAGTGATGTATTGTAGAATGGAAAAATAGAACATTACAATAATGTTCTATGATTCTATTAACTGAATATCATTCAGTTATTTACTTTAAAAATATTGGGATCAAGAGGGGCAGAGGGAGGGGAGAGTAAGGGATGTTATTGGGAGTGAATATAATCAAAGTATGTTATGTGCATATATGCAAATACCACAATAAAATCTTTTATTATGTGTAATTAATATGCGCTAATATTGCAAAAGAATATTGGGATCCCAATTACTGAGCCACTGCTGAAGACTAAGCCGCATCTCCCTTGAACCCCTTTGCTTCCTGATGTGTCCCCCTGCCCCCAAGTTGTCCATCTTTTCCTGCTGCCACTGTCCACAATTGACCCCTTTGCTGATGCAAGGAATGGTGATGACCTGCTTTCTGCTGGCACTAAGGATTCTAGTCATATAAGAATCCAACAGAGAAACAGACAGGAAGATCCAGAGGATCATAATGATAATGATAGAAAGAAAGTAATGAAAACATTTAATAAATTTGCCTGCAATGGTACTGTAATTGAGCATCTAGAATATGGAGAAGTAATTCAGCTACAGGTTGACCAGCACAACAATGTGTGCCAGTTCCTGGTAGAGACTAGACTGGCTAAGGTCGTAAACCAAAGAATCTGGGTTTGAAGTGTTTGTGTGTGACTCACTGAAGCTGAAGTGAGGATTTCTTTGCAGTGTCTCCCTTCTGTCCTTTTGTCACAAGTTTAAAAACCTCACAGCTTGTATAATGTAACCACATGGGAACTGCTTCTAACTTGGACTAGTATAACTCCTTCATGCAGTAAACTGAAAAGACCCCCAAAAAGTATGTTGGAATCAGTACACTAGTAAAGATAAATAATGGTTAAAATACAAAATTATTATGAATCTACAAAATTATTATGACTCTATTTAAAATACAAGTACATAGTCCAGTAAAGTAGGCATAAGCCATCTGTGGTAATTGAGACCCTGTTTCAAAAAAATAGAAATGTGGTTAGTTCATGTACAGAATAATTTTTTATTTTAATTAATGTAAATTTCAACATGAGATGTTATTCAAAAGGGCCACACTAGCCTTGTCAGCAAACAGCCTGTTCATTTGTTCTGTGTCTAATTTAATTCAGTGATATTTATAACATTTTCAATTCCCAGCTTAAGTCTAGTTTTTGTCATGTGGTTTGTTTATATGTAATCACCAGGTGGTTAATTTTAATTCACGCTCTGTTACAGTTTATACAGCAAGATGTCCATTGTTTTAAATTTTTTCTCTTTGTTCTTTAGCTAGGCAAACATCATAAAGAGCTACAGAAATTGGTGGATACTTTGCCATCAATTAAGCATAAGGTAATTTTTCCCCCTAAATCACTTGAAATATGTTTTGTGTTTCATCTCAGAGTAGAGACATTAACAAGGCATGCTGAATCAGTAAGTGTAATTAGATGAACTGTATTCAGGTTCTCTTTCAGTGTTACTATAGAAGGAGACTTGCCATGCATGGTGCAGTGTTAAGAGAGCCCCTGCCCTGGGTCACACTGTAGGGCACAGAAGTGATTGTGTTGGTGGGCACTGAGCTTTGGCTTTGCTGCCATGCTGCTGAGGACTTGGGGACTTAGGAACCTACTACTGCTCCTTTGTTCCTGACATAGGCTCCTTCTAAGTTGTGAAAACACACAGAGTAGACCTCTTTCCTCTGGCTCCCTCCCACAGGTAGAGAGTGAGAAAAGTTCTATAGAAACTTAACCTGTCTGGCTGTAAAGAACATTTCTTCATATCCTTTGTCCACTTCCCAAGATAAATTGTTCAATATTCAGAATCCCAAAGAGGGTACTCCCTGGAAGTCTGTGTTCTTTCCTTTCTCCTCCTCTCCCCCTCCCTCCCTCACTTCTCATCTCTTCCTCTCCCCTACCCCAATCTCTTTCCCCCCCTTTCCCCTTAGTCCAAGATTCTGGCTCCTGATTCATGTTGCATTTTTTAAAAATTAATCAAGTAATTAACTTTGCGGTGCTGGAGATGGAACCCAGGGCTGTGAGTATGCTAGGCAAGCTGTCTAACACCGAGCTACATCCCTAGCCCTGTATCATATTTTAAAAGAACAATTCTGGGTTAGTTCCTCTAGAAAAAAAGAAGATTCTTTGTTTTTGTAACAGCCACTACCTAATACTTCCCAATAATCCTCAGAGCAAACCACCTGCTATAGGATTGAGGGAGAAAACATTTTTTGCTGTTTCCCCAGTGAGGAATGTCAGATATACACAGCAGGATTCTGTCCTAATTAGTGATGATTGTTAAGGAAACTGCCTGGGATAGCTGGAGCTCCCTTGGACCATGGCTGGTCCCTGGATACCCCCTAGGGCCTCATTCTGATTCCTGAGTGATTTTCTGCACTAAATAATGATTCGGTGATCCCTTCTTTTTGCTAAGACACCCTTGTGGAATTTGGGTCCTTTGACCCTTCCTGCCTGATGCCCAGCTGCCCAGATTACTGGACCTACTCTGGATCTCTGACTACCCCACCCCTCTCAGAGTCAGTTACCTGGATCATTAAGAAGCAGCCAGTAGAGGTCAATCATGATCAGGTACGTGGTCAGCACATTTTCCATCTATGGAAGTCCTAATCTGTCTGTTTAAAACAAGGTAGGCCTCGAACTTTGACATCAGTTTTAACATCTTGTCTTTAGATATGAATTAGGAGATGCTTCAGATTAACTAGATTTCTTTCTTCCTTCCTTCCTTCCTTTCTTTTTTGTGGTGCTAGGGATCGAACCCAGGGCCTCATACATGCTAGGCAAGCATTTGGGGCTATATTCCCAGCTCCAAATTAACTAGGACTGGAGGTGTGACTCAAGCAGTAGAGTGCCTGCTTTGCAAGTGCAAAGTCTGAATTCAAACCACAGTCCCACCCAAAAATAAATAAATAAATAACTAGAAAAGAGTTAAAGCATGAAAGAACATAAGCTATTTGCTATTGTAGTCTATAATTACATATGTATAAAATATACAATGCATAAACATAAGTATGAACCGCTATGTAAAATAAAAACCCATTTAAAGGGAAGAATGAAAGCTAGAAATGAATACGTTCAAAAACCCTTTAAGGAAGTCAGGCACCAGTGGCTCACATCTGTAATCCTAGCTTCTTGGGAGGCTGAGATTGGGAGGACCACTGTTTGAGGCCAGCCCAGGTAGAGTTTTCAAGACCCCATCTCAAAAATAAGCAGAACAAAGTGGACTGGAGGCCTGACTCAAACAGTAGAGCAGCTACTTTGCAAGTGCAAAGCCCTGAATTCAAACCCCAGTACCACCTAAAAAAAAAATCTTTAAAATCCTTAAGGGAATTTTGCAATAGAATGTCAGGAAAAAGAGAATCCAACAATGACTGTCCAGAAATGTTACTGTAAGTTATTTTAAACTTACATTATTTTAAATAATGTAATAAAATAAATAAGAGATTTATTTTTCCCTTAGAAAATAATAATTTGCGGTAGTTATGTCTATATACAAAATCCTATTTAATTTATAATATAACCAAGTATAATATTTGCTCATATTTACTTTATAGGATTTTATTGATTACAAAGCATTTTCACAAGAATAAAACCTCCCAAATTCTTTTTATGAAGCCAGGATACCTATGCCAACACCCACTGAAGATTGTCCCCCAAAAGTAAATGTTAGGCTGATATTTCTGAAGAATATAAAAGAAAAAAAGAAGGTAAAATTATTATAAACAGACTCCATCAGCACATTAGAATAAATATATACTTTCTCCAAGTAGTACATATTCAAGTAATGCAAGAAGGATGATTCTTTATTATATGATATTAATATAATTCATTGTATTAGTGAATCTTACCAGAAAAATCATTTGATCATTTCCATAGATTTTTTTAAAGACATTAGCAAAATTGTCTATTCAGGGTTTTTTGTTTCTTGGGTTTTTTTTATTTGTTTTGTTTTTAATGGGACTGGGGTTTGAACTCAGGGCTTTGTGCTTGTAAAGCAGGCACTCTACCACTTGAGCCACACTTCCAGTCCATTTTGCTCTGGTTATTTTAGAGATGGGGTCTCATGAACTATTTGTGTGAGTTGGCCTTAAATCTCAATCCTCTTGATCTCAGCTTCCCAAGTAGCTAGGATTACAGGCATGAGCTCTGCTGCCTATTTGTTTTTCAATAATTTTTAATAAAATATAAATAGAGACTTCCTTAACATGATAGAAGAGATTGATCTCAACTCAAAAGTAAACACAATTATCCCTTGGTATCTTCAGGAGATTGGTTCCAGGACCCCTCACAGATACTACAATTTGTACATGTTCAAGTCCCTTACAGGAAATACAGTATTTGCATATAATCTACACGCATCCTCCCATACACTTTAAATCACCTCTAGATTACTTCTAGTACATAATACAATGTAGATGCTATATAAATAATTATTCATGTATTGGTTAAGAAATAATGACAAGAAAAAAGTCTGTACATGTTCAGTACAATTTTTTTCTGATATTTTTGATTTATAGATGGGTTAATCCAAACATGTGGAACCTATGGATACAGAGGGACAATTAAGAAATGATTATTACCTATTAAATTTTACTCTGGAATTACCTGGGTGTGGTGGTACATACCCATAGTCCTATATACTCAAGAGGCTAAGGCATGGTCTTTACTCCCATTCTCTTTGTGGGGAACAGGAAATGTATCTTTTCTTCCCCACTTCTCCCTACTTTATCCTGTTGTACTAGAATAAATCCTTGCTAAAACTTAAAAAAAAAAAAGGAAGCTGAGGTAGTTTGATCACTTGCACTCAGGAGCTTGAGGCCAACCTGGGCAACACAGCATGCCTACCATCTCTTAAAGGGAAAAAAAAAAGGGTATATTCTGGAAGTAGCCAATACAATTATACCAGAAGATAAAAATAAATAAGGGAAGCCATTAAAAAACTACTGTAAAAATAAGACAATTTGGTAATTACTAGAATATTATTTTAATATATACAAATTGAAAATCTACATTTAATATATGTACATCACAACAGTTAATAGATAATGATACAAAGATACAATGGAAGCTGGGCACTAGTGGCTCATGCCTATAATCTTAGCTACTTGGGATGCTAGAGACCAGAAGGATCACAGTTCAAGGCCAACCTGGGGGAATAATTCGTGAGACCTCATCTCCAAAATGGACTGGAGGTGTGGCTCAAGTGGTAGAGTGCCTGCTTTGCAAGCCCAAAATCCTGAGTTTAAACCCCAATTCCACAAAAAAAAAAAAGATACAATGGCAGAAAGAAAAATGTAAAGCACTTTTGAGGGCAGATGCTTGCCTCAAGCTGTGCAAAGCCTGCTTCACAATCGAGAAGCCCTGAGTTAAACCCCAGTACTGCAAAAGAAACAAACAAATAAACAAAACCCAGTGAGTCAGTTTAACATGGAAATTTAATAAGAAAACTTAAAATGTTCCTGAAGGACCCAAAAGAAGATATGAATTACTTAAATTATTAAATTCATACCACCTTATTAGATAGGAAGATATCTTAAAGTCACCTATCATGCCAGTTCTCCTAAGCTGTTATTTTCCATGAATTGTTTATTCTCTATACATTTAATATAGTCCCAACAAATATACCAAATAAATTTTAAAAAGATATATTACTTCTAACTTAAGTAAAAACAGATAAGCAAGAATAGCTAGGGAAAATTCTAAAAAAGTAGATGAGGAGTGATTAGATTCACAAGGTTATAAAGCCTCAATAACTAAATACCGTGCTACTGACACATGAATAAAAAGATCAAAGAAAATCAAGGATCCACAGAAAAACAGAATCAGTAAGAGAGACCCTG
This sequence comes from Castor canadensis, assembly GCF_047511655.1. Taxonomy (NCBI): domain Eukaryota; kingdom Metazoa; phylum Chordata; class Mammalia; order Rodentia; family Castoridae; genus Castor; species Castor canadensis. The sequence goes on from NC_133388.1 coordinate 111,412,617, forward strand.
ACTTCTAGGGCTCTCTAGAGGAACTGAACCAATAGAATGTAGACCAGTGTACCACAGCATCCTTATGCAGGTGGGAAAGCAGTAGCTGCTGAGTCCAAGAAGCCAGAAACCTCAGAACAAGGGGACCAATGATGTATCCCCCATCTGAAGCTGAAAGCCTGGAAGCTCCCTGAAGAGTCTCTGGTGTGAATCCATGTTCAAAGGCTAAAGAATCTGGAGTCTGAAAGCCTCTGGCAATGGCTGCAGCAAAAACCACACCAGCTCAAGAAGAATCAAGCTTGCAAATGTGTGAGCTTCCCCCTTTTGCATTTTATTCCATCTGGGTCCCCAACCTATTAGACTGTGCCAATCCACATTGGCAGGTCTTCCCCCCTCGTTTGCTCACCCACATGTTGATTGTCTCTGGAAACACTCTCATGTACACACCAGAAGTGTGCTGTACCAGTTTTCCAGGCATCTCTCATGTTAACAACCAAGATTAACCATGACAGAAATACAGATAGGGATAGCTATTTATTTATAAGGTATTTTCTCATGCAATTATGGAGGCTGAGAAATCCCCTAATTTACCATCTGCAACCTGCAGACCCAGAAAAGCAGGCGGGGTAGTTCAAAAGCCTTAGATCTGAAAAGCCAATGATGTAGATTCTAGTCTTGGTCTGAAGGCCAGAGAACCAGGAGCCCAGGAGCTCTGAGGGCAGGAGGTTGATGTCTCAGTTTAAAAAAAAAAAAAAAAGTCCAGCAGAGCAAATTCAGCCTTCTGCCTTTTTGTTCTAATCAGTGGAGTGGGTAATGCCCACCCACACTGGGCAAGGCCATCTGCTTTACAGGGATCATCAATTCAAATCCTATCTTTCCTGGAAATACCCTCAGAGACACACCCAGAAATAATGTTTAACCACCTATCTGGGAATCCATGGCCTAGTCAAGTTGACACAGAAAATTAGCCATCACAGGAAGAAAGCAGTAAATTCAGAAATATGTCCAAGTACATATAAGGATTGATTTTATAATAAAAGTAGCATCTCAGCTCAATGAGGGGAAAAGATGGAGCACTCAGTAAATGGTGGTGAGGAACAACTGAGGAGAAAAAGTGGATTCAGCACTCCAGCTTAGTCTAGATACAGTAAATGTAAAACTTCCATCATTGGAGCTGGGTATAGTTTAGTGGGAGAGTGCATGCCTAGCATGCATGAGGTCCTGGATTCCATCCCCAGTACCAGTAAAAAAGACAAAACAAAACACCCAAACCATCAAAAAAGTCCTAGGGTAAGCATAGGAAAATCCTTTCATACTTCCAAATAGAAAAAGCTTTTCTCTCTCTTTTTTTAACTATAAAACAAAACCAGAGGCTAAAAGAAAACAGCTAGTACATTTCTGAAATTCTGTTATGATGAAAAACCACTATGAACAAATGACAAAATAAACCTGGTCTTTGTAGTGTACACATTTAGTCTGAACTATCCTTCATATTTAAAAATTGATATAAGACTGAAAATAAAATTTAGAAGTTAACCATAGAGTGGCTCATGTGAGGAATCTTTCAAATAAGTTTTCAAGGATCCATTTATTTACTTACAACAGCATTTAAAAAGGGGGGGGCGAACTTGCCCACTCTCCTTCAATGGAGTCCAGACCTGGCATTGCCCACCCCCCCCACCCCTCCACCCCCCACTAGTACTCCAGGGAACTCTGCACCCTCTGGGGACTAGGAAGCCGCCCAGGCTGGTCCCCAAGGGAGAGACATCGTCTCCTCAAAATTGTCAGCACTTCAGACAATTTTGGAGGATCTTAGAGGGGACAGTGACCAGACAGTGCCTTAATACCCACATCCAGGATTCAACCAATACTACCCTGTCGCCCTGCAACACAGGGAATCGGATGTCTTGAACAAAAAGAACCAAGCACAGTTGAGTCCAAGAACATGCACATGTTTCTCTGTATAAACCCACAGGTTTCACTGCAGCAGTATGGATCACACCTACTGTTCGCCCGGAAAGAGGGCTGGGACCCAACATGCACAGTCTGCTTTAGCAAAAAATCAAACAAATGAAACAAAAAAAAACCTGTAAGTTACAAGAACATGAGTAAAGTTCAGCAAACGGAAAAACAAAACAGCAGCCTGTGCCTGAAGCATCTCAAGCTACCCTGGCAGCCTCAAGATTGCTCGCAGCCAGATCCCCACTGCTCAAGCTGTCTTTGGAGGGCTCTGTGCTGGCCACAGCAAGAATGACTATTCCCAGCTCTCTTTGCCAGTCACTCTTCTTCCACACTGAAACAGGAGAGCAACAGCCAAGGAAGCACCCCTAAGGAGACACAGTGACAGCCAGGCCCTGGTGGCTCATGCCTGTAATCCTAACTTCTGGGCAGCAGAGATCAGGAGGATCACAGTTCCAAGCCTGCCCAGGCAAACAGTTCTCCTATCTCAAAAATACCCAACACAAAACAGGCTGGTGGAGTGGCTCAGGTGGTAGAACGCCTGCCTAGCAAGTGTGAGGCCCTGAATGAAAACTCCAGTAATGCAAAGAGAAAGAAAGAGACAGACAGACATTGCACTGTGGAGCAAGAGGCACCAGGAAAGGCCTGGGAAAGGAGGCCAAGGAGCCTTGGTTCTGGTTGGAGGCTGGGCAGACACAGAGCTCAGCCCAAAGTGGCCCATGGCACCTCAAAGGGTGACGACCCCAAGGTGGGTACACCTGGCCTTGGAATTGGGTAACGGTTCTGTCCTTGTGGGCTGGGTGAGGAAGCCATGGGCAGGAAGCCCAGGCAGGCTCAGTCAGCTGGCAGTGATGACCAAGACCCCAGCATTGGCATGATGGAGAGTCATTGCCTTCAGGACAATGTTGCTGGCACTGGACATCCTCCAGCATATACAGATCCTAGGCACCTCCTCAGGGCTGTGTGTCATGTGGTGGGACTTCCTGTCTGCTGAGGGGAAGTGGGAGAGGCCTCCAGGAGCTGCCTGGCCAGGGGCAGCCCTGACTCCCACTGGCCCATGGCAAGCAGTAGGTCTGCCACCACTGGAGACAGAAGGCCAGGCAGTGTTGGGCTGAAGTCCACAGACCCTGCCAACTCCACACAGGCAGATGACAGAGGGGACCTGGCAATCTTCCAGCTACGGCCCAGAGTCATAGACACCACAGTATAAACTCAGCATCAGGACACAGATCCACCTACACCTAAAAGGAACAGTTCCAAGGCACCTGGCCTGGCAGGTGGGTGGAGCAGCTCTGCAGGGTCAGAGGAAGGTGAGTGTGGTGGGGCTGGGGACCCAGGGGAGCAGGGAAGTTGGCAGGAGCCTCCAGGACATCACAGAGAAAGGGAAGCGCCACCCATGGAGAGTGCAGTTAATTTGTCAGCTAACATCCTGGTGGTGGAGCTGGTCTGGGACCTCAGGCTGTTTTCCAAGATGTGCACAATGAGGCTGTCCACCTGCTCCTGATGTGTGGTCCACCTAGTGGCTGAGCTTGCAGTTCTCCATCACCAAGTTTGTCCAGGTTCTGCACTTGCTACTCAGACCTGTCCATCACCGCAGATCCACAGTGCTCAGGGCCTCTTCCAGTGCTCTGGTCACCTGTGGCATGATCTTGGTCATAAGAACATGAGACACAGCACATGGTCACTTGAGGACAGGTGACAACACAGTGGAGCCCCACTTGATGATGCACTGTCTCCCCTCCTTCCCTTAATCATTACAGTCTGTCTTTGGGGTCTTGGTTATGGGAACTTTATCTTTGTCCTTTTTCCCAGTTTGTTTCACCGCCATGTCATTGCTGAGAGGAACATCTTCTTGCTGTGCTGTGTTAGAACACCCAGCCTTGAGCATTGTTCTCCTCCCCTCACTTGATCTTCATTTATGTTGCCATCACTTCTTCCTCAACAGTCTGACTCCAAGGGCTGCAAGGTGCAGACTCCTGGCTGTAGCAAGTGCAGGGCAGCAGGAGATGAGCCCACCTTGGCACAAACCCACTGAGCTTAAGTCTGTGCTACTGTGGGGGCTATCAGGCTGCCAGGCTGGGGCCCTCAGTCTATCGTGCACCTTCCCAGATGGCCTCTGGCTCCAGGACCCAGCACAGGCTGCCCCATGTGAGGAATTTTCAAATAAAATTTCAATACAGAAGAGCTGGGGACATGGCTCAAGCAGTAGAGCACATTCCTAGCAAGCATGTGGCCCTGAGTTTGAATTTCAGTACCACCTAAACAAAAAGACCCAAATAAAATTTCAACACAGAAAATTTAGTAAGAGCCAGGTGCCGGTGGCTCACGCCTTATAATCCTAGCTACCCAGGAGGCCCCAGCAAATAGTTCAAGAGACCCTATCTTGAAAAACACCAATCACAAAAAAGGGCTGGTGGATTTGCTCAAGGTGTAGGGCCTGAGTTCATATTCCAGTACCACAAAAAAAAAAAAAAGAAGAAGAAGAAGAAGAAGAAGAAGAAGAAAAAAGTTCCCTCCCTGTATAGGTATCTTAAACAAACAAAAATGTCTTTTTTCAAAAACAGAGGATGGGAAGGTAAAACAGGTCCTGTCTGGGGGTTGGTACTGGTGGGAGGGGGAAGATGTAAGGAAAGGATGTAGGAGGGTGAATATGGTGGAAATATTGTATACTCATATATGAAAATAGAAAAGTGAGACATGTTGAAACTATTCTAAGATTGGGGGAGGGAGGAAAAGGAGAATGATGGAGGGGGTGAATTCAGCTAAGATATATCGTGAGCACTTTTGTAAATGTTACAGTGTACCCTCATTACAGCAATAATATTATAATAGAAATAAAAAGCTCCCTGTCAGCTATAATCCTAGTCACCCATAATTCATTGATATTCATTGTTTGGGTAAATACTTCTATCTTTTATCTATATAAATGTACATAATTTTTGTAATGAATATACATAACTTTTGGTAACAAAATGGAATCATTCTGTACATACCATTTTGTTGGTCGTTTCTTTTTTTCTTGCAAAAACAGTTTTTATTTACCCCCATAATCCTCTCAGGTTTATAAATTGTCCACAAAGGCAGTAGTGATCAGTTTAACTTAACATAGGAATTCAAGAACGCAATTCTGGGAGACTACATTGACCATCCAATGGCAAACTCATGAACATTTCAAGAAAGGCAGTTATAGATTTTCCTTAGAGGCTTTCAAGAAAAACTATGCTTAAGAAGAGGGTACAAATCCTCCTCTTTTTGCCTTCTTTGGCTCCATAAAAGAGAACAACAGAATTTCAAGCCAAACTTAAACGATCTAGTAAATGTCTTTAATGAAGAGAAAACTGCAGCTTCAAATTGTAAATGACTTACCTAATGAGAGGGAGCTAATTTCTATTTAGTATAAGGATATAAAACCAAGTAGACACAGGTCAAACACTGCTCTTATCTCCACTATCACTGGTTTGTTTTGTTTTGCAGGAGTTAAGACACAAATTTAAATACACCATTGTCACCAGAAATACATTTTTAGCAGTGAACATCCTAACTGCTTAAGCTGGATTTTCTGTCTTGCTAAGCTACAGATACTTTAAACATTTTCTAAAGAACTGTGATGTGAAAGGTAAAAAATGGCCCTAAAACAAGAATCAAATATGCATACTTTACACGCAAAAGCATTATTTAACCAGATATCAGAAAATGCACCTGGGATTTTTTTTTTCTCAGCACATAATGGTGTACTTGCAAGACAAACATGTTGTCTTAATCATCTTTGTTTCTTTGTAACACCAAGTATGTTATTGTAAAAACACATGCATACACCTATGGTAAGTATGTACAAACATATATAGAAATTTTAAATGCAAACTTTTTCCAGGTAGTGTCCAGTACCTGGACTTCTGGAACCAAAAGCCACAATCTGCGAGACTGCTGGAAAGGAAGAAATGCATAGAGATAAGTAGTTCCAGGGAGGAAATGTTAACCTTTGGCTGCCAGGCACACCGACCCTAGAAGCTCTGGGCCTGAGCTAGTCAAATCAGTGGCCCAGAGGTTTGTGTGACAGACACCATCAGGTCCTTCCTAAGTTGGCTCTGATTTTCAAAGCGGTCAGAAGCAGTCGTCAGAGATGGCTGGGGTGTTGATTCTGGGTCATTTCAACTTCTTACAGGTCCCCAGGCAAGAACAGGGTTGCAAGGTGGTGCAAAGGCACAGGGGTTGGGGTGAGCAGGATTGGGCCCAGCATCTTGGAGCTGAGAAACTATTTGTGGAGCAAAGACAAGCAAGGCAGGCGCGGGCTGCTGCTGTCCCCCCCACCCGCCACGGTGAGCGTGGCCCAGGGATTGTCTATGTATCCCTGTCGAAGGCCCACTGAGCCAGGATGGGGCTCTCCCTCCCACGTAGGGGAGCACCCACTCCTCTGCTGGCCTACCAGGAGGCTGATTAGAAACTCCACCTTCAGGGTATCGTTGGAGAACCTGGCCTGGAAGAAGTTCATGTAAGAGGCTGCTTGGATCAAAAATTCGGGCAGTCGGGCGGAGTCGCCGTTAAGCGACTATGGACAGTGGGGCGGACGCACCTGCACCAGCAGGTTGGCTTTCTCGCACAGTAGGCGCCGCACCTGGTCCAGGAGCTCCTTGTTCTCCCTGTGCAGAGAATGGTTCTGGGTCCGGAGGTCCTGCATCATGACCGCCAGCGCATCCATCCCCACAGCCACACCGCCCATTTTGTTGGTCATTTGACTCAGTTGAAACACTGAACATTTTATAGATAATAAATATCTTCAATATCCTTTTTAATGGGTATATACTAGCCCACTTTGTAACATTCGTGCCATTTTTATTGGTACTTGGGCTATTTCTGATCTTTTGCAATCTGCTAAATAAAAATAAGTAGTAATTACTTATACAGCTTCCTAATTAATGAAGACATATGTGATTTTCAAGAACAACTCCTGTATTTGGTGCTTGCCTCTGCCTTTTCACCTCTACTTGGTCTGAAGTCTTTGTTTCAAACAGATTTTCAGCCTTGCCTGTTGTGCCCTCAGGCCCCCTCTTTGTTAGTACAGACAGACTGGCGGGAAATGTCACGAACAGATTTTCTGGCTGCTGTGAAATAAAGTGCTCCACAACTTGGTTGCTAAGAAAGCCAAGGGACTAGTTGCCGCAGCAGAGAACCGGCCCTTGATAGTTTGAGTTGCTCATCTAGGTTTGAGCTGTGTCACTCTGTGTAATAGTCATTAACCATTTATATTTAAATATAACTAAATTTAAATCAAATTCACTTAGTTTCTCAGTTACACGGCCTACATTTCAAGAGCTCGGTAACAACATGTGATTTGTGGTTACCGGTATGGACCATGAGTAGGACATTGCTAGCATTACAGAATGTTCTATTGGACAGCACCAGCATGGAACACCTCACTACTGGCTATGATGTATCTATTTTGGATGGGCACTAGTGGCTCATGCCTATTTTCTTAGCTACTTGGGAGGTTGAGGTCCAGAGGATCATGGTTCCAGGCCAGCCCAAGAAAACCATTCTCAAGACCCCATCTCCAAAAATAACCAGAACAAAATGAACTGGAAATGTGGCACAAGCCATGGAGTGCCTGCTTTGCAAATGTGAAGCCTTGAGTTCAAACCCTAACCCCACCAAAAAAAAAAAAAAAAAAAAAAAGAAAGAAAGGAAAGATAGGTCTATTTTGTAAATGAACTGCTCGTTTCTAAAAAAAAAAAAAAAAAAATCTATATGCATTGCTTTGCCCACAAGGCCCAGCTGCAGTGAGTAAAATTTATAATTCTATACTTTTTTATGTTAATGATTTAGTTAAAAATTTTAAGACATTTTTTACACCATTACTATAAGTATCATGACTTTCCTTTATTATCTGGCCGGCTATTTTGCTCATTTATATATGAGGTTCCAGAGAATCAAAGAGATGACGTAATCATCCTTGGTAAATGTCTAAGGTGTGGGAACAGGATCTTTGTCCCTAGTCTTCTGGTCCCAAGTGCCCGGCTGGCTTCCCTACCCTGCACCGCAATCCTCCCCACACAACAGTGGCAACAACATGACATTTTATTCCCTGTCAAGGGGTGAAGGCAATACCCAGAAATAAGTTTTCATTCTGACTTTGAGACGAAATGTTCTCGAATTATAAAAATGAAAGTAATTTATTCGTGTGGTGAAGCTGGTTTTCTGTTGAAATTATTTCCGCTTTCTGTTTCTATTTCCAGCTTGAACAGTTTTGGAGCCTGTTCTTCACTTCAGAAGGTGGGAAAGAGAAGAAAATGGTGGACAACTTCCATCCCCTTCAGCCACAGATGAATCGCACTGTCCGCTCATCCTTCCGCCATGATTATGTGCTGAACATACCAACGAAACCCAAGCCAGCTGCCAGCCAAGTGGGCTCCTAAGATGGTCACATCTAGGCAGCATCTTGCTTTAATACATACTAGCTTATAAAATATTATTAGACAATTTTAAACACCTGCATTTAATGGTATTCATAGATAAACTTTTCTTTCTTTGTCATTTCAGAGTTACTATCCTTAGCCAGGTGCTGGTGGCTCACACCTGTAATCCTAGCTACTCTGGAGGCAGACATCAGGAGGATCACTATTCAAAGCCAACCCTGGGCAAATGGTTCCTGAGACCCTATCTCAAAAATGCCCAACACAAAAAAGGACTGGTGGAGTGGCTCAAGTGGTAGAGCATCTGCCTGGCAAATGTGAGGCCCTGAGTTCAAACCCCAGTACTGCCAAAAAAAGTTACTATCCTTGTAAGGCAGGGAGAGGGAGACAGAACAATAGAAAAATAGCTGGTTGGTTTCTATCAGGTTACTTTAGGTCACCCTTTCTTGTGAAAAGATTAAGGTAGAGGGAAATTGAAACTGACCTTATTGGGCAATTTGACTGTTAGCTCTCTAATCCTGTTTTTAAAAGGGCAGATAAACAGTTTAAGTTTCTGCTTGGTTAAGTGGCACTTCAGTGTGAGTGACTTCATTTTGATTGCTAACTTGATCTGCTGGGGCCTTATACAGGAGCTTAGTCCAAAACAATGACTGCCTGTAGTTTTTATTTAACACTTTCCCCCTTTTGGTTAGACTCTCATGGCCTTAGGGCATTAGTGCTACTCTCAGTTACCACCATTTTGGGCTGCTGGTCTCCATGTGTCCTAGGTCAGAAGTGCATTTATTGGTGTGGGAGTGCTTCATCTCTCTTTGATGAAAGCTGTTTGGTAAATAAATTCATTTTTGATTGATAATAGTGTGTATAACTGGAATGCCAGCACGAGATACAAATTTCTCTTACAGTAACCCCTTGGCAATTGTAATATGTTTTACATCTAAAATTTTTGAGCTTTTTATGTTTCTCAATTAATGGCTCGATAGCATTTTAAGTAGAAGTTATAACCAAATGTTTAACTGGTAAAGACACAGAAATCGACAACACAGAACAGGCCTTTCAGAAAACACCTCTGGGGCCCAGACTGGTACCTCCTGGCTGAATATTGGAATATGGGAATAAATTAAGTGTATTTTATTTCAAACTATGAATGTGTATTCTTTTATTATGGCTCCTCATTAAGTGTATTTGCCCCAATCTTTACTTGCCATTACTAGTATACGATGAGTCTACTTATTATCAATTTATTATATAGGAAATATGTTTTGTAATTACAAGAAAACAAGGGCTTTTATTATCTCTGGCAATCCTTTTGCATTTTTGAAGATGAGATATTTCACTTAAAGGCTTGGGGTCATATAGAGAGCATAGGTAGAATATTTTAATAAAAATGAGTTAGGCACCCGTGGCTCACTCCTATAATCCTAGCTACTTGGGAGGCTGAAATTGGTTTGAGGTTTGTGGTTCGCAGCCAACCAGGGCAAATAGTTTGTGAGACCCCATCTCCAAAAATAACCAGAGCAAAATGGAATAGAAGTGTGGCTCAAGCAGTAGAATGCCTGCTTTGCAAATGTAAAACCGAGTTCAAACTTCAGTCCCACCAAAAAGCAACAGGAAAAAAGAAAAAAGAAAAAAAAGAAAAACTTAAAATGCCTAGAATGTAGAATTCTTTCATGGTACATCTACAGAAATACATTTCAAAGGACTAGTAATCTAACAGACCACAGTATTATTTTTGCATTATTTGTATACTGTTACAAATAATATAATGATACTCTCTGCACAATGATAGAGTTTACCTTCCCTTTAAAACTGTTTGAAACTTATTTTATTTGCTTTTATATTTTATATTTATATCAAGTTCTTTGTTAGGTAAGGTAATCAACTTAGTTCTCCCAGTTTCTACAGTGGTTTGGAGACTTTTCTTATAGTAAGATGGAGAGAAACTTGTCAATGTAAAAATCCAGATAATTCTACATATTCTGAGTGGTGCATGCCACTATTGCTCGTTTCTAAATATCTTAGCATGTTTCCAGCTGCCTCTAAGCTTGTGTTCAGACTCAATGTTGCATCAAACCTAGAAGTATTTTATTAATATGCTAGTCATCTAGTTTGCAAGATAGGATTGGATGAATATACCTAGCGCTACCAAACTATACACTTAAAGATGGCTAAGGTGGAAACAGTGTTACATCAAACTTAAACACTTATGCTCATCAAAGAAAGCAATCAACAGAAAGCAAAGAAACCCATGAGATGATTTGCAACAATCCTAATTATTGGGGAAATGCAAATCAAAATCACAATGAAATATTAAAGCACATTTATCATGATAGCCACTATCAGAAGAGAAAAAATGACAAGTGTTACAAGGATGCAGAAAAAGTAGAATACCTGTGTGCTGTTGGTGGGAATGTAACATGGTATAGCCATTAAAAACAGAATTACCAGTCAGGCGCCAGTGGCTCACATCTGTAATCCTAGCTACTCAGGAGGCAGAGATCAGGAGGATTGTGGTTCAAAGCCAGCCTGGGCAAAATAGTTCTCCAGACCCTATCTCGAAAAAACCCATCACAAAAAAGGACTGGCAGAGTGGCTCTACACCTCTGGGTAGATATCCAAAAGAATTTAAAGCAGGATCTTTGCACACCCATGTTTATAGCAGCAACACAATAGCCAAGAGTCGTGGTAGAAGCAACCTAAATGCCTACTGATGGATGAATGGCTAAAGAAAATGAAGTTCAATGGAATATTATGTGGCCTTGAAAAAGAAGGAAATCCTGTCACATGTACAATGTGGAGAAAACTTGAGGACGTTATGCTAAGTGAAATAAGCCAGTCACAGAAGGACACATACTATATGATTCCATGGAATGGGGACATAGTTCAAGTGCCAGAGTGCTTGTCTAGCATGCGTGAGGCTCAGAGTTCAATACTCAGTGCCACAAAAAGGGAGAGAGAAAGAGACATGACATCTAGCCCTGACACAACCATGGGCAATTCATCTACATCTTTCAGGCCCATATGCTTCCACTCATATGAAGTGTCTAACGTCATCAAAATCATAGCAACAGAAAGTAAGATGTGGTTGCTAAGAGGTGGGGAGAGAGGAGGGAGAATTCATATTTACTGGTGTGATGGTTAATCTTGATTATCGACTTGACTGGACTGAGAGAAACCTACAATTTTAGTAAAGTACACCTCTGGGTGAGACTGTGAGAGCATTTCCAGAGACAGATCATGAGGACTCTGATTCAATCAACATTCTGATCCATTGGTGGATTCAAAATTTGAATAGACTGTTGCAAGGTGGTGGAACTGTGGAAGGTGGGGCCTGGTTGGAGGAAGTGGGTCCCTGGGAAGTGTCCTGGGGGACTATATCTTGCCCTGGCCTCTTCCATTTCCTGCTCTGCTCTGCTTCCTGGTTGACATGAGGTGAAGAGTATTCTTCTACCACATCCTGTTGCCATGATGTACTGCCTCACTACAGGCCCAGAAACATGGAACCAGCCCACCATGAACTGAAACTTCTGAAACCATGAACCGAAATAAATCTTCCCTCCTTTAAACTATCTCAGGTATTGGCCACAGTGATGAAAAGTCTGATTAACATGAATGGGTAGAGTTTCAGTGTTGCAAGATGAAAAAGTTCTAGAGATCTGTTGAATGTGAATATACTCAACACTACTGAACTATAAGCTTTAAAAGAGTTTAGATGTGAAAAAAAAAAAAACAAAAAAAACAAAAAAATCCCCAGCCAAGTGTTGGTGGCTCATGCCTGTAATCCTAGCTTCTCAGGAGACAGAGATCAGGAGACTCTTGGTGCAAAGCCAGTCCAAGCAAATAGTTTGCAAGACCCTATCTTGAAAAACCCATCACAAAAAAGGGCTGGTAAAAAAAAAATAGATAAACAAATGAGTTTCGATGTAAGTCAGGTGCCTGCGGCTCATGCCTGTAATCCTAGTTATGTGGAAGGCTAAGATTGGGACGATCGTGGTTCAAGTCCAGACTGGGCAAATAGTTTGTGAGACCCCCCCATCTCCAAAATAACCAGAGCAAAATGGACTGAGGGCATGGTTGAAACCACAGTGTCTGCATTGCAAGCAGAAAGTCCCTGAGTTCAAACCTCAGTCCCACCAAAAAAAAAAAGTTAAGATGGATAAATTAAAAATATATCTATCATGCTAAATTTTTTTCCCAGCATTCAGAAGGTTGAGGCAGGAGGATTGTGAGTTCAAGGCCAGCATAGTGAATTCAAGGTCAGTCTGTGCTCCATAACCAGATTTTGTCTCAGGGGAAAAAAAAGGTAAAACTTATGTGTATTTTACCACAGAAGTAAATACAGTTTTTTTTGTTTTTTTTTTTTAAGATAGGTTTGAAGTTGTGTGTGCAAGTTTGGGGGATATCTCTTCTCTAACAATAGGTGGAGGTGAAGCCTTTTCCATGTGTGCTCTAAAAAGATAAACATAGAGGGCTGGGGATATGGCTGAGTGGTTGAGCTCTTGCCTAGCATGTGCCACACCCTAGGTTCCATCCCCAGCACTACAAAAATAAAATGAAATGAAAAAATAAACATGGTGAAAAGAAGTTTCTGTTACCTTCATGCAATTCATCTATTTCAAATTATAGTTACCTTTCAAAGGGTAAAGACACAAGATACACGTTTTCTAGGATGCACCACAGGCTTTTCTCCTAGCCTCTTGGAAAACTTGATCGCAGTGAGTCTTCTGATTGGAGCAGGAAGCAATGTACAGAATGACTAATGTAGAGATATAAAGGAAGTATTTATAAGGTGGCTGTGTGTCTTGGTTTGCCAGTCCTGATTTACTTGGATCTGGTGTCTGGTTTAATTATAGTGACATCCGCTTTCATTCTCAATCATGTCCTGGTGTGATAAATTCTTGCTCATCTTCCTCCCATGGATTCTGAAAACTGCTTTGAGATTCCTTCCATCATGCTTTTGTCACATGATCCATCAAGGGGCACTGTCAATTCCCTGGCTACTAATACACCACAGCAAGCAACTTTTTTATGTCTTTTATGCCTTCAAAGTGTTTTATGTATACCTTCCTAAATATGAAGGTGGAAAATGAGCCTAAAGTCTGTCAAAGGTCTTGAGAAAGAATTCTGTATTCAAATCACTGCTCATCTTCATTAAATAACATTAGATCAATAAACATTTCCTTTATAACAGCAATGGTTATTGAATGACTTTTCATTCCTGTTTATTGCTTTGGCACATTAGATGTCTGTAAAATTAGTGAGACACCCTTTAACATGTAGACCAGAAAACTCATAAGGGATTTACTAGAGGAGCAGTAACAGGAAGGACCAACCAATCTTCCACGCTCATGTCTTTCTGTGCACAGTGCAATGCACAGTCTCTTGCTATCATCCATACAGATCAAGCTGCTAGCCCCTTTCTTCTTTCCCAGGGCTACACGGTGTGGAACAGGTTCATTGTGCACTGGTCACCAATCTGTGACCAATCTGAGTCTGGTGAGACAGAACACACTAATATGCAAGAAGTTACACAAAGTAGATACTTACAGGTAGACAGCAAGGGACAAAAGAAGCCTAGGATCATTTGTGAGCTGGGCCCCCAAGGCTCGAGAAAACTTCCTTGGGTGGATGAAGTCTTAACTGCATAGGCCTCAGCTGCATTATAGCTGAGGAACCCCAAGAGGCAATCCGTCCCAGGTTTATATACATCAGGGGCTATGGAACTTACACGGCAAAACTTTTTAATGGACATCCTGCTTCCAGGGAATAGCAAAAGGAAGTCTGGGCTGTTTCAGGTGGTTTAGTTCTCCCTGTCTCAGAACACAGCATTCCCAGCATATTTTATACTCATTCTTGAGAACTATAAGTGAGAAGGAGGCGGGGACTGAGTTGGCTCAAAGTTACCTAGAGAACTGTCCTGCACTCAACTCTTCTGAACAGTGTCCTGTTAGTATAAAGTTGGCTATTCTAAAAGCAGTTATTTATTCCCCCCCAAAAAATTCTTTTACAAAGATGTCTTTCCTTATTGAATTCAAATGATAGTAATTATAGTTTGGAAATGCAATTGGCTTTTAGAGTTCCTTCTGTAATGAAATTAACTTGAGTAATTCAAGCTTGTTCATGAAAATGAATTCAGTGGTTCACTGTTGAAAATAAATGTCTAACTCCTATAAAAGGAGATTTACATTCACTTATAAATCATAAGGAAGCAAAAACTACATCTGTATCTTTTTTCAAATTAGGAGTATATTCCTAGAAGATATTCTTGCTGTTCTGAAGTGAAAGTCGGATCGGATACTTGAGAAATGTTACAGCAACCCAAACACTAATGCTTTCAGAATGGAAAAACTCTCAGCATAAGTTCTGGTCACAGAGAAAATTGATTGCAGCTATGCAATCAGCAGTGTCACTCAGCACATTCTGTAGTTTGGAGCTAACTGCCAAATCTCCAGCTTCAAAAAGTTTAAGATTTAGTGCAAGAAGTATACAAACGAAAGCAACATGTGCAATACAGTGTGTAGGTATGATAAAGCTGAAATACATGTGCGGGAAATGTACACACCACAAGTACCTAACTCCGTCTTAGAGGGAGGATCCAGAACTTTTCACCATGCTGATGATGTTGATGGTGCTGACAGCTAAAGTTACGGCCAGGCACTGTGTAACATGGGTTATTTTATCCAAACTTCTTTAAGATTGGAACTTCCTTTTAAAATGAGAACTATTACTACTATCTTGATTTTTATAGATAAGAAAACTAGGGACTAGCTGGGTACAGGTGGCTCAGGCCTATAATTCTAGCTACTCAGAGGCAGAGATCAGGAGGATCAAGGTTTGAAGCCAGCCCAGGCAAATAGTTCATGAGACCCTATCACAAAAACACCCATCACTAAAAAGGGCTGGTGAAGTAGCTCAAAGTGTAGGCCCTGAGTTCAAACCGCAGTATTGTAAAAAAAAAGTAAACTAGGGACTAAACATTAAAGAATTTACTCAAGCTCACAGAGAGCCAAGGGTTGAGTTTCCTGGCCTATTGAATTCCAACTCCAAAGCCTCTTTGTTTAGTTATTGATGTACTAAGCTGGATAAGGTCAATTTGGAGGTGAAGGGGGACATGTGTTGCTAAGTGCCTCAGAATGAGGGAGAAGGGTGAGGGTTTTGTGTATGTGTGTGTGTGTGTTCCCCCTTTTCGGTATTGGGGCTTGAACTTAGGGTCTCACGCTTGCTAGGCGCTCTACCATGTGAGCCACTCGGCCAGCCCCTTTATGTGTTGGGTATTTGCAAGATAGGGTCTAGTCCTCCTGATCTGTGCCTTCTGAGTAGCTAGGATTGCAAGCGTGAACCATCAGCATCCTGGGAAGGGTGAGGTTTTATGCAGGGCTTGGTCTTCAGCTGAAAGTTTCTAAGAAAAGGTTGGGAGAAAGCAGGGGTAGTTTAGTAATTGGGTATATCGGTAATTTTAATTTGAAGATGAGAGGAACAAAGTTAAGGGAAGGAAGTTATTTGGTCACTCAAAAGATGGAGATTGTTAATGTGTCCTTCGTAGAAACTTTTTCTTGGTTTTGTTCCTTGTCCTGTACGAGTACATCACAGTGTGATTATTAGCAGGACTTATTTTTACTTTCTCAATCTCTCATTGTGTTAGTTTAATTCCTCATCACCTCTCACCTGGATTCCTGTGATACTGTATTCCAGTTTTATCTTTTAATCCTTTTGTTACAAATCACAGTAATTTACGTATAACACAAATACCATCACAAACAGGCCAGCTATAGTTTTCAGTAGTTCCCATTGCCTACAGAATATAATTAAAGCATCATAGAGTGGCATAATAGGTCCTCATCCATAACCTAGCCCCAGACCAACTTCTACCGCTGGATTCCTTGATACTCTGGATTTGCACTTTAAATTCGAATTACAACCATAGAGTTCCCACTTGACTATTTTAGTAGTAACACTTAGAGTGGAAGGAGCAGTGTATTTACCTGCAACCTGTATTAACATCTTTTAGTAGTTGAAAACTGCTCCTCGAGAGGCAGGACATAGCATCAGGGATGAAAGGAAAAACAGGGCTGGTGGCATGGTCAAGTGCTAGAGCACCTGCCTAGCAATCCAGAAGTCTTGAGTTCAAACCCCAGTACCACCAAAAACTAATAAATCCGAAAAATAAATAAAATTAAAAAAGAAAAAACAAAGGCAGACTAGAGTTGTTGGTGCCCTTATTGTACTCCCCCCTGAAGTACTTAGCTACTTTACTTTGTTCATTTAATCTCTTATTCTAGCATACCTTAAAACAACAAAAAAAAAACCTCTTCCTCTTTTTCTTTCTCTTTTAAATCCTGTGTTAGCCAGTATTTGTATTGTGTTGATTTTTTTTTCCCCTTTGGAAGGTGAGTTCAAGTGAAGTTTCATGAAAAGTCAGGTAGATTGTGTCCCTTCACAGTTTAGTTCATTGAAAGATCTAGGTCCCTGGTCTGCTCAAGATCCAAGACTCAGTACCTGTCTAGTTTTGCCCTTCCAACTCAATTCTTTACTTAGTGGTACTTTATGAACACTGTGGATTATGAAACTCTGCTATTCATTGTAGCACACATTAGATGGGTAAACATCACCCTGTAATCCCAGCTATGTGGAAGGCATAGGTGGGAGGATTGCAGTCTGAGACTGGGTGGTGCAAAAACTACGAGACCCTACCTGAAAAATAACTGAAGCAAAAAGGGCTGGGGGTGTGGCTCCGGTGGTAGAGTGCTTGCCCAGCAAGTTAGAAGCCCTAAATTCAAATCAACAACAAAAAAGCAAGTTGTAAAACTGCAGCATGATTTTATGTGTGGTTCCATGTATAATAAGATATGTTGTATTTATATGTATCCTTGTATATTTTTTGTGCATTTAGAGGAAATGGCACACTCAGAAATGTCAGTGATCACTGCTGTAGAGTAAGTGGGCTTGTTTTGAGGGGGATGGGGACTTGAGTGAGTATCAACTGTATGTACACCTAGTACAGTCTGGGGTTGTACTTCTGTAAGTCAGTCATAACTTCTGGGCCAGGTTCTCTGACCCTTTATGAACATTAGATCATTTAATTATCTGAATAATTAGATATTATTTTATATGAGTTAGAACTTAAAGAATTTAGCTTTTTTTTTTTTTTGCCTATTTTTTTCTCTTAATTTCTTTTTTTTTTTTTTTTTTTCAGTACTGGAAACAACTCAGGGCCTCATGCTTACTAGTGCTGCCCTCCCCCTCCTTGCTTTTTGTTTTGTTTTGTTTGAGATAGGGTCTTGCTATGTAGCCCAGCCTGGCCTTAAACTTTCAGTGTTCCTGCCTCAGCCTCCCAAGTGCTGAGATTAAAGGTGTGCACCTCAACGCCCAGCATATTTTATTTGAAGTGCTGAAATAATATTTACTTAAGAAAAGCAAATTATTATAATGACTTAGGATTTTATGAACCTTTAGTTAGACTATACCCAATATATGTGACAAATAAAAAAATCATTTTCCTTTAAGCCTGAGCTTGTTACATTTCCTAAGATCATTTCTCTTCCCCTACATTTCTTTTCCACTGTCAATGCTTTTTTCCCCTCAAAGTAAAATTTTGAATGGAAAATAGAATTTTTTCTCCTATCAAAATGATTTTACCATGTTTTTATTTGAAAATATTGCCATGTGGAGAATGTTGAAAGAATAGTACAGTAAATATTCATGAGGGCTTCAGCTAGATTTGTCAGTTGCTAACATTTGGCTTTTCTCTCTTTTTTTTGGTGGTACTGGGATTTGAACTCAGGGCCTACACCTTGGGCTACTCCATCAACCCTTTTTTTGTGATGGTTTTTTTCACGATAAGGTCTTGTGAAGTATTTGCCTGGGCTGGCTTCGAACCACAGTCCTCCTGATCTCTGCCTCCTGAGTAGGTAGGATTAGCTACTCAGAGTAAGACATCGGCTCCTGGCTTACTTTCTCTTTAGGTAGAAAAATATGTACATATAAATATTTTTCTGTACCCTTTGCACAGCAATGGCAGATATCATAGCACTTCACTCCTAAATCCTTCAGCCTGCATTGCCCAAGAATAAGGATGTTCTTCCACAGAACCATAGTACCAAATTTGTACATATGTAAATGAATGATAATTCAGTGGTATGATACATAGGCCATATTGAAACTTCCTCAAGCCAGGATCAATTGTTTTGAAAGATCCAGGGTAGTTAACTTGCATTCTGGGTTACTATACTTTATTTATTTAGTCTGGCCTTAAATTCACTATGTAGCCCAGCCTGGCCTCAAACTCTCCTCTTGCCCCAGTCTTCTGAGTGGTAGGATAATAACTGTGTGCCATTACACCTGGCCGTAGACACTCTGTAAGACAAAATACTATAGAGTAAATGTTATAAACTTCTCATTGTATACGGTATAAGAGATGTAATGTCAGGTTGTTCCACTCCTGGTCAACAGATCACTCCATTGTAAGGTATATTTTTCCTCTTTGCAATCAGTCCTCATTTATAGGATGACATTTTGAGATGGTATAAATATCCTCTTCCCAACAAGCTTTTTCTTCCTACATTTTTAACATCTTTGTATAAGTTAGTTTTTACAGCAAAGTTTGCAAAATTGATGATTTTTCTATTTAAGTCTTTCTACATTTTTTAGTTGCCATTCTGCTGTAAACATGGATGTTCTGTCCCTTAGCACCACTATCTTTTTTAGTAACCATTAACTTTTTAATATGCTATGTACTACTTTTTTCATGATCATTTTATACCAAATTTGGGTGATTACAGTCCTTACTATTATAAAGTTTTAAAAGGCTTTTTACTATAATCATAAAGAATAAAGATTCTTTTTTCCCTTATAAATCTTTTTCCCTGAATTATTGACCAAGGATACATAATTCTCAGTTTAATAAGACATTTGAATTTCCTCAGGAATCTCACAGAAGGAAGAGGAAGAGGAGGGAAAGGATATTTTTATTGAAGAACAGCAAGTAGAAGAAGAAAAGCTGTTGGAAGAAGAGAGGTCAGTGCTAACTGAAACACTTAAAGTGAACTCAGTTATATAGTTTTTTAAAAATGTTACCAGCCTTTACTAACTAGTTCAGGTTTTCTGTATAAAATCTTATACAAAATAAGTCCTGTGGACTGAGGGCATGGCTGAAGTGGTAGAGTGCCTGCCTAGCAAACATGACATCCTGAGTTCAAATCTCAGTAATGCCAAAAAAAAAAGAAAAGAAGTCTTATAAAATACCCTGTATAAACTATTTAACTCTCTAGCTAATCGGCTGAAACCAGATGTTGTGTTTGTTTAAATGGAATTATATTTCACTATTTTTGATAATTGTTAAATGTTTTTAGAAAAAGAAAGAAAGAAAACCAAATATGTAAGTATATAAAGTGAAAGCTCTTCAATAAACATAACTTACCCAAAGATAGCCACTGTTAAAAAAGAAAGTGTAAGTGTCCTGTACATATTTATTTCTATAGTGGGATGATACTTATACCTATTTCTCTGTGAATTGTTTTCTTGCCAAACATGTAGTACGTATATTTCAGCGTTGATGCAGAGATCTAATTCAACCATTTTAATGGCAACACAGTATCTGTATGGATGTAGCTTAATTTATTATTTGTAATTTGTAGTTCTCAACTGATGGTCTTTCAGGTTATAATGTTTTTTACTATTGTATAAAAAGTTGCAGTGAGCATCCGTTCTTATATATTCTTGGTAATTACCCTGTTATTTCCTCAGGAAAATGCCTAGCTGGAAGCGTGGCTCAAGCTGTAGAGCGCCGGCCTAGCAAGCACGATGCCCCAAGTTCAAACCCTCGTACTGTAAAAAAAAAAAAAAAGCCTAGAAATGATATTGTTCAAATCAAAGGATAAGTCCATGTAAAATGTACATGGCTAGGTAGAAAGGACATCCTGGTTTACAGTTGCAGCCTTGTAAGAAGTGACTCATCTTTCCAAACCTTCCCTCATAGTAGACACTGTCAGTTTTTAAAACTGCTTATAGTGAAATGTTATATTTCATTGTTTCAAATGTATATTTCTGAATTAGTAAGGTTGAATATTTTACTATACATTTTATTGCTTATTTATAGATTGCTTAAGTTTTGCAGCTTTCTCATTTAGGATACCTGTTTTTTAGTGTGTTTTGTAAATATTGTTATTTGAATAAGGATAGTAGTCCTTTACCTGATGCATGTGATATACATTTATTTAATTTGTCATCAGTCCCAACTTGGCTTGTGACATTTCTTAACTGTGCTTAGATTTTCATGTTGTCAACTTTTGTTATGATATATGGCCTTGTTGCCTGACTTTAAAAGGTCTTCTGTGTCCCAGATGATGAAAATATTTTATTTTTTTCCTTGTAGTATTTTTCAGGGGGTAGCTTATTTATTTATTTTTTAACATAGCACACACCAATGTGAATGTCCTTATTGCCACTCAACTGTACACTTAAAATGGTTGACATGGTATATTTTATGGTTGTATATTTTATCACAATAAAAAATAAACTTAATTTTTGTTTTATTTTTATTTTTTTTTTTGGCTTGCTGATTTTATTTTATTTATTTTTTTTTTCATTTTTCTTTTATTATTCATATGTGCATACAAGGCTTGGTTCATTTCTCCCCCCTGCCCCCACCCCCTCCCTTACCACCCACTCCACCCCCTCCCGCTCCCTCCCCTCAATACCCAGCAGAAACTATTTTGCCCTTATCTCTAATTTTGTTGTAGAGAGAGTATGCTCTTATGTAACCAGGTATTTATCAAGTAAGCAGCTAGCCATGAGTCTTACATATTGCTTTGAGGAGCTAGGGAAGAGAAGTCTATAAACATGATTTAAAATGTCTTTAAATACTAACTAGGTAAAAATTTACTGACACATTGCAGGACTTCCTTTGCCTTACTGAAAGTTTGAAATTTCTTATAAATCCTAATTACTACTGGTCATGTCATTTTAGCTTCTGTTAAATATTTATGATGTTTAATATAGCATTTTTTATAATCATCAATAACTTAAAAACTAGGTCATGGTATATATGTTCAAATATACTACATATTAATGTTACTGAAACTATTATACAACTTTTAAATATTTTGTAATGTCATTTCATTCAATTTTCTACTTGAATAAAAATTCTATGCTATGTATCCTTTGAAGGCTTTCAGAAGATCTATGCTTAGAAAATCAGAACCTGAGGCCTTGTGTGATGTATGTGTGTGTGTCTGTGTGTGTATGTGTTTTGATTGTTACACATGAGATTCTTAACCAGAGAGACCATATATGACTTAACCTGACTCCCAGGTTTTCATTAGTCCTGTGTTTGCACCATTTGTAGGAAGCTGTGCAGAAGATACTGGATCAGGCTGAAAATGAGGTATTTAAAAACCTTTCATTAAGAATTTGAGACTAATTAACATTTCATTAGGAACAATAATTCCAGTAGTATTAGTTTTGTGTAGGCTGTTTAGATCACATCTGGATATCTGGAATCACTTCTGTGGCTCTTCAGGTTATATAACAACAAAAGTTTATTGATGAACAGAAACAAATGGTATTGAAATCACCCCTTGGACTGTTCTTGTTTAGAGTCCTTAAAGTGTGTGTGGGCAATATCACATACTGTTAACCTCAAATGGTTAGTTAACCTTGATTAAGAGTAAGCATCTACTTTTCTCAGTGGTGGCTTCCTATGTCCTTAGACCCTTTTCAGAATGGATGACACAGAGGAAAGTTGGGTGAATGCCCCTGGTATCAGTAGGGGTAACAGTAGTGATGCCTGATCAAGGACTGGGACTGGGAGCCAAGAAAGAAATACAGTTCTTGTCTCTGGACAATTGCTTGTAAAGTCTTGATTGCCTGCCGTAACTTAAATGTGAATGTTCTTAAAATAAACCATTATTATTTTCGATGAAAATATTTGAATATTTTCGGAAACATTTAGTCTTTCACGGGCTTTTACACCACCAGTAAAGTCATGGTTGTTTTCAACAGTTGGAAAATGGTGCCACCTGGCAGAACCCAGAACCACCCATGGATTTAAGAATAATGGAGAAAGATCGAGCCAATTGTCCATTCTACAGTAAAACGGGAGCTTGCAGATTTGGAGATAGGTAACTAATTTTGCTTTATCATGTCAGAATAAAGTGATTCAAAATGTCTAGATTTTGTAGTTTTCCTTTTGGAGGAGGCAAGGCATAGGTTTCAGTTTGAAATGTTCATCATAAAGTATGTGCTTCTCTATCTCCCTAGCTAGACATCCTCTGTTCCTTCTGTCCCTGTTCCCAAGGTAGACTTGGCTTAGAGCATCCTTTGCATTCCATTAGGAAGATCTTTTGTTTGTTGGTTCTTCCTGTGCATGTGTGACTCCATGGTAGACAACTTGGATGGAGAAGTAATATGTTCAAGCTGGGGGCCGGTGGATCATGCCTGTAATCTAGCTATTTAGGAGGCAGAGATCAGGAGGATCGTGGTTTAAAGCCATCCCAGGCAAATAGTTTGTGAAGCCCTATTTTGAAAATACTTAACACATAAATGGCTGGTGAGTGGCTCAAAGTGTAGGCCCTGAGTTCAAGCCCTAGTATTACAAAAAATAAATAAATAGAAGAAGAAGTAATATGTTCAAAATGATTGGAGCAGCTGGACTTTATCTTTTTAATGGCAAACACCAAAATAGGCTTTTCAAACGTGGTATGAGAAAAACAGAATTAGAGTGAGTAGAGAAATAGGACTATAATTTACCACTGTTGGTCAGTATCCTCAGACTCCGGAACAGACCCCTGGGCTCAAAAACTGTCATTAGTGGCTGTGGGAAAGTTATTTAAAGTCTGTGTCTTAATTCCTTTATCTGTGGAATGAGTATGAAACATAACATTACCCTTCTAAGGGGACTATGAGGCCAGAATGAGAATGCATGGCAAGCACTGGGTGCTGTTTTCACTATTCTTACTATTGTCACTAATCTCTGAGACTTCTTTATGAATGAACAAATGAAAGTAGGTAAATGATTCCTATTGGTAAGCAAAATCTGTCCAAGGCAAAATCAAATTATTACTATATATTTGTTCTGTGGAAGAGAAGATCTAATACAAATCTTAATGTTTTATTAATCCTAAAAAAGAATATGAATAGGACAATTTACATGTATTTAATGAGAAACTGTATGTCATCTCTCAGGTTTATTTTATTCATAAAATTATCCGTGCCATGATTTTTTTCCTTCTTTGAAAATATGAACTTTCTCTAGCTTTCACTTTTTCTTTTTTAATTTAAGCTTTCACACCATTTTTCATTTTTTAAGAATATTGGTTTTTAGGCTGGACGTATGGCTCAAGTGGTAGAGCACAGGCTTACCAGGTGCAAGCCTTGAGTTCATACCCCAGTACCGGCAAGAAAATAAAAAACCAGGCATGGTGTCACACACCTGTAATCCCACCTATTCAGGAGGTGGAGGTAAGAAGATCAAGGTCCGAGGCCAGGTCCAAGGCCAGCCCCAGGCAGAAGTGGTAGACCCTACCTGAAATAAACTAAAGCAATAAGGACTGAGGGTATGGCTCAAGTAGTGGAGTGCTTGCCTAGCAAGTGGGGTACCCTGAGTTAAAACCCTAGTGTAACCAAAAAACACAAAAAACAAAAACAGTGGTTCTCTCGGTGTATGATATTTGAGTCTTCTAAAAAGCTTTACAAATTTATCTTGCCAACAGATCAAGTAAATCAGAATCTCAGATTGTTGGGTGGCTTTAGCTTTGAAATGTCTCTAATGTGCCCTCAGATTGATATATAATATGAAAGTCCTTTTGTATTTGATGGTTGGAAGTATAGATGCTCAGAATACCTATGAAAGGACTCATAGCATCTGGTAACTAGTAGAAAACCTCCTCTTGAGGAACTGGGAGCTAAGAAAAGAAGACTTTGTTCCCTTTGGTATCATAGAAGCATTTCTTAAATGTATTTAATCTCGGGAAGAAATAATAATTGATTGGTAGAAAATACCTGTCCCTGCATCAAAGAAAGATTTCAGCCAGTGACCTTTTGCAGACAAACGAGACTCAATTTCAGTCCATATTTCCGTAGGTAGCTCAACCAAGTTGCCTTTAAGATTTTCTAGCTGAAGGATCCCTTGTTTATGATACGTCTCTAACACTTCCTTGAAATTCAAGACTTGTGGAAGCCTGATTCTGGATTCTCCTGTTGGGCATAAGTAAGAGAAGGGGAGATGTCTCAGGCAGTTTCTTGTGGAAAGGGGAATGGTGTCAGACTCTCAGGTACCACCTCTGGGAGTCATTTTACGGAAATATGGACAGTGGTCAAATTAATTTGGACCATTTTTTACTGTTTTCGTAGACATTTGAGATTTCACCATCACAACTATCAAAGTATGAAAGCGATTCGGGTATTTTCATTGTTCAAATGATGAGTTGTGACATTAAAATTTTGTGAAATTAGCAGTTATGAAACCCAGCACCATCCTTCCAGACAAGTACACTGTTCTCTTCCCCTTTTATGGAAAGCCTGGTTAATTGCTCCAGATAATGCAGCCATTCTTTTCTTTAAGGTTTGTCAATCAAACCTTAAAAGGAGAAACACTTCCTTTTTCCTTTTCCTTTCCTTTTTTTCTCTTTTCTCCCTTCACCCATGGGGTCTTGTTGTAGAGCCCAAGGTGGCCTTGAACTTGCAATCCTCCTGCCTCAGCCTCTTTTTTTCTTTTTCTTTTTTTTTATTTTGCATGCCCCAGCCTCTTTGAGTATCTGGGATTACAGACTTGTACCACTATGCCAGGCAGAGAAATACTTCCTTAACCTAAGCATTTCTTTAGGTGTTTATTTTTATAATTAGTATAAAATTCAATTCAAGAACCTTTCTAGAGTTGACATTTTCTGGAGTCAGAGCTTTGAGGGGAATCTTATTTTCTTTTTCCTCCTAAAAGAAAATAATCACTTGGACTCGGGGTATGGCTCAAGTGCTAGAGTACCTGTCTAACACATTCGAGGCCTGAGGTCAAACCCCAGTACTACCAAGAAAAAAACCATCACTGAGGAAAGGTAAAGCTTATTTTTATAAGTATTCATACATCCTACTTCCAGAAGTAATTTAAAGAAGGCTCATGATCTGTTAAGTAAGTTAAATAAGATAAATTGAGAAGGAGAAAGTGAGTTATTGTGAATATACAATGCTTCTGACTCTGGATTTTAATGCATCCCAGGCAGACAATAAACAATATAGTTCTTACCAAAAAAGGAAGAATGAATGGTAGGTATCTCTGGAGAGACAAAGATTTTTTTGGCATCAGATTCTAAGTGTATCTCCCATGAATAAAGAAGAGGAAGGTGGACCATAATTTGGATAGATGCGTTATAACAGTTGAATGTACTTTCATGAAATGTTTCTTTTTTCTTTTTGGTGGAACTGGGGTTTGAACTCAGGACTTCATGCTTGCAAAGCAAGCACGCTACCATTCGAGTACACCTCCAGTCCATTTTGCTCTGGTTATTTTGGAGATGGGTTCTTGAGAACTATTTGCCAAAACTGGCCTCAAACCTTGATCCTCCTAATCTCAGCCTCCCAAGTAGGTAGGTGTGAGCCACCAGTGACCAGCTTTATGAAATGTTTCTTACCCTGACCTTTGATAAATGATTACAGTCTAATTTCAGAGTACAATGCAGTGATTCTATGAAGGACAAAGGTAGTAAGTACTGGAAATGCTCCCTTCAGATGAGAAAAAAGAGGAATAGTCAGCTGTACCCGAAGGGTACTCACACCATATATTGGCATCCTTGGGCCAAGTGATGTTCAACTATGGTTTTTTTTGTTTTTTGTTTTTTGTGGGGGTGGTAATTAGGGTTTTGCACACAGGGCCTTGCATTTGCCAGCCAGGTGGCTCTACTACTTGAGCCCTTCCCCTATCCCTTTTGCTTTCATTATTTTTCTAACAGGGTTTTGCTTTTATGCCCAGGGTTAGACTGTGGTCCTCCTACCTATGCTTCCTGCATAGCTGGGATGACAGGTGCACACAACCATGCCCAGCCATTGGTCAAGATGGGGTCTTTCAGACATTTTGCCCAGGCTGGCCTTGAACCACAGTCCTCCATTGCTGCTTCCTGAGTAGCTAGCATTATAAGCCTTCACAACGATGTGTTTTTAATGTAATCTGATTTGATTCAAGTATTAGACTAATGGGTAACTAGCATGCCCTAAACCAGTGGTCATGAGGACCAGGTGATAATTGCTTGGAAAATATGGATTCCCTCCCCCTTGAGGTCTGATCACATTCTGGAGCAGGAGCAAGGAAATGTCACTTTTTCCTAGGTAATTCTAAGAAACACACAGGCTTGGTTCCACAGCTTTAGACTCCCTTTTCACATATTAACTTCTCTTAGCTGACTTCCACACAGGCTATAGGGCTGCCCTTTTGAATACACTCAGATTGTAGGGACTTCACTTGGTTTCTAGGCCAAGTGTGCATTTTCCCCAGACGGGGACTTTGGCTTTGTTGTAAAACTGACAAATGCTCTTTTGACACCCTGGGAACTAGGGCCATTCGGATGTAAGAATCCTGTGAAGAGAATCTTAACCTTGTTAACTTGATTCCTTGTTTAATTCTATATGTGCTTCATACTTGTAGAGTTTGGATTCACTGCTACAATTGCTGCCAGGTTGAATCCTTGCTTTTTGTTCTGTCAGTAGCAGTATTTGGGAAGATGAATCTAATTACAAGGTCCTTAATTGAGTAATACAAAAGGTCATTTGGAAAATAAAAAATTTTCATATTAATGAACATTGATACTGAGCAAGCTTGTGGTGTATGCTTTGCTTTCTGCATAGGTGCATAGATGTATATTACAGACGTGGAAAGTGAGTATGATTAAACATTTGGCCATTTTAGGGCCATTGTTTTTCAATACTTTCCCTATTCTTTAACGTTCTTTCTTCCTAAGTTCTTTTTTTCCTAAAAATTTCATCTTACTGATTTTTTTTTTTTCTGGTGCTGGGGTTTGAACTCAGGGCCTACATCTGGAGCCACTCCAACAGTTCTTTTTTGTGATGGGTTTTTTAGAGATAAGTTCTCATGAACTATATGCCTGGGCTGGCTTAGAACCTCTATCCTCCTGATCTTTGCCTCCTGAGTAGCTAGGATTACAGGTGTGAGCCACTGGCGCACTGCTCATCTTACTGATTTTTAACTGGAATCCTACCCAAGAAATTTTTGTTTATTTAGAACTTGGGATATGTATTTTTTTTTCCATTTTAGGAGAAGGGAATAAATAAGAAAGTAAACTTATATAAAGGATTCTTTAAAAACTACTGAGGTATAGCTGGGTCAGCTTAGGCTTGGTCCAGTTTAAATTATGAAAAGAAACTTGTTCTTCATAATGACTAACCACCTTCTTTAAATAAAAATTAAATTATATTTATTATGCTATATAATGACCAGGCACCAGATTGTAGGTTAGCTCAGATCTCTTGGGATCACCTCTTCCCAGCCGTGTGACTTGGGTCGGTTTGCTTCTCTAGTTTCAGCGTCCTTATTTACAAAGTAGGGAAAGTACTAGGACCAACTGTCTTAGCAGGTTGTAAGGATCAGAAGGGAAAAAGAAATGTAAAAATGTATGAAAACTATAAAATGCTCTATATAGATGAGATTAAAAATACCTCACGAACTGGAAATTCTTAAAATACCCCATTCTCTAAACACAGAAGTTAATTGAAGATTGTGTAGAATCCTGAGTTCCACATGTGGCATCTCAGGCCTGTCCATCACAATCTGTCACACCAGTGGGCCTTCTTTTTCCCTATGGTTCAGAGGTACCTAAATAGCATATGAACTTGTAAATCATACCCAGTCTTATATTTTAATGAGAAGTCAGTAGATTGGTTAGTTTTTGAACACTTTTCTCATGTGCTAAAACTCAGCATCTAAGTAGGGTTTATTATCTTACAGTTTAAGTCAAAAACAACTAAGGTAGTTGAGTCTTTATTCCAAAGTTTAAGGCAAGCTTTTTAGGTGTGATTTTTAACTATTACACTAATGAAATTTTTTTTTCATATGCAGGTGTTCACGTAAGCATAACTTCCCCACGTCGAGTCCCACCCTTCTTATTAAAAGCATGTTTACAACATTTGGAATGGAGCAGTGCAGGAGGGATGACTGTGACCCTGATGCAAGCCTGGAGTACAGTGAAGAGGAAACTTACCAGCAGTTCCTGGACTTCTATGATGATGTTTTGCCTGAGTTCAAGAATGTGGGGAAAGTGATTCAGTTCAAGGTGGGCATGGATATGGGAAGGGGACTGGTACACTTCACTCTCAAGTACTCAATGCACCAAAGAGCTGGGGCCTAAGCTGGCCACCTAGGTGGAGCCATATGAGCCAGTACTGCCTGGCCTGCGGTCAGACACGCAGGCACTTGGTAAATGTCGGTTTATTCTCTCTCCCTTTCCACCCCCGCTCTGGCTGATTCCATACAGATCCCATATGAAATCATAAGCATGTGTTAGCGAGATATTTCCTGAATGCCAGGGTCTGGGTTGGAAAGAACTTGTTATTTATTGAGTGCCTTTGTGCTGCAGCTCTCTTCAGCATTTGAATTCTCTGAGTCGGGTCCTCTGCATATAACTGTCCAACCCTTCACTTAGAGACTTCCTGTGATGGACAGTGTGCCCCTTCCTTCCTGTGTAGGTCCCTCACCTAGAGCTGTGTTGTACACAGTGACTCACCTCCACAACTGAGCATTTTGCTACATTATGTTGACAATTCCTGCTTGCAACTTCTGCTCAAGGTACACAGTCTTCTGGAGTTACACAAGAAATATAGATCTTAGATCTTGATTCCTTTTCTTTTTTTTTTTTATTCATTGGCTACTTTATTTTTGATGGGACTGGGGTTTGAACTCAGGGCTTCACACTTGCAAGCATGAATTATTTGCCTGAGCTGGCCTTGACCCATGACCCTCCAGATCTCCAGAATTCTGCCTCCCAAGTAGCTAGGATTGTAGGCATGAGCCACCAGCACCTGGCTTCATTGGCTACTTTCAATACTGAACATAATGTCCCAAACTCATGGTTTATGATGCAATATACTATGTGAAAAAGAGGTAATCAGATGACACATACTATTTAAAACTATTCCTTAAGGCAAGGGGAAGGTTAAATGTGATCTCTTGCTCCTGGGACCCATTAGTTGAATCTTAACAGAGAGAGGCCTTGTACCTTGTCTATGATTTGATCAGATCTGAACCTGAATAACTTTGTTATATCAGGGCAAAAAAAATATCCCTTAATTTGGAGAAAAAGAGAAATGAAGCCGTGGTGGTTTTTTTTTTTTTTTTTTTTTTCCCAGTAGAGTTGGAACGGCCAAGAGACAGAAATACTCATGAAAGTCAAGCCTATTCTTCTATCAACTGGTGTCAAGATTTTTAAAGATTTAAAAAAAAAAAATCCCCTTTAACCTTTTGTTTCTGTGGTTTGCACCTTCCTGTCTTTGTACTATTCAGCACAAGCTTTAGCCACTAGTGGAAATGTATGGTCAACGCCTGCACAATATCACATTGAAACACACGCTGAACAAGGAGGCAGTGTGGTTTGACTAGCCCTGTGCTCTCAGATGTGTCACTTTACCTCTGAATGCTGCTTCTTTATCCCAACATCGGAATTGACTTGTGCTACTGGTTTCCCTTATAGAGTCCCTGGATCATACTGCTTCTGTGAAGCAGTAATGGTGGAGTTGCTTTCAGGACTTCAGACTGGTGGCTAGGAATATAGCTCAATGGTAGAGCACTTACCTAGCATACACAAGGCTCTGGGTTCCATTCCAGCAGCACCCACTGTGGCAGCCAGCACCCACTAACCATGACTTGTTTGTTTTGTTTTGTTTAGAAAGCTGATAAGATGGCTGAGCTCATGCCAGTCACACTGGCAGTTACAAATGGAAAACTAGTTAATAAATTTATAGTAGAAAAAAATTCAAAACATTGGATTCAGTATTGAAAATTAATAACAGGTCCTTGGAAATCACTTGGTTAAATGATGTTCGAGCTTCCTGGTACAGTTCACATGGACTCCTGAGGCCTTTTATTCTTCCTTCTAAGGATGGTGTTACAAACTGTCATTGTGCATGGATCCTGTCCCTTTTGGATATGCTAGTAAAAATACTCTGAAACAAATTTATTACATTATCTTCAAAATGAATGTGTAAACACTAGTAGGGGATCTTTTTATAGGCCATTATACAAAAGCAAATCAAATTTCTCATTTTTGAAGGCAAATGTTTAAATGTTCAACATTACTGGTAATAGGAGCAGTGCATATGAAAATGAGGTGTTATTCACACCTACCTCATAAGTTATAAATTCTATTAATCTCAAAAGTATAGGTAAAGGATGTGTATTATATTAATAAAGCCACTTCAGACAACAGTTTGTCAATACCTAGTGAAGTGGAAATCGACAAATTGGCATGCTCCTTTTGGTTATGCAGACTAGAGAATCTTTCCACCCACAGAAATGTGCTCAAGAGTGCTGATGACGAAAAAAAGGAAAAAAAAAAAAGAGTGCTGATGACGGTAGTTTGTGGATGGAAAATTGGAAGTACCTTGGGTAGCCATTCCCCATGAGTAGATATATAAATTTGATAATTTGATGTATCTTGTATACGATAGTGAGGATGAGTCATTAAGTTTGTATTATTACATGTTGAAGAATATAAATACCATTTATATAAAAATAAAGTAATACTATATATTACCAGTACATATACATGTTCCTTTGCATATATATACATAAATGTGTATATATCATTTTGTATAATGTAGATTTTTGTGTGATACTTGTTTTCTGGCAGGTATATATCCATGTGTGTAGAGAGAGTTATGTATCTATATGTAGATCTACACACACATGCTTGTGTTTGAAACATGAAAGCTACACTCAGCCTCTAGATAGTGTTTACCTAAGTTATGGAGGAGGGAGAAGAATAGAATGGAAGGACTTCACCTTAATGTTTTGCTTATTTAAACATTCTGTCAAAAATGGAAATTTAAATCTGGGTAGTATATCTATGGGCTGATTAATATTCTCTGAATTTTTATGCATGTGTGAAACATTTTATATTTGTGGGAAAAAAAGAAAAAATGGACCTGGATCAACAGGGATCAGATAATTGGGACCTGAAATGCTGCTATGTGCTGAAGTGTGTCTTAAATAGACACAAAAATGGGCTAGTATCTCTATTTTGGAATCTGATCAGTAACTACTTTTGGTTATGTTAACCGGAACAAAGTATATCAGATGACTGGTTGGTTTCTTCAACTTCTTATGCTAGCATTTTTCATTGCTCCTTAGGTCAGCTGCAACTTGGAACCTCATCTAAGGGGCATGTGTATGTTCAGTACCAGTCGTAAGTATTGTGAACATGCTTGCCTTCGTGTTTTGTCATAGTATGGTATTTTGTTTCTGTTGATGTCTAGGACCTTCCCAATGGATGGATGGTTTTCGTATGTGAGGTATTTTTCAAAATGCAAATGTTAAGAGCTGATAAAGAGATATAGACAGGATTTGAAAATAATACATTTGCATTTCCTTCTTTGTATACTTGTAAAGTTTTGAACCATTTACAGTATGGTAATGCTATTATAAAATTTAAACTGAAAATGGATAACTACGATAGAGAATATAAAATATAAATCTAAAGAGACAGAGATGGAAGCCCCAAATAGTCTAAAAGTGCATTTGGGCAGCTAGGAGAGTAGTTACTCTGTTACTCTGTTTGTCTTGCTCTTTGCCTAGGCTGCACCATGGCTAATGGGTTCAATTAACCATTGAAATAAGAAGAACAGCAGTCTTAGCTGAGAAAGCATAGGCTGTA
Organism: Castor canadensis; assembly: GCF_047511655.1. Classification (NCBI taxonomy): domain Eukaryota; kingdom Metazoa; phylum Chordata; class Mammalia; order Rodentia; family Castoridae; genus Castor; species Castor canadensis. The sequence goes on from NC_133388.1 coordinate 111,444,820, forward strand.
ACAATGGAAAACACTTCTGCAGTTTTAATGGTACAGTCTTTTGGATTAAAAAGCTTTGACTCAACCCAATTTCCATACATCGAAACCTCTCAGAGGGTTAGTCAAAAAGGTTCCTGAATAAATTGTGAGCTATAGGAGCCTGAATGCTCTAATTAGGACTCCTGAAGCTGTACAAAAACTGTGAACTTGGTGGTCCTACAATTAATGAATAAAAGGATTGATTAATAATAGGATGACTAATAATAGGTTTAATCTTCTTGTTAAGAGTTACTATAAAGTACATGCTTTCATTTTTCATTCAAAGGAAGGAAGAATGCCAAGCAGCCCTTTCTCTGTTTAATGGATGATGGTACGCAGGACGTCAGCTTCAGTGCGAATTCTGCCCAGTGACTCGGTGGAAAATGGCAATCTGTGGTAAAGGACAATATGATGATTTCTCCTCCCCCCCCCCCCCCGCCGCATTGTCCCTCTATATAAAGGGATATTCTTTGACAATAAATAATCTTTTAAAGGGGTGAGGCATAGTTTTTTTTTCTCATGCAGATGACCAGAGATGTTAAAGGACACTGTAGATTAGATCTGTAACAGACCTTATAAGTCACTGTATGGATGAGGTGACCAAGTTCACAATGTATGGGTGACAGAGTTGGGGCTAGAATTTCAGTCTTTTGATCCTCAGTCCTGGGCTCTGTGTCTGACAGTTCAGGAAGCCCAAGAAATGTCTAAAGGCAGCCACATTGACCGTATCACAGTTTCAGAGGTGTTTTTTATTCATTGCCTCTCTTCACTTGAGTTGTTTGTTTCCATCTTTGCCCCTAAAGAATCTTCCATCATGACTGCCACCAAAACAGTACCTGTAGGCAGCATTTCCCACCTCACTTGAAATCGTGCTCTTGTGCATTAGGGACCACTGTTAGGTGTAGGATTAGTTTAGTTGTATGTTTGGTACATTCAGTTAGACTCATTCATCGGACAGTAGCAGCCAAACCAGGAAGTGATTCAGTGCTGCTCACAGAGTCACCAGCAGCTTCAAAGACCTAGTCATTTTCTGATTTCTAAAAATGGGATTAGCCAAACCAGAACAGTAGTTCCCCAGGTAAAAAGAGATGAGGCTCTTAATGCCTCAGGGATGTACCTTAGCTTTCCTTATATTTGGGTTTCTTTAACTTACACTCTCATCTGCTTAAAACTTCTTAGTAAAAAGTAGTTTGTAAAGTTTGAATCCTTGGCAGACTTGCCTTAATGGGTGCTGTCATTTTAAAACTATGTTGGGCCTTGTGATGCATGCCTATGATCCCAACATTCAGGAGCTAAGACAAGAGGATCACAAATCTGAGACCAACCTGGCCTCAATCAGTCAATCAATAAACCATATATGAAGGGGGGTGGGTGGGAGGTTATAGAATACCTTGCTTGGGAAAACATGAAGAACCATTATACCCCAAGTTTAAAGGCTTGGAAATGAAATTGTTTTCTCCATAAGGCAATTACTTTTGCCAGTTCCTGGGAATGCAGTGTGATTTCAGTGAGTTGCTTATGAGTGTGGCTTGGACGTCCCCAAAGCAGGAGCCTTTTTTTTTTTTTTTTTTAATAACTGCTTTGTTATTCTCCTTAGTGACTAATGATATTGAACTTATTGTGTGCTTATTATTGACCATTTGTATTTCTTTGGAGAGATGTCTCTTCAGATCCTTGACCCATTTTTAATTGGGTTAATTTGTCTTTATTATTGAGTCAAAGAGTTCTTAATTTTACTTACAAGCATCTGACCACAAATGTGATCTGCACATATCTCCTCCCATCATATGGGTTGCCTTTTTACTTCGTATGCTTTGAAGCACAAAAGTTTTGTGGCTTCCTTTTTATAATTTTTATTAAGTCCAACTGATTTTTTTTTTCCTTTTGTCTTTCTTGTTTGTGTATTTGGTGTCCCATCTAGGACTCCATTGCTTAGTGCAGGGTCACCAAGACTTGTGTGCTTTCTTCAGTTACAGATCATCTCTTACATTTAGGTCAGTTTGAGTGAACTTTTTAAAAAATTTTTTTGGCTGGTACTGGAGTTTGAACTCAGGTCAGGGCTTTCCATTTGGTAATCAGGCACGCTACCACTTGAGCCATGGTTCCATCTGAGTTAATTTTTGTATATATTGTGCTATTTCACTTTCAACTGTTTTATATATGTGGGGAATTTACTGCTTAAAATAAAGTTTGATAACTTCAAAAGGATCTCAGAGTAGTTCAAACAGATTTTATTTATTTATTTTTAGCTATCAAATGGACTAAATATAGGTTTTTGGTGGTTCTTTTTGGTGGGCCTAGAGTTGAACTCAGGGCTTTAGCAACACCCCCAATCCATTTTGGTATGGTTATTTTGGAGACGGGATCACATAAACTATTTGCCTGGGCTAACCTTGAGCCTCAATCCTCCTGAGCTCAGCCACCCAAGTAGCTAGGATTACAGGTGTGAGCTTAATCCAGCTTAATATAGTTTTTAAATATAGGTTTCATTGTAATGTTTCCATACTCAAAAAGATTTTAACTTGACCAGAGCCTTTCATAATAAAAGCTCTTTGTAAATTTAAGGCATTAGGCCAATGTTTATTACCTTTTTTTCTTCTTGAGGTGTAAAGAATTTATTCTTAAAGTATAAAGAAAATACAGCATTTTTCACCAATGGTAGGCCATCTCTTTTGACCAGTGGTTCTGTCTTGCCACAACCATGGCTTCAAAGCATGCTACTGCAGGGACCCTAAAACTTGGTCCTTCAGTGTTAATTGGGAATCTATAAATTGTCAATCAGTGGATGGTGGAAGTCCTAGAAAAAGTAATGTGGTCACCATTTGTTCAGTTAAACTCTGTTGATACAATATTCTGGTGAATTAAACCTTTCAGTTTGTTACCAGAGTGCCTTCTGTTAGAGCATTTGAATGTTTTTGTAATTCTGGGAACCGAACTGTGACATCAATTTATGTAAGCCTCTTTTAAATAATACACAGTAGTAAATAATTCAAACCTATCTGAACATCAGAAATGAACTTCTGAATAGGGTAAAGCTCCATCTTCAGAAAGCAGAATAATAACTGCTGTTATCACTGTACCATTGCAGGGTTGTTTAAAATACAACAGTGTCCAAGAGGGAAACACTGCAACTTTCTTCATGTGTTTAGAAATCCCAACAATGAATTTTGGGAAGCTAATAGAAACACCTACTTATCTCCTGATCAGACTGGCTCTTCCATTGGTAAGAGCTTGGAGAGGAGAGAGAGGGTGGGCCACCATGATGAATACTATGGCAGGCCAAGAAGAAGAAGAAGCCCTAGTCTAGACCACTCCTACAAGAGAAATGGGGAGTCTGAGAGGAAGAGGAGTAGTCACAGTAGACATAAGTCTCACAAACACACAGCAAAGAGTCGCAAGAGGCACAGTTCACGAAGCAGAGGAAGAAAAAAGGACCGCAGCTGGAGCCGCAGCCGCAGCCGCAGCCACAGTGGCAGCCATAGGAGCAGGAGCCAACAGAGCCAGAGCTAATCCACGTCCAGGAGCCATGGGGGAAGGAGGTCGGGGAGTAGAGACAGAACCACTCAGAGCCCCAAAGCCAAATAAACTCGTTTTATTCCCAAATGATTGTGTGTCTATTATGACTGCTACTCACCTGGATAGAGAGCACTGAGCTCAGATGGGTTTGCAAGTCTGGTCCAACCCTATGAAGCCTGAAATCTTTTCTTTTTTTTTTTTTTTTTTTTCATTTTTCTTTTATTATTCATATGTGCATACAAGGCTTGGTTCATTTCTCCCCCCTGCCCCCACCCCCTCCCTTACCACCCACTCCACCCCCTCCCGCTCCCCCCCTCAATACCCAGCAGAAACTATTTTGCCCTTATCTCTAATTTTGTTGTAGAGAGAGTATAAGCAATAATAGGAAGGAACAAGGGGTTTTGCTGGTTGAGATAAGGATAGCTATACAGGGCATTGACTCACATTGATTTCCTGTGCGTGGGTGTTACCTTCTAGGTTAATTCTTTTTGATCTAACCTTTTCTCTAGTACCTGTTCCCCTTTTCCTATTGGCCTCAGTTGCTTTAAGGTATCTGCTTTAGTTTCTCTGCATTAAGGGCAACAAATGCTAGCTAGTTTTTTAGGTGTCTTACCTATCCTGGTCCAACCCTATGAAGCCTGAAATCTTTTCTAAAAACACTTTTTGAAAATCACAAACTGTATTTAGTATAGAAAACATAAACATATAAATAACCTGAAAATTACTCCTGATTCTAACCCTGAGATAACCAATTAACACTGGAGCATTACTATAAGTCTTTCTTATGCACATTTACATTTTTTTTTTACAAACACTATATGTGGTTCTAACTGAACATTTTTCACATTACCATATTTCATCAAGCCCATTCTTGGCATTTTTACTCACTGAATAGTGTGCATCAACAGTTTATTCAACTACATCCCTATTGTTGGACTTAAAATGTACTGCTGAAGAATTCTATGCTGAAAACAATCCTGTAATGGATTGCCTTAACGATTTCCAACATTTCTGACCATCTCCTCTGGATAAATTATATCAAGGAAGGCAATCCAAATTGCCTTGTGTAAAGACTACAGAAATTTTTACTCTATTGATGATAAGCTTTGCTGCTCACATAGAAAGTTATTTTAATCGTCACTAGTTTGGTAAATTTTGTGTCTAAGGGTTTGTTTCTGTACATATTGGCTAGGCTGAGCACTTTTTTCTGCATTTAATGACCATTGAGCCAATCTTGTTTGCCCTTTTAAATCTATTGGATTTTTCTGTACGTAAAATCTAAACTTTTTAAAAATTCATTTTTTAAATTTTAAGTTATTAGAGATCTCCTTTCGTATATCTGCAGTCCCCCTTGAGCTGGGGACTTTCTGAGAGAGTAGGTATTGATTCTAATACCTTGTTGGAAAGTTCTTTACATAGTGGTAAAGCTTTTTGTCATTTCCAGGAAAACTGAAGTCATTGTGATGGAATACATCTATTGTTGATGCAATTCTGAGATAAAAATCAGGAGTGGTCACAGAAGAATGTAGAAAAGGTTTCCTGCATATTATCCCTAGATTTCAAATCATAAAATTAACTTTTCATTCACATACTTCAGATCTTGAATTCCAGTTATGTGGCTTTTGGCAGTTTGAGACTTGGGAATGAGAAAAAGATGCACAAAAGACTGAAAAGTTAACCAAAATGACCTAGGAAGCAGAAGGCCTTACAGATTGGCTCACGCCTGTAATCCTAGTTGCCAGGAGGCAGAGATAAGGAGGATAGGGGTTTAAAGCCAGCCTGGGCAGAGTTTGAGAGACCCTATCTTGCAAATACCCAGCACAAAAATAAGGCTGCTGGAGTGGCTCAAGTGGGAGTGCCTGCCTAGCAAGTGTGAGGCCATGAGTTCAAACTCCAGTACCACCAAAAAAAAAAAAAAAAAGTTCTTTGATCTGTAGTTAGTGTGTACACCAGAATAAACTTAAAGAATCCAATTTGTTCCAAACTAAACACCTGCTTCAACTCTGGATTTACCAATGCTGAATAATTATCACTGGTGCAGCATTTTTCAATACTTTTCTAACTACAGCAAAGGTTACACAATTAACTGTGGTATGCAAAGCTGGTTTCTTCTTTCCAATGCTGGGAATGGAACCCAGAGCCTCATGCCTGTTAGGCAAGGGCTCTACCACTGTGCTACATTCCCAGACCCAAAACTGAAATTGTATTTATTTTTGGCCGTACTAGGCATAGAATCAAGGATCTCACACACTTTTTTTTCCTTTTGCAGATAGGGTCTTGACAACTTTACCTGACTGGCCTGAACTTCATGATCCTCCTGCCTCTGCCACCAGAGTAGCTGGGATTATGGTAAGTATGCACCACACACCCAGCTAAACTTGAATATTCTTAGATTATGGGGGGAAAAAAAATCCACCCTAAGCTGAAAATAACTTGAGATGCTGGCTGTTGAAGCAGCTCAAGCGGTAAGTGCGCCTGCCTAGCAAGCATGAGGTGCTGAGTTCAAACCCCAGTGCTGCCAAGAGATATGACTTTTCCCTCAAATATTAGTGGGCAGGGAAAGTTGGGGGAGTGTAGTGGCGGGGGGGAGTTTATAAACCTCTTACCCGTTATCCTGATAGCCACCTTGAGTTAAATATTAAGGTGTCTATATATAACTTGATGACAAGTTTATCTGCATTGCTGGCAGAAGCTCACAGGTTTTTCATTGAATTGCTGCCTTGAATGGGCCTTTTAAACCTACAAATTTCTGTTTTTAGTAGACTAGCAATTGAATGTTATGGTAGTCCTTTCCTTGTTCTTAAATACCCCCATTTCAGAATGTAGCATTCCTTTGCCGCTGTAGGAGACCCCTTCACTGTTACAATCACTGAAGTTTTGATTTGCTGCTTTCCATTAAGCAGCAGTCTGCAATTACACTGGTCTAACACCTCCAGTCCAAAGGAAGACAGAGGAGTGAGATGGCGGGGATACCTTTAGATTACCTGGAATAATGAGGTATTATTCAGAAAGTAAAAAGTCAACTGCTTCGAGGTTTTATAAGCGGCATTTATTAATTGAAAATAAATGTTGATATGCTCTTGGTAGCATGGAATCTGTTATGAGCTTGAAGTACATGAAAATTCCTTAAATCTTCTTCCATTTTTCTTGTGTGTGCTTATAACCACCACCACACTCAAATGGAGGAGGGGGCAAATGGAAGGGAATTGTCAACATTTTATTGCCAAAAAAAAAAAAAAGAAAAAGAAAAATTCTTCAGCAGCTAAGTTTGACAACTCTTTTGGAAAGAGATAAAAACACACTACAGTGTTTATATGTTGAACATTTATTACAACTAATAGGCGATGTGATGAGACAGTGGTCACGTGACTTAAATGTTGTTTACAATCACAACAAAGCTTAATCCAGCCCAGGGTATACAAGTGAAAGTGTAAACCATGAAGACGTGTTTAGATATGTCTAAGTAAGTATGTATAAAAGTGATGCTGAACAATTATATAGCTTTAAAAAATATAGGGCCAACTAATGCCATTTTACTTCATTTAACTCTCACTTTGTTATATGAAAGGTATCTTCTAAATTTTTATAAGACTTCTGATAACTGGGCAGTGCCAAGGAGGGAAAGGAAGCTGTTGTAAAGTTTGCAGCACTTCTATCTGGAGGGAAGCAAAATAAATTTGGCTTTAACAAGCACCACAGAAGGAACATTCGAACTTTAAACAATGACTATGCAACACTGTGAACAGACCAACACGTTTCTGTAAGATACTGTTACGAAGAATTCCTGGGAAATTAACATTCTTACTTCATTTTGGGGGCATCAAAAATAATCCAAGCAAGTAAATTATTACGACCACAAAAAATTCAACTCAGCAGTCAAACATGCCTTGGCCTTAACAATTCATGTGCTCATTATTGTGATAGTCTTTGTTCCTTGTCCTATTAGTTCATAGTACTTAATATTTTAGTGTAAAACATCATTCCAATCTAGTCATCTAGAGTAATCTTTATTCCCTTTGTTTTAAGTTACATACTGTCCAATAGGAGACTGTGGTATAAATTTGGTTTTTTGTTTAACGTTGTAATAGTTAAATTCTCATTCATTTGATGTGGCATATCAATTCCCTTTATTCTTATATATACTGAATTGCTGCTCTAGTCTTTGGTTTCACAAAACCAGGTTTCACAGGGTAATTTTAAGTTTCCTTTTTCAGATACAGTAATGAATGTATTTTGCCAAGTTGTTTGATATACATGTATACATGTCATTTTCATACATGTACATTATGAGAAACTGACTTGTGAACCTTAAAATATCCAGAAAAGCTATCTTTTTCTGCATCTTTCTAGTTCATATTTAAGTCCCTTAATTTATCATTTGATTAACCAAAGTTCCCTTTAAAAAAAATTGTGTAGGCCTAAATGAAGCAGCTTAGCAAAACAGTAATACTGACAAGACATCATCTTACACATTAGCTAACATGGACATGAAGGCAGTGACCATTTACAGTGTGTGAAATGCCACAAGGAGTCATCAACAAGGGAGGAGAGTTATGTCAGTCCAATTTCTTCAAGAACACTACGTGGGGTTTCAGCTTCCTGTGGAGGGAAAATGTGAGATTCTGGTAAGCAGATCCAGGGAGCGAGTCTAAGAATGTGAAAAACTAACAGGAAGGACATGTGCTCATTCTAGAGAATAAAGCAAGCAATTCAGTGTTTTAGGTGCATCCTACTAATGACAACCTGTGGTTATTTAGGTCTTTGTACCTAAACACTACACACCACAGAAAGATGTTTTCAGCATTTATTAAATATCTACTGACTACCCACCAATGTGCTGGGCATTATTGCTGTAGCACAAAAAGCAATCAAGCCCTATGTAAACTCGCTAGCAATGTATGAAATCACTGCTATCCAGTTATATACAAGAAAGATTATTTTAGTATTAAAATTCAAAACCTCCTCCAAATAAAAAACAGTCCCCCCATCCCAAGTTCCTAATGTTTCACCTAATGTTTTCTGTGCTATTCTTTTTTTTTAAGTCACATGTATTTATAAAAATGTCTTCTTGGAGTTTTTTACTTAAATGTCCACAGCAGCAATGTTTTAGAAAAAGCCATCTTCCCAGACATTCCCTGGGCAACTAATGGCATCATTGGATGCCTTATATAGAAATAAACACTCTGGACAAAAGGCATTTTGGTCTTATGTGACAACCAATACTTGTTTCTAAATGTCAAAGGAAGACAAAATGAAGCAGCTATATGTAGAAAAAAAATTTTTTAATTTCTAAGTGTCTCATTTTGTACATCACAAAATTTGAGTAACCAGGTCAACTTTTAGGTATTACTAGCAATTTCATAATTAAAAGATAGTACTATATTTTAATGGAGGAAAACAATGTAAGATTTTGGTACTTAATAATAAACTTACTTTTGCATCCTAATTACGGCACAGCACAAAGCAAGGAAAAAATATATTAATCATAAATCCTTAGATTAGGTTCAGTTGTATGTAAGGTACTTCATAGTGTAACCTTAAATTGCTTAAGCTCTATGGTCTGTTCCCATGTTTGGAAAGCAAGAATACTAATACTTACCTTCATAAGCTGAGAATGAGTTTAAGGCTCAGTGCCTGATTTATAGAAAGTGCTTCAAAAAAACATTAGCTGATAGTTTACGACTGAAATATAAATTAAGCATTTAGTATCTGATACTAAGCTGAAGTACTACAACCAAAACTATTCACAGAATGACCTGTAAATATGTTTCTGTAGTATTGGAAAATGGGTGAAAATCAGATTTGAAAGAATTAAAATCAGATTTTTAAAAGGCAGCCTAATCTATGAAGTATACTTGTCCTCACCCTCAACTGAACTTCAGTCTAATCAGGTTACAGATCTAAATATAGATGGCAGATTAAAAAAAAAAGTTTAACATTGCCACAAGAATACAATCAGTGAAATATAGAATCTAGGAAACTATATGGCATTAAGTATTAAGTGAACTGGCAAAGGAAAAAAAGCAGGCTTGTTAAAAATTCGGAGAATTAGCTGGGCACCCAGGGCTCACGCCTGTAATCCTAGCTACTTGGGAAGCTGATACTGGGAGGATCTCAGTTGGAAGTCAGCCCGAACAAATAGTTCACAAGACACCATCTCCAAACTAAGCAGAGCAAAATGAACTGGAGGTGTGGCTCAGGTGATAGGAACACCTGCTTTGCAAGTGTGAAGCCCTGAGTTCAAACCTCAGTCCCACAAAAAATAAATACTTCAGAGACTTAAAATATATGAACTAGATATAAGGTGAACCTTGTTTGGAATCTGGTTCTAACAAATGAATTATAAAAAGGTGTTTTTTTGAAGATAATTAGGAAAAACGGAGTTAGGCGTAAGACATTAGAATTAATTATTATTAATTTTGTTGGCTGTGGTACTTACTTACTGTTAGGGATACATACTGAAGTATTAAAGATGAAATGACAGATGTCTAGGGCTGACTCTAAAGTACTGAAGCAAAAATAGATGGGGATGTGTTTGAGGAAACAAGTAGAGTGTTAGTTAAGCTGGTGGTTGCAGAAGTGGAGAGATGTGGACAAAAAGGTTCTTTATAGTATTCTCTGTAATTGTGTCTTGAAGTTTTCATAATAGGCTTTTAATAAAGTCTAATGGAAATGATGCAACACTCCCCATTGTGATATGTGCTAATCTCTTCTATTTATGTTTGGCCTTCTTTAACTAAACACACTAAGGGAATGACATCTGAATCGCCTATTTAATAACAACTTAAAAAATAATCATTTCTAGCCTGGCGCCCATGGCTTAAGCTTGTAATGCTAACTACATGGGACACTGAGATCAGGAGGACTGAGGTTCAAAGGCCAGTCAGGGCAAACAGTACAAGAGACCCCATCTCCAAAATAACCAGAGCAAACTGCACTGGAGGTGTGGCTCAAATGGGAGAACACTTGCTTTACAAGCATGAAGCCCTGAGGTCAAACCCCAGTCCCAGCAAAAAAAATAGTAATAATTTCCATTTAATATTAATTAAAAAACTTCATGCAACCTTTAATATGTTAATTAAAGGATGCCTACATTGAATTCTAGTTTATCTAGGTAAAAATGGCCCACAACTATTACATGGAGCTGATCAGATTTCTCCAATGTGCTCTCTGCCTGTGGTCTTTTATAGTGTTTCCTGAAGAGAATCATGTTGCTTTTTGAGTATATGTTATTTAAAATATTTGTCCTTTACACATTTTGTTCAAGACTGTACAAGTATAATTACTTTACAAATTATTTACAATATAAAATGTAATTTCACACAATTTGTATTATCTAAAATAGTCAAATTTACAGAAACAGAAAGTAGAATACTGTTTACCAGGACTTTGGGGAGAGCAAAATGGGGAGTGGCTGACTGATGGGTATAAAGTTTTGGTTTTGCAAGATGAAAAAGTTCTGGAGATCTGCTGTATAACAATGTGAATATATTGAACATTGCTGAAGTATGCACTTAGAAATGGTTAAAATGGTGAATTCTATGTTACATGTTTTTTTTTTACCACTATTTAAAAAATTATCTGGAAAAATGAAAATATAAAATGTTATTTTATCAAAAGGGATGGAGAAGAAAAAAGTCATTCACATGAGACTAAGTAACATGCAATATTTTTATTTTAGACATGCAAGAAAAGCTATTTCAGAATCTACTAATTAAAAGCAAGCAGCTATATATAGATAACAAAAAAAAAAGAACACTTCATTACAGCTCAGCACACAGCATCCAAAGCAAACAGGCATGAAACAATGCAGATTTAATGCAGCATTAAAACTAGATGAACATACTGCCTGGCAGGGGACGGGATGAAGAAAAAAAAAATGGAAATGAAATGGAAATGAAAGACCGATGTTTCCCAATGCTTCAAATGTAGTGCAATACAACAAGGGTGGTAAAAAAAAATGTATACCTGCCTAATACTAAGTTTGCTCAAAACACAGTTTTATAGGTCGTCTTTCAGTGGCAAACTAGTTTGACTTACTGCTTAATGACAAATCACTTTGGCTTTAAACTCTCTAGATACAAATGAATTATTTAGAACTTTTCGTTTTATAATAAAATATGCTACAAGTTTAAGTTTAAAAGCATATACAACATTGACCAATATTAAAAGTTTTTAGTATTCAGAAACATAGAGCCATAGTTAACACAGCATTAAGTATTTAAATGAAGACTCTATATTATAAAGCAATTAGGTATTGAAACTGAATATTTTGTACTATATAAACAAACTCAGTATTAATATTCTGAGAGGGCTACTACTGAACAGCAGATATTGTAGGACACACTTTTCTGAAGAAGCTTTCTGATAGATCTTAAAGGAATTGTTCAACAGTATTACATAGCACGAATGTGGCACTATAAAATTTATTAAAAATCTAATGTTTTAACCTTAAATACTATAATAGTATAAATTAGTTTTACTTTCTTGTATTATTTCCATATATTTTTATGTGATACATCAGAACATATAACTCATATAACTCATATATCAAGATCACATATAAAATGAAAATAAAACAGGAAAGAGGAATGTGAACAGTAAAGAAATACAATCATAAAGGTACTGGTTCTAAAATTTCTTCTATTTTATTTCTATTTTATAAAATAGTCAGTCAGCAAGCTGAGGATATTTTCTTTCATAAGTGTATCAGCTCTCTATTTCCTCTGTGAAATTCTGCATACTCGATGAGTAGTCATTTAGTACACAGGGACATTAAAATATTCATGACGTGGCTATAAAAGAAATGCATATATTCTTACACACAGTATACAAACTAATATAGACACAATCAGATTTCTACAATGTTTACTTCACAGTAAAGTTACCTAAAACTTAAGTTTTTGTTTGCTTTTGTTCTTTGGTTTATGGCTGAACATTTAACCTATTTAACAATGCCCAGTTCAGATTCATCCTTTTATAAGTTTATATAATGGTAAACAAAGTGATTATCTACATCCTACAAAATCCTAAAGCTCTTTATTTACGAATTTCAATGTATGTCGATGCTGAGTTAACTGAAAATTCAATTAGAATACTCCCTTCCACCAGTGTCTTAAATTCATTAGGATTTTATTATAGGAAGTAGAGATCCCAGAAGAAAATCATGCCCAAGAAAAAGTGAGAAGTAGTCACCCATATGGTATTTTAAGTAGCAATGAAGGCTTTTAACTATTCGCTCAGCTACAAAACAATAAAAAACAAATACACAACAACAACAAAAATCCAAAGACTATATCTTTGAGACTAAGGATACTATTTTTCAAAAAACCCTCAAAATAGATTCTAAAAAAATTCTCTATACGTATTTACTAAATGTCTATACATACAAATTTGTGTAATAAGATGTTTTTCACATCAACAAGGAAGAAAAGGTAACCTGAGGTGGGGTCTTAAACTGACCCTGAAGTGTCCCAGATAGATTTCTTAGAGCTCCCAGAATTCCCTGAAATTAGAGGCAAGTTCTATACAAATTTTCCTGAGGGGAGGGCTTATAAGCCCTCACATTCTCAAGGGGATTATATCCCCACCAAAAGGCTGTGACCCCAAGTTTAAAACTGCTTGTGTTTTGAAAATACCCTTGAATATCTGTTCAAGTTGGAACCGTGAAATATTAGGCTACCAAAGAATGTAAACTGTTTCAAAAACATTTTTTAATGTAAAACATTCTTAAATTCATATAACATTTTTAAATATAAAAGTATCTGAGGAGAAAAGCCAGTTATATTTTAATCCTCAGGTAATTCCTAAACATCTTAAAGAGATAGATGCCCTTTTCCCCCTCTCAGAATATAGTAAAATGAAAAATCAAGCAATTAAAATAATAGTATTAATAACAAACTCCAAATGCTTCATTTCCTTATAGAAGCTTTCATTTTCATAGGGCATTAGCAATTCACAGTAATTAAGAATGTTTTTTTGTCAATGAACCTCAACCTATTTTAATATTCTGTCAAAAGAATAAATTATAAAAAAGTGAATTGTAAGCCCCATCAATGGATCATTATCATTTCATTTCCTATAAAAGCATCAGTTTAATGAAATAATTGGGACCCTCCCTTGGGATTTAACATAATTAAGGCTTTCCAAGTAATGCTAAAATATAAACAACAAACTTGACACAATTATAATTACAAACTGAATTCACATATCCTACTACATTTTGATGCATGTCAGTACTCCAGCACGTATTCTAGTATGCTTTCTTACACCCAATGAAAATCTTCCTGTGATACATATTCTGTTTTCTGGAGAGAGAACAAGAAAAGTTTAAGTCTGTCAAATAACCTTCCACCTTAATACCAGTTCTTTGCCTTTATACTGTAGCTTTTAATCTTTTTACTTTCTCTCTTAATTGTGTATCACACATCACTTAAAAACCATCTACGGAGAGGTTTTTTCCCCATTAAAACAAAAATGAAAAGTGGTTTTCCAAACAGGGCTGAGTACGAAGTCATTTCTCCCTAGAGAAGACTTACTAATGAGGACTAAAATTCTATATGAACAATTCTGAAATGTGACTCCCCAAAGCATTTCCACCACTCTTTATCTGATAAGTCTTTTACTACCTTTGGGAAAGGAAAGGAAAGGATTGATGATAAGCCAAACTATTCTTTACAGCCTGTGGTCCATATTATTGTACTTAAACAAGAAATTAGCATCCATCAATTGTGAAGAATACTCTTCATAGGAGGAAACCCCTCTTCATTTGGAAAACATCCTTCAAGAAGAAAAGAAACCCTAAAATGCACAAAATGGTGGTATAATAAATGGTATCCTTTTGCTACTTTTAAGTTGCTATGATATGTATTAAGTAATTTCCCAGTTCAGATTGTTAGAGTCTGAGGAAGTTCTATAAATAAATGCCTTAATGACCACTTAACCTTTAAGGAGAACTTTTAACTAAATGATATAGATATGCCCATAATTAACCAAGAAATTTTTCTCTCATATAAAGAAATACAGTAGATTCAGTATAAACTCTAGTATTCTGGGCCCTCATACTACCAGTACATTTTTTAAGTCATAGAAAAATTACACTGAGAATTAGGTTTTAGTACCATTAGTTTCTTCCCACTTCTTCCTTCAAGTTTGTTACGTATTTTTCTAAGTTTGAATACTTACTTTTGAAATTAATAAAACATAAGCACATGTTTAAAAAAGGAATTAGGGAGGTGACAGTAAAGTCTGTCATAGCACACAAGGGACTCTTTGTAGCACAAGGCCTACTACCTTGCTCTTCCCATAGGCACCTTTTGATATAGTCAAGGACACTACTCAGCAAATGATGAATTTCTGAATACACCAAAATACCAGTGATTTAAATTACTCGGGAATAAAGGCCATAACAGTGAGGATAAGATTTTAATACAGTTATTGTATTATCACAAGTATAAGCCATAAATTGCCCTTAGTACAGATTCTTTTGAAACCATCTCCCTACCAGTACAGTGTACTTTTCCCTCTATTTCTATTTGTCATCACTCTCTCCATCAGCTCCTTCTTTTTCTTTTTCTTTTTTTTGCTAGTACTGGGGTTTGAACTCAGGGCCTCACACTTGCTAGGGAGGCGCTCTACCACTTGAGCCACTGCCAGCATCAGCTCCTTCTTAGTATACATGCAACTTCAACTCTTCTCTGTGCTAAGAATAATTTTGTTCTCAATCACCTACAAAAAAGGACCAGATGTAGTGGGAAGTACAGGATGACAAACATAGTAAGGGAAATCAAGTTACACTTGTTCTCAAAACCAACTACCTTCCTAAGAAAAATATTCACTATATTAATCTTATGACTCACAAACGAAACAACTGGAAAGCTATAACACTTGTAAGCTAGCAATTATTGATAGTTTTAAGTCTTATTGAAATAAGAAGTGTGCAAGTAAAATAAAGGTACTGGATAGGAAAACTGAATACCAAGTTTCCTGATTCTAGTGCACAATGTGGTAAAAGAGAAAATAATTTACACTTAATGAAAAGTAAATGTAAAAATGTGATTTCAAGTTATTTCTCTATTGCAGTTTTTTTTTTTTGTCAAAAGGGCTGCTTGCTTCCCTTACTACTCACACTGTTTGTCCTTCATGTTTTAGAACACAAGAGTCCTGCTTATTGTTTCTAACTGAATTCTATGGCAAAGCATGCAAGTTCTCACACTCAGCTCTGGAGCCCTATTCTTTGGGTGAAAGCTTGAAAGAGCTAGAGAATACCCAAATTCCCTAAGATCTATTTTGAGCAATGAATTTAAAAAAAGAGAATTGAAAACTTTATAAGCCACCTTTTAGATGATAGGGCTTATGGTGTCACTTGTATTTTATGAGTATTTGTAAATTAAAAACAATCACTAGATTTTTCTCAGTAAAGAAAACATTAAGTTAGCAATAACTGGCAAGAACTAAATGGTTGCTGCAGATGGTCAGTGTTTACAATGGTCAAGAGTAAACAGTGCTTTACTCTGTGTTGAAACTTTATTTTAATAAATTCTCCTCTAATTTTACCATCTGGAGCAATACAATGTATGCTCTTTCATTCACATGGCAGCATTTTTCAATCAAAAAAAATTTTTTTGGAGGTACTAGGGTATGAACTCAGGGCCTTGCACTTGCTAGGCAGGTACTCTCCTATGCCCCCAGCTCCCCATTTTTTTTTTATAACTATTTTGGTGGGATGAGGTTTGAACTCAGGGCTTCATACTGCAAAGCAGGTGCTCTACCACTTGGGCCATACCTCCAGTCCCCAATTTTTTTTAAATAATACTAAATACACACTGGTTTTACATTTCTAAAGAAAGGGGGAAACTTTAAATATTTCCACAGCTAACACCTAAGTTAATATTCTGATACTATATCTTTTCTCATTTGACAAAGCTTAAGGATCTTTTCATATCATTACAAAGAAAATTGACCTTATTTCTTTTACAGCTATGTTAACAGTTGCATGTATGACTGTGTAGTAATTTTCTTAACCTATTTCCCATTGATGGATAGTTGGGTAAGTTCCAATGGCTTAATACCAAGACACATATATATAAGTCTTGGTGCATTTGTGTATTTTTGTTGGATAAAATTCTTAGAAGTTTAACTAATGGGTCAAAAGGTATAGTGTTTCATTAGGAGATATCACCAAACTAATCCTTCAAAATAAAATACAAGTTTAAGTGCTCATAAGCACGAAAGAGTGTCTCTCATCCTTGCCAATCCAAGAAGGGACAAACAAAAGGTCTAGTTGGTATTTTAATTTACATTCTCTTAATAAAAGGTCCCTTTTTCTTTCATCTATGAATTATTTATTCATGTCCTCTGCTGTCCTTTTTACTGTACTATTGATCTATTTCCATTTCTTTTGTCTTAAAAATAATGATGGGATTTACTATATCTTATAAATGCTGTTCCAATACCTGTTAATTATAAGATTACTTTCTCTGGCAGCTAATTATACTCTTGAGATTAAAAAAATTAGCTTAGTAAATGTAATTTCAGTCTGTTAAGAAATATTTTTAATTGTTTTAGTGTACCTGTATTACTTTGCCTTGAAATGCTGTAAATTTAGCCAAGGTTTTTCAAACATAAAAGATTTTTTAGAATCACAGAATTTCAAACAAACTCTAAATATCTTTAATAAGTAAATTTTCTAAAGCTAATATAGTACAGAAGAATAACAAAAAGTTGTATTTATACAACAAAAGAAAAGTCTGTCTACAAATTCTGGTCACTTAATCTATTCTTTAAGAAATGACCAAATCCCTAAGGGGCAGGAGAAATGGGCAGAAAACTCAGAAGTGTTCTGCCTGCAGGGTAGACTCAATTCTGCTTCCACATAAAAACTCAATTACCTTAATAGAAGTGAATAGATCTGGCTGTTGTTGAGGAAATTAGATTAGGTAGTGACATCCCACAAGCTTTTCTGTAGGTTAGGTTCTAAAGTCAACCATAGATTATCTCCTCAGTTGCCGTTTATCAAGTAAAGATAATTTGGATGAATCATAGGGGTGATCTTTTTTTTATTGCCATTTGTGTTCTTTACACATAGGTCCCTCTTTCACAATTTTTAGGATTTTTTTGTCCCTCACCAATTCTTTTTGAATTTTTGATTAATGTTCAGCCAGTTGTTTATACTGTGGACTGCATATAATATTAAAAAGATGTCATAGTCTTTATTCCATGGTGTTAAATTAAACCAAGGTTTCTCAACCTGGACACAACTAACATTTGAGACTAGATAATTCCTTTTGAGTGTGTATGGGGGTGTCCTGTGTACTGCAAGATATTTTTATTAGCAGAGCCCTTGGCTTTTGCCTATTACATGCCATTAGTAACGTATTCCTGGTTGAGAAAACTAAAAATATGTTCAGACACAGCTCAAATAGGACTTAAATGCCTAGTAAAAGAACCTAGTTATTCAATTATGATTTTTAAAATACTAAGCTTTAAAAAGAAAATGAAAGTAAATGAAAGAAAACGAAAGTTCTTTTAAGCTCAGAATTCTGTTTGATGAACTTGGGGGCATCAATTTTCAGTGCATGTATTTACAGTTGGGTCTTGCTATATTCTTTCTTCCTTTTTGTTTTTGGCTTATACTCAAAGAGTTATTATTTTTTAGATAATTTTAAATTTTGTTATTTTAGTCAGTCTTACTAAAATATTCAATGCTGTATCCCTTAAACTCACATGAAACAGAAACAAATTTATATAAACTATTTGCAAAATCCAAACTATGTTTACCAATCACACCTGATCTCATGGGCTGGAAGCTGTTTCCCTTGCCCTCCTCTGATGAAATGACCAAGAGTATATATGAAGAAGGGCCGTACATGGCCACTATAACTTTAATCAGACATACATTTTTAATAAATAAGTTAAAAATCACAAACATTAACTCCATTTTAATTTTACACAAAATTGTTAAATTTTCTTTAAAAATAACTAATTCCTTTAAATTCACCTTTTAAATATTTTACATTTATTCAGTCCTTTCCATTATAGCCAAGGTAACTACTCATCAAAATTTCAACAAAAAAAATTCACTAAACTCACTTTAAAATATTAAAGACCTACATTTGTCAAAGCACAATGGTGGGATGGTGAAAATGGCTCAAATAAGAGAGTGCCTGCCTAGCAAGCAGGAAGTCCTGACTTGAAAATTCCTGTAATGTAAAAAAAAATTAATGATAATAATAATAATAGTAGAAAACTAAGAAACAATCAACACATTCTTGAGCACCTAATTAAGAAGGAGTTCTAATAAACTATCTTATATTTCCATTCTTTTCTTCCAAATTCCTTTTTCCAACAAATGCAAACAATAAAGTAAAATAGATGTATGAACCTCTTAGCATTCATGAAAATTATCTGCTAAAATATATACCAACAAAGTAAAATATAAACCTTTTATTTAAAAAATTCTGCTACAAAAATTCCATATATTGATTAATGAAAGTATTTTGTGAATAAAAATCAAAGTTAGTTCATTTTAACATTCATAGTTAGTTTACAAAAATATTTTAAAGCCTCTAAATGGACAAATGCATATTTTTAGACATTTTACCAACTCAGACAAACTTAGAGAGATGCTAACTCCAAAAAATAAAATAAAAACCCAAAAAGGTTGGTGACAGGGTTTAAGTGGGAGAATCCTTTACTCTGTGTTAAAGGTCCTTAGTTTAATCCTGGATAGTGCAAAAAGAGAAAAATGAAAAAAGAAAAAGCCCTGAAAAGAGCTCCTGTATTATACGTGCCCCTTAAAGCATCAAAACCAGCAAGAACAAGATCGCTAAAAGCTCTATCTTCTCCTACTCTTACTAGCACCACAATTTTCCAGGGTCTCACTGTCCACTTCATCTAATCCTAGCCATGAGACTCTTCTCTTCCATCTCGCAGATCATCCACAATCAGATTCTACCTTATCAGCTTCAGTTTTGTATCCCTTCCTTACTTAAATAATTCCCCACTTAAACAACTCCCCATAAAGTTTCACACAAATCAAAAATAAATAAAATATGTCTCCTAAGAAATAACACAAATTACTAAATAATAATACAATTGTATTTTACTACTTCTTTAACCCACATGTTTTAATATAAAGCTGGGCTTAAATGACTCTCAAAAGACCTGAAAGAGTATTAATAAAATCAAAGCTACTACTTTTAACTTAACCTTGACAGATTACAAATCACTTTTTCAGTTGACTATACTTCTAAATATAAACACAAAACTTGTGCAATTACTAAGGATTATGCTGATGATATTTTGGTCAAAGAGCCATAAAATTAGTAAAAAAAACAGTTATGGATCCCAATATAGACCCAAATTAAAATGATCAGTCTAAGAGTATAATTTTCAACTTGAGAAGTTACATTATTACCTGTGCCATTGAAACAGGTACATTAGACGACTAATTATTTTAAAAATTAAGCATTGCACACTTAAAAAAGAAAAATCTTAATCTCTCTCTAGGACAACTGAAAAGAACATTAAAAATATATTAAATCAAACTTAACTTTAAAAAAAAAGGACAAACATCTTGAAAATGCCTTTCATAAGTCAGGAAACAACAAATATTGGTCACAAATTATGAAAAGAGATAATAAAAATTGCAAAGCAAACTCATATTCAAAATTAATATTTTGTCCTTTTGGATTTTGACTAACAGAAACATAAGTTTTGAACAAGAAAATTTTAAAACAGAGGAATAGCAAAAAGGAAGTCCTGATATTTAGAAGTAAAGAATCCCAATATTAAATACAGATAAAAAATGACTATTAAAAACTGATGATGTACACATAGAAGAATGAAACAGGTGCCTTAACTCACACCCTCTACAGAAATGAATTTGAAATTAATTTAAAATAATATTGTAAATTGGAATAGATTGAAATAATTTGGGGTTTTCTGGGGGGTGGGCAGGAGTTGGGTTCAAACACAGGTGCTCAGGTTTGCTGGCAGACACCCTAACACTTGAGCCAAACTACTAGCTCCTAAACACAATGAGGAAGCCAGAGAAAACATTGTAACTTGTAAGTATAGGCAACGGTCTTATGAAAAAGATTCCAATTTCACAGTCAGTAAGAGCAACAACTGATAAAGAGAATGCAAAACAATCAAAACACAAAATTTCTGCAAATCAAAAAGTACAATTACCAGGTTCATGAGACAGCCCATAGGATGAGAGAAAATCTTTCAGTGATGATTCAATAAATAAAGGATTAATATTCAGGATCCACAAAGAGTTCAAAAAATTAAACACCGAAAGAATAAACACTTCAATGAATAAATGGGCAAATCAGTTGAACACACAGTTTTCAGAAGAAGTACAAATGGCTAATAAATATATGAGAAAAAGATTTCAACATGGCTTAGCCATACAGGAGAGGCATATCAATACTACACTCATATCCATTTCAGCCCAGTCATAATTGCAATTATCCATAAAACAAAGAACAACAAATCACTCATATGTTACTGGGAATGTCGAAAAATATGCATACATTCTTACTGGGAATGTCAACAAGAGTCAATCATACACTCTTATTGGGAATATAAAGGAGTGTCACAGCTATGGAAATCAGTATGGAAGCTCATCAAAAAGAAGAAAGAACAATGAAAGGAACTAAAAAGACCCATATGTAATGGCCCCGCTATACTGATCTTGACATGGATCCAAAGGATTTTATATTAACATACAGGAGCAAGAGCTGCAACCTACATTTACCAGAGCACTTTTCACTATTGCCAAGCTATGGAATGAGAAATGATGCAACAGCCAATGAAAGGATAAAGAAATTTTGTTATATAAATAGAGAATTATTCACTCATAATGAATGATTCAATTATGTCACATGCTGAAAAATGGATGGAATTTGGAGTTATCATGGTGATCACCACAAGTCAATCTCAAAAAGCAAAAAATCACATGCATTTGGTCAGATGTGGAGTCTGGGCTTACAGTGAATATGATGACAATAAGGTAAGAGTAGTGTAAAATAAATCAGTGGAGAAATCAGACCTGTGTTCAAACCCCACTCCTGCCAACCCACTAAAAACCCTAAAGCATTTCAATCTATTCCAACTTAAAATGTAATATTAAATTAATCTCCGATTCATCTTTGTAGAGGGTGCAAGTTCAGGCACCTATTTCATTCTTCTATGTGTGTAAAGCCACTTCTGCAGGAAGTCATTTTTTATCTATACTTAAAATTGGGACTCTTTATTTCTAAATATCAGAACTTGTTTTTTTGTTATTTTCCTCTTTTAATGTTAGGGGAAATCAGTCAGAAGATAGAGAGGGGAAAGGAGAAGGTACTTGTGGGCAAAGAATCTCGAGGTAGTTTACATATACCTGTGAAGATGGCAAAGTGAAACCTCAAAAACTGTATTTGAAAAATGGCAGGGGGAGTTGTAGAGGTAACTGTACTAATGGAGCATAAAAGAAGAGTTGAATGTGTTCAAAGTGTATTTTATATAACTATGGAATTATCACAATGAAACTCACTTATACTTTTAAAGTAAGCAAATAGAATTAACTATAGAGTGAACTTCACAGATTATCTAAATAAAAATTCAAAACAAATTACACCTCACGAAACTTAAGCCCCCTGTAAAAAACCACAAATACCTTCAAAAAATTGACTGATTCCTCAAAAACATAAGTTTAAAATCCGGGAGAGTGAAAAATCTAACAACACCAAAGAATCACATGAACTGAAGACATATTCCTTCTGCTATGAATAATGGCAAACCAAAACAAATGCCTCTCTTTGGAAAGATAGTGAGTCATCTACCTCTGATATGGGAGATCTTAAAGACTAAAGATGCCCAAGATTTCCCCAGATCTAGCCCTAAACATTCATTTTTCAATATCTTATTGAGAACTCAAGTACTTCTCAGTGTAACAGAAGTCATGATAAACTAAATTTATGTGTGTTGTAGCTTAATATTGTAAATCCCTAGATGGCATTCTAAAAAAAAACAGTCTCTCTATAAAATATCATCATTCAAATGTTTTGCTCCTTTCCTCACATATAGATATAAACATTTCAATTTCTTTCCGCAATAATTTCTCATTTAACAAATTGGCCAACTCCATTATTAGACACAAATATTTTCAAGACTTTAAGCACCACAATCCATGTAAACATCAAGCATCCCGTGTTATCCTTTGAGTCAAGTGAGTCCACCAAATAACAAATATCATAATGTTCCCAAAAAGACCTTATCAGAAACAATGCTCAGCAGTACCAGGAAGAAATTAAATGAAAAAATTCACAGACCAAAATCAGAGAAACACACTACAAAACAATAATAACTGGGCCTATTGTCATTCACTCATAAAAGCCAATACCCTGTTAAACACAAATCTAAATCAAACCAAAGCCTTCAATGACTATGGTAAGATATTTAGATAACTGGTACCTTGCTAATCACCTTATAATTCAGTTAATGTCCCAAATACCAAATAAAATACCTACACAAAATTCTAAGACAAATGATAGCTCCTATTCACTGTGTATTCCCTTTTTCCCATAATAGTTTGGTAAAAATGTTAGTTTAGTGTGCTTAGTTTCTATACTGTATTCATGTACATACCTCTAGTTTCAAATATCACCTTTTAACCAAATAAATATACACAGATATGCTAAAAACAAACCAGTATATTTAAAGTGTTTTGTATCAATGGTATAAAAATATTCCATTCTTGTTTAAATATGCCATAAAGCTACAAACTATAAGTAGGAACCAAATGCCCAATACAATATATAAATACTTTGCTAATCTAAAGCCCCACACAAAAATTCAATCTAAAATGGCTAATATCTGAACAGCAAATTAATTAATATATAGGTAATAAAACTTTACAAAACAACCTGCTACTAACACTATACAATATGCAAAACATAAAAATCCAATCATAATAACAACCACTAAATGGGCATCAAAACATATGCACTCTCAAGAAACTTTAAAATTTCTTCAATCACCTAAGATAAAAATTAACAATATATATGTGAAAATTATAATTGACTTGGAATGACTATAATATCTGTTTATCAAACAAAATCTCCCAACTAATTCACAATACCCCTTTATGATAAAAAAATCACAGATATAATGATTAAGTAATAGCACTGAAAGATTTGGTTAAATCCCTCACACTCATTATAAAAATGTTTTAATACTCATAACTACTAATTGGTGTGCCACTAATTAAATACAAAATTTTTTTTCTTCTAAAACCTCACTGAAAAGCTAATGACAAAAAATAATAGTTATGTAACAAGAAGGTATGCCCCTTCATAACACTAGGTTGGATAAGAAAATGTAATGTCACACTTCATTAGACACACAAATAATCCAAACCGACCTTACCAAACCAAGTAAATTACCAGAATTAAACCATAAATAAATAAGATGTGTAATGAAGAGGTATGATCACTTAGCCTCATTGTTATCTGTCAATAACACTAAAAAATAAAGCATGTATGATCCCTCACCATCCTTACTCAAAAGTCCTTCTATGAAATAGTTCAAGAGAAATCTCTCCTAAATTCAAAAGTAAAGATAAGAAAACCAAATGCTCCTCAAACTAAAATGTTCTTAGCTTTTTAATTGCTAACCAGGGAGCTAGTAATGCTCTCTTAAATCTTCATTCTGTGTTTATATCTGAAATATCTCAATGGCTCCTCAGTCCTGAAGGATCTGAAGAACCAAATCAATGCTATGTCTAATTGCACACATTGCATTAATGATTTTCTAAGAACATGTTTACTGGGGACTCCTGTTGAAAAATTATAATAATTGTTTTAATACTTACATTCCTACAGCTCTGCTAATTTTTATGTTGTGTTTATGTTATATTTTCCTCTCTGGTATATCACATAACTTCTTTTTTAACACAAAGCACACCAACTCCTGGTATCATCTTATCATGACAGTACAAGGTCTAAATTTTTCATGTCACATTTTAACAAACTAGTGTGATTGTCAGTACCTTGTTAGGAAGGACTGATGCCTGTTTTAAGCTGAAATATTGACAACAGACCACAGACCTTTCATGACTCCTTACTCAGGGGAAGTTAAGGCAGGATAAAGTAGGGACAAGTAGCACAGAACAATTTTAGGCCTGAATTATAGACATAATAGTATAGTACAAAATGTTGTACCAAAAAAACCTCAGAGAAAGCATTGGAGGTATTCTTTATAGCTCAGATCCCAATAAGTTATAACCTATACTAAACAAGAACAATAAAAGTTCCTCTAAAATTTCTCTGAACTTATCCCTGTTTAGCACTGTTTCTGAGAAAGAAGAATGACTGATGCATCAATACTTCAGGCATGCATGTGCCCTTAAAAGATATAAAATTTAGAAATCCATTTCAGAAAACCCTTTTTTATTAGTAAGACCTCCCCAGACACAGTACCATCATGCTTAGAAAATAATATCAAAATGTTTAACAAGAGCAACAACAAGAAGTTTACAAGTTACCAGGGAACTAATACAAAACCACAACTACAACATAGGTTTAAGCTGAGGTCATTAAACTTTGTTACTGCATGTGAAGAACCTTTTGTGTAAGAACTAATACTTCTGCCCTAACTTCCCAAATGCACTCCATTTGGTGTTCTATGTGTCATTACTTTCCTTCCTTACCTAAAAGGATCTTTGCCACACTTTTACCTCACAAATACTCTTAAAATTCTTCTGTCTGACAAATTCAAGAATCACAAAATCTGTGGAGAACTTTTTTTTTCCCATGTGAAAATTACATTAATTCCACTTCAGGGACAATAGTACAGTGCAGCTCAACTGATGATTATTATCCAGGGAGGTATAAGGGTACCTCAACTGGTGTTTTCATGTTTTTTTTTTTTGCAGCTATACTCTTAACATTTAGCTCTTGTGAAGAGAGAACAGGATGCCATATTCTGTTGTAAGAGGTCTTTGTAATTTCGAGATGTATAATTTTTAGAAGACACTTATTTCCTACCATTTCTTGCATGCATGCTTTTCATACCATAATTGCAACCTAATATGACTAGAAAGGGAAAAATTTTACTCTATGTTTGCTGACAATGTTACATTAAATCTTGTAGTGGTAAAGGCATGAAGAGAAATCCAGGTGATTTTCATTGTTTTCGCTTTGATGAGTGCTATGTGCAGTCCTATATTTTCCCTGTATTTCCCATTATGTGGTGAAAACATGAGCATTTTCTTTACATTTCTGTCAAGTGTTCAGTTTTTCATGTGTTCCTGTAGACAAGTAATATGTACTTACTTCTCACAGGGATAGCAGCTTAAGCAGACATCTAGTTAATATTCCTTGTTTTGATCACTTTGACATTGACTGTAGAATGCCTTCAGGTATCCAAGTTCAAGAACTGGTCATGGTTCCAGTCTATATATGATGCATATCCCTGAAATTTTGTATACTCTGAATTGCTCCATGAATCTAGTTACACCTTAAGTGCTCTATAATTATAGTTGAGGGAAAGGGAAGGGGAGAATATGTTGTGGTAGAGCAAGCTGTTTCCTGCATCATTAATTTATATGCTTTCTTTTTCTTATTTCACATTCCTTTCACCAAGACATCGCAACCATTACAAGATTGTTGTTGGATGACTTGTCATTACTAAGAATTAACAGTCAGCCCATTGAACAGTACAGACACTCTAATCTTAAATGTTCAGGTGGGTGAGAAGGTTGTAGCACACATGGTATTGCCATGTTGTCTTAATGATTTTTTTATGTTATGTCTTAGCATAGAAGCATGAGAGGATGGCACATTCAATGCTTAAGTTTGCTTATTCTCAATTGCACATCTGAAGGCTGTTTTGAGCACAATAAATTTCCACCTTATTAAGCATGAAGTGTTTTCATGCATGGAGTTTCAAAAGAATACACTAATCTGCCCATAACAGCAGTTCTAAGCCTAATATAACTGTAATCTTGATAGCAATAAATGCATATCTGACACAACTTCTAGAAGCATAAATCATCCATGTCCTTTTTAAAGAGTCCATATACAGATAAGCTTTGGGAATATTAGCAGGTATACTCTCAAGAGAGTATGATCATCTTATAAGTATTTCCCCCTGATATCTGAATGTCTTCGAGTAGTGTAGCTTGATCCTTTAATGAAGTAATGTCATTGTGAATCATGTGTGACATAAAATTTTTCTCTGATGGCTTTGTTGGAGACAAGTCACAATATCTCTGGGAAACAAAAATGTCATCAGGTGAAAAATTCTGGGTATCTAGATTGGTGATGATGTGTGTCAAATCTTAGTCTATAATGTCTGTCTTTACTATGTATAGATTAATATGAGGATTTTCTCAATCCTTCTTATCATTAACATTTGCTACTGGTGCTCAGGTAATAAATGACTGATCCTTTAACATTGGTAGTGACTATGTGTGTGTACTTTTTTTACGGTGGAAAAAAATTCACACTATTCCCATGTGTATTGGGCTGTGGTTGTGTCCTGGATCATTGTCGTTAGGCCTTGAGGATTTTTGTTAGTATAGGATACTTATTAGGCATTAGTGACAAATGCATGCAATGTTCAGACCGCAAAACATAACCTGAATTAACCCAGAAACACATAGAGTGTTGCATGGCACATCAACAGTCTTGGTGCTTGCTTAAACATAGGTGAAACACACCTGTGCAGGTTTTCTCATAGGTCCTCTGGAAGAGAATAGAGCATTTCCTGACTTAACATTGCTAATAATAAGTGACATGATAACATGGTCCAAGTACAGATTAGACCATCTGATATTCCACGTCCCTGATATTGAGCAGGGTTTGTGTGTCTGGTTATTGCCATGTGTTTTTGGTGTAATACAATATATGTCCTTCATAATGCACAGGTACCTAAAGGTGCCATAAAAGCCCATGAAAGCCTTCCTATTTTCAGGTATACATATGAAGAATGTTTTTGCATTCTTATATTTCTCCCTGTTTTTAGCGTGTATGCAATGAAAACATAAAAATAGGCCTCAATCAATACCATGATTTATTGTATTATTGCAGATAGATACTAATACTATTGTTAGTATTCCCAGAGATAGAGGCATTAGCAAGGATTCACATAATTTTCATATTGTGTACATCTGTGATGTTGATGAGGGAATAGCATTAGACATTGTACTGGAAAGTAATAGACCTTTCAAAAGTCTCTGTGGAAACCTGAAATTATCCAGTTGGCATAAGTAGATATGAAAATGATACAGTGTACTATGATGTTGCTGAGAAAACAGATTCCTTCAGGTATTACATAATTGGCTAGCATGATGTCTTTTATGGAGAGAGAGCACATGCCAACAGTGAAGCAGTAAAGTTCACCTGGAGCACTGCTGGTGTTTCTGTGTATGCTGGTGTGGGCTTACATGACAGCACAAATCTTCTCACTGTCAAAAACACAGGTAAATAATGACTGCCACCTTAAACCCTCCTGTCATGAATCTTCATTGCCCTGACTTGAAGCAATACTGACACTATGGTTATTAATTGTAAGAACAAGGATTAAGCACTTTAGTTACATAAAATGTTATTTTGAACCCATGAATATTGAAAGAATGATCACAGTGCCTTTCCTTGTCATTGCTGTGGTCGCATCAGCCCAGAAAGAAGCAGGTGTCCACACAAGAAATGAGAGTCCCCTTTATGTTTACAATCAGTTACACATTAATTGACTTTTCCAGGCAGAGTTGAAGGGTCCCTTAACAGTGATATTGTTCACACATCAATGCAGGTGTCCTTGAAGAGCAATTGTATCCTGAAACATATGCATATGTTTATTTCAGGTTCCCTACAGGAACAATAAAATAAAGCAGAAAAAATTCATGACAGAAGCTTGCTTATATACAGGTGAGTGATAAATTAGAGATAGCACAATGAAGATGATTTCATCTTCAACAGGAAGATAGGGAATTATGCTGCACCTATCCTGGTGTCTCCAGTGTTTTGTTCATGTTGCCTCATTTGATATGGACTAGAGTATAGGTATGAGGTGAAATCACATTTGCACATTGGTTTTCTAATATTTTCAGAGCATTTAATAAATCAGTATGGGGTGCTTCTATCTCCCCAAGCCTTTTAACCATACATGCCTTCATCCCCACAGCTCCTTCAGATTTCTAGGAATCATTGCATCTCATTGTGTGATAGCTGCTAAACAATGCTCATACAGGTAGAACATAAGAAAAGATCCATACAGTTTTGATTGTGTCCATCTCTATAATATTCAGGGTAGAATTTCATAGCTTTCTTCTCAAGAAAGAGTATTTTTACAAGGCTGTGTGTGTAGACATCTGCAGGAGTAAAGCTAGTATAGGTGAATCAAGAATTGATGCTTGGGAATTTTTGAATGTGTGGAAAGGAACTTGTAACTACTTTTTTTGCATGATGCCTCTCTCAGAAGCAGATAAAAGTTTCACATTTAGTCAAACATCAAGATTAAAATGGTTCCTAGAGAGTTGAGCACTGATAGGAGCCTAAATCACAATAAAGGATGACTTATCTTCATCTACAAAGCTGAGAATTGAGAGTGCTCTTGATCCCTCACTTAACATGATTCTGATACACCTGCTTTGATTATAACCTGTATAGTCCTAGCATTTTAATGAACATGAGATTTTACATTTTCTTTGCCCAGAAAATTTATGTGAAAATTTCATTTTTGAGGTAATGGTAACCTCTTTTATTGTCCCTTTTGGTGATCTTCATTTACAGGAGTAAACTAAGGATATCCTCCAATGTTTCCACTCTAGAAATGAAATGATGGTTGTTCCGGAGATTCTGTTATCTCTGAAGAAGTGTATCAATCTAGGTACAGTTTAAGAGATACTTTATAATGATCAGGCACAAGGGAAGAGGAACATGTTAAGGTACATAAATTGTACCCTGATACACTGTTTTTATGGGATTTTTTTCATTCCAGTCATGAGAATACATTAGATGACTGCAGTCAAAAAACTTGGTTAAAAGTAAGTGGCAAAGTATACATGAAAGTGGGCAGTAACTGATCATAAATATCCTGGTAGATGAGGAAGTAGTCCTCATGTGGTGTTGCTATGTTCACTCTGATTCCCAATGAAGATCATGTGGTTCCTGGAGGTAATGCTCATAAGAAGTCAGTCGTTATATGCAGCATGCTTTTTATCCCAAATCTCTTTTTGGCACATGCCTCAACCCTAAGGCACAAAGACCATTCCCATCTTGTCTGAATATAGTACATAAATGGTTGGTCTCCTAACACCAGGGCCTCTGAGCTCCCCACAGAGACAATCTGAGACACATGACAAAAAAACTTATACAACTCTGAAAAAAAATCTCTAAATATCAAGTTTACAGACCCCAGACATCTAACTCTCATGGCAGAAAGCTCTCCTTAGTATATGTTTTACTCTCCCATTATGGACAGCAAGAAGCTAAAATATAAAGTGCTTATTTACCTCCACCTCACTCCCCTTACATTCCTCAATCATTCCACTAACACCAAGCTTGTAAGTCTCCAACACAACAGCCAAAATTCCTTTTGTTCATTTTACTATGTAAAAGGAGTCTTGAGGTTACTTTCATTTTCGTTTAAGGGCTTACTATCTAAAAAAATTGTAAATTGCCTAACTTGTTTTTTCTATTAGGAATTTAAGTCATAAATTTGCCTCACATTTGCTTAAATTAAGAAACATTTTTAAACACATACTTTCTGTTTCATGAACTACAATTATATAATTTCTAATTCTTCAATGAACCATTTGTGTTCCAAAGCACATTCTTTAATCTCCATCATTTTGAAGGGTTTTTGAGGTTTTCCTTGCCATCGATTTCAAACTTCATTCCATTATGGTCATTAGTATATAAGGGATTATATCAATAT
This sequence comes from Castor canadensis, assembly GCF_047511655.1. Lineage (NCBI taxonomy): Eukaryota > Metazoa > Chordata > Mammalia > Rodentia > Castoridae > Castor > Castor canadensis. Next base: position 111,475,285 of record NC_133388.1, read on the forward strand.
TTTTGTTCAGCTTTGCTTTATGACCTTGGATGTGATTTATTTTCTAAAAAGTTCATGGGATGCTGAGAAAAATGTGTAGTATTCTGCCTTAGGACTATATATCTTTATTAAATTATTTTGTCTGTGGCATTGATTACTTTGAGGATATCTTTATTATTAATGTGTTGTCTGTATGTTCTGTTTAGTAATGAGTGTTGGATGACATTAAGCATTCTAAATAAAACCTAACACCTTAAAATTCACATTACAAACCTTATACATTTATTAATTCCTTTCTATCATAGCCAAGACAGCTTCTTACCACTGATTTCAAGAACACAAATACTTGCCATCATAAAAAACATACTCTCCCCTGCTCATTTCTTTATCTGGATGAAAAACATTTGCAATTCTGTACCTATAAACTCATCTCCCTAAATTAACTCTAAAGAGGTATATCTAATTAATAATATTGTTATAAAAATAGGATATTGTTAGAGTTCAAGCACTCTCTAACCTGAATTAATAATAATATCCTTAATGCCCAAGAGGGCCATATATCATTCAAGTCTAACTTGAATCATTTCAAATCAAACTCCCCTTTGACCATCATAACCCCCACTGTTTGTTTCATCATGCTTTTCTGCTAGACCCCTATTCCAAATGGCCTCAAAAATAGGACTAGGATGTCAAACCTTTGCAAGGAAAAGATGCACCCTCACCAAACTATAACCAATTCACTAAACTCACTCTAAAATATTAAGGACTTGCCTTGTCAGAGCATATTCGGTGGCTCAAATAGGAGAGCCGACTTGTGGATATAGTAAAAGAGCACCTGCTTAGCAAGCTTGAAGCCCTGATTTCAAAATTTCATTAACGCAAATAATAACAGTAATAGTAATAAAAATGCAAATAATGATTGGGCAATAAACAACAATATGGCATTGTGCACCTCATTAAGAAGGAATTGTAGTGAAGGGTCTTCTCTTGTCCTTCTTTTCTTCAAAATTCATTTTTCATTAAATGCAAGCAAAAAAAGTAAAACAGAAGTGGGAACCCCAAAATTATCAGTTGTAGTATATAATGTGAAATTAAATATAAAAAATTTTATTAAAAAATCTATAACAATAAAATGCCACTTATATGACTAAAAAAAGAAAGCACTTTAAAAAATAGAAGTATTGGCCTATGAGTAAAAAACAAAAAGTTAGCCCCCCCCACTCTTAAAACCAGGACCCAGGAAGACTCCAGATCCCAGCAGGTATTGGTCAATAGCATTTACTCTGGGCCCACCACACCAGTGTCTCATGGAGCCCACTACAAGCAAGTTTCTATATAACAGCCATGATGTAAAATCTAGGTCAACTGCTCTGGAAATAGAAGTGTATTGTTTGCCTGGGCTGAGTCATTTATTTTCTTCCTAGAGATCAGCTGCAGGGGTAAGTGAGCATTGTGACTCTGCCTGGATCCTCAGCTAAGTGGGTTCCAAAGACTTTGTAGAAGCCCAGTTCCCTGCTGACACAAGGATTTCAAGGGAGCAAGCTTGGTATGCTCAAGGGCAGGATCTTGATTTGCTTTAAGTAGTTCTTAAGGAGTTATTTTGGGCTCAGTCACAGAGAATAGTCTGTTTGATATCCAAGGAAAATTGTGAGGAGGCCTAAGGTGCTGCTTAACCTCTGCCCTTCTCCCTCCACAGATAATGATGCTGATGGACACCAAAAGCCCAATACCTCATGATCTCACTTATGTGTGGAATGTACCAGTGGAGCTCACAGAAGCCAAGTTGAAGGGTGACCATGAAGCATCAAGTGTAGGCTGGGGTTTGAGGAAATATTGGTAAAAGATGCAAAATTTCATCTGTATTGGAGAGGTAATTTCAAGAGATCTATTTTATAACATGGTGACTATAGTTAATAATGAGAAGTTGGATTTGAAAATTGCTAAGCAAGTGAATTTTAAATTTTCTCCCCATGAACATAAATCTGTGAAGTAATGAATATTTTAATTGGCACGGTTCACCTACTCCAATGTGCTTATATGCTTTCAAACATTAAGTTGTGACCATAGATGTACACAATTTTTATCTGTCAATTGATAAAATAAACTTTAAAGATGAAACTGATGGTTCAAGACAGTTTTTATTTAAAAATATAGGAATACCACGATCTTTTATTTTTCTTTTCATGGTCCTGGGGTTTGAACTCAAGGCCTCACACTCTCTAGGCCAGTGTTTTTCACTTGAGTCATGCTCCAGTCCTCACTTTACCCCCACTCCCTTTGCCCTCTTCTAAAATTTTGTTGAAGAGAAGATGTAAGCAATAATAAGAAAGACATAGTGGTTTTGTTAGTTTGAGATAAAGATAGCTGTACAGAGAGGTTCCTATCATTGCTTCCATGCACATGTGTATTAAAACCCAAATTAGTTCATCTCTACCAGACTCTTCACTATATCCCAGTCTTCTTTCCATAGTGGCCTCTGCCAGTTTAAGATTACTTTATTCACTCCTCTACAGTGGGCACATCAAACACTTTCAAGTTTTAGTTTCCCTTCCCTTTCTCTGTTCCTCCTGTACATATTCTCCCTTCAGCATGGGACCCATGTCCAATAATATTATTGAATTTGTTTTAGGTCTGAAGTCTATACATAAGGGAGAACATATGAGTTTTGCACTTCTGAGCCTGGTTAATTTAATTTAAAGATGATGTTCTCCAGTTCCATCCATTTTCTTGCAAATGACAAAATTTCATTCTTTTTTATGGCTGACTAAAATTCCATTGTGCGTAAATACCACATTTTCTTAATCCATTTATAGGTAGTGGGGCATCTTGGCTATTACCATAGCTTAGCTAAAGTGAATACCACTGCAATAAACAACTCTGTGCAAGTGCTTTTGTAATATCTTGAATCACATTATGTGGGGTATATCCATGGGAGTGGTATTGCAGTATCATATGGCAGATCTATGTTTAGTTTTTTAAGACGTGTCCATATTGTTTTCCATAGTGGTTGTAGTGGCTTACATTCCCACCACCGGTGTATGAGCATTCCTTCTTCCTACATCATCACCAACATTTGTTGTGGGTGGTGTTTTTAATGACAGCTATTCTAACAGGACTGAGGTGGAATCTTAGTGTGGTTTTAATTTGCATTTCCTTTATGGCCAGGGATGGTGAACATTTTTTTTTTCATGTGTTTTCTCATATCAGAAAGCTCTCCATTGTATCCACATTACTCTCCCTATGTTGATAGCAAAAAGTTGGAATACTAAGGGCTTCTTTATCTCCATCTTCCTCTCAATTTTGTATGAAAGAATTTAGTATGAATTTTCTTTGATAGGGTTACCCAAAGTGGCAGAATTCACCTGGTGACTCCTTTTTCCATTCTAAACCCATTGTTTCAAGTGTGAAAAACAAAGATGTGTTTGTTAGTGGGTGAGTTTTAGCCTTTTCTGATAAGGGCAATTCTTATATCCTGAATGAAACAGGGATGCATGGAATAACTGGAATGTACCATTATTGCTAACATACACTTCTGTCTTGAAGGCAATGAGACTTTTATATGAGACACACCTGAGGGACCAAGACGAGCCTACAGGTGTTCCCCATTGTACCTAGTCATGGTAATATCATGAACACATCTCCTAATTCAGTCACTGAAGAGTGATTCAAAAGTTTGTATCATTGCCTGGAGGGGAGAGGTGCAGATGGACTGGGAATGAGAGGGAGGTTCCAGATACATTTTTCCAGAACACTGAGGAAAAAAATGACCATAATTCATTTGCTGTCCTGGAGAGCCTGTTCAATCCTCTGCTGGTTGTGACTAGCCTCTGTGTTGTGTCAATTGCTCTCAAGACTGAGCTAGTTTGTGAGCAGCTATTTCTATGTACTTAACCATAACACACTGACAGCACACTTGTTATTCTAATTTTTCAACATACTTCCTTTGTGCTTATCAAACTTTAACTTACCAAATGGATAAAAATGATATATAATAAGGCAGATCATTGATACTGTGGTTAAAACAGTGGTTTTGATGACTTTTCCATATAAGATAAACGTGAAATACAACTGATATTTTAAATATTTGAAAAAAATTAATGCAAAGTTGTTTAGGTATTTGTTCTTTACTTTATCAAGTTTATTATTTAAGTTATCTACATAGTATTTTTCCATTTTGACAATAGAGATAACCTATTTTACATATCAGTCATTTACAATTCATTTTGCACTGCTGTTCACTGAGCCCTGTGGTTCTTCCTGACTGTTTCTACAGCACTCATAGTTGATTCTGAGAATCAAGGTCTAAACTGGGGCTGCTGTGATCCAAGTGAAACCTGTCAATATGCCAGAGTCCCACAGGTCTCTTCTCCATTATAAGAAGGCAATAAGTCCCCCATGATTTCCTCCAAAAGAAAGATTATGGTACCAACAATACAAACAAAAATGTAGGCATTCTCCTCAACACTAAGATGATCACAATGGTATTAGCTACCTGTAGAATATTTGAAAAAACAAGCCATCAGAGACATCAGCCTTTGGAAAGCAATGATCTTCAGTCACAGTGAATGGTACAAAGCAGTCCTTTAGCTAGTGTTATTTTGATCTAGAAACTTTAGTTAATTATTTTTCTATCTGTTTGTAATTCTTTAAAACTGAAATACCCATTCTTTGTAAGTTGTAAATATGAAACATAATCCTTAAATATATCCTCTCCTGAATACTGTATTACATATCTCATCAATTGGTTATTGCATAGGGTTCAAATTCATGATTTTAAATAATAGTCAGCAACCTGAAAAATTGTAATGATTCATTGGTAATGAAAACAGCAGGATAATCTAAAACATAAGGTATGATTTCAGATGTGTTAGAAGGTAACAAATGGATACAAACACATCTGAAAGAACTGACTGTACTACAAAAAATTGTAACTGGCTATTTCTGGAGCTCAGATTATGAGTGATTTTAATTTTCTTCTTGATATACTTTTCTGTATCTTTAAATTTTCAAATATGACCAGTTTTGTGCATAAGTACATAATAATAAATATTAATATTAATGGAATAAGGGAATACATTTTCTGGCTTTTTTTTTTTTGCAGTACTGGGCTTTGAACTCAGGGCCTTGCACTTGCCAGGCAGACACTCTACCATTTAAGCCACACCTCCAACCCCTCAGCATAAGTTTTCTGAATGTTTCTACCCTATATTGAGTAGAATATTCCCTACTTTCCTCAGGACTTTAACATTTTGTTCTTTCTATTTGGGACCTGCATCTTCCAGTCTTCTGGCTGGTAGATGTTGGAAGCTTTGTACTGAGGCCTGGCCTCAGTATGCCTTGGGTGACCAAGAGAAGTGGCCTTCACAGGGTTCCTTAAATTACAATACCATACTCCAATTAGAAGTTTTCTATAAAAGTAAAAAAGTAAACTGAGGTCCCCTATACAAATTTCTACCTTCTAAGCCACCCCAGTACTCAGAACCTCTTAATGAGTGCTTCCCTCTCCAACAGACAATGGTAGGAAGAGGGCAAATCATATGTCCCCTTGCAGTTATCAGATCTAAGGGAAATTTAAAAACATCTAAACAGCTGTACTGATGCCCAGACAAATACATTCAAGCCTTTATCTCTGTGATCCAAACCTTTCAATTGACATGAAAGGATATTTTGCTTCTACTAGACCAGATTCTTATCTCATTAGAAAAGCAATGGGTTCAGGCCCAGGCCACTCAGGTTGGAAATTATTATATGGCTCAAGCAGTAGAGTGCCACTTTACAAGCATAAAGTCCTGAGTTCAAGTTCAGCTTGGAAATGATTATATGGCTCAAGCAGTAGAGTGCCACTTTACAAGCATAAAGTCCTGAGTTCAAGTCCAGTACAGTCAAAGTAAGAAATAATGATAATAGTATTTGGGGCTGTGGAAGTAGCTCAATGGGAGAATGTCTGCCCAGCATGTGCAAAGCTCTGGGTTCAATTCTCCAGCATTACTAAAAAAAAAAAGGTAAAGAAGATAAGTGACATTAATGTCACTTCAGCCATCTCATAGTAGAAAAACGTAGTTTAACCTAGACCAGATCCCTCATTCTTCAAGCAAGGAAACTGAGGCCCAGAACAGTTCAGAGACCTGCTCTCCAGAGTGTCAGGTGTCAATGTAAAATAAGAACTTTTACTTTACAGCAACAACCTATCAGAAAGCATACCATGGTGGACTCAGAGTCACAGGTGAGTTAGATTCTCCTCAGAGATAAATTTCTAACAGTCCCAGATATTCATAAAAAGTTGGGACTGTGGCTGAAGGGAAAAGTCATTGAACCAAGTAATACAGCTAGCCATGTCTGTATTTATGACTATGTCTGTATGTCCGGGACCTTACTAACAGGAGAGAAAAAGATAAAAGACACCATGGCCTCATTGCTGCTCTCAGAGAGAGCCCCACCCAACTGGGACCTGTATCCTGAACTTGCTACCATGGTGGACAGGAGGGGAACTTCTGCAGAGAATGCTTAAGGGAGACAGCCCAGGAGACAGCCCCACCCCCAACCAGGACCCTGCCCTCTGCAAGAGTAACCACTGGAGGTCTAAGTGCCCCCGTCACCAGATGAAAGACGAGGTGCCACCTTCTATGGATTGATGGGTCCAAGCCTCCTGTCCACACTCCACTTCTTGGCATCAATGTTGAGGAGCCATAATGGCAGAAAAACAAAAGGCCATTTTCCTCCTAGACAGTGGAGTCCATTTCTCTGTTTTACCTTTTTCTCTTGGTCCCCGGTCCAATGACAAAAGTTATCGTTTGGGGCAATTCTGGCTAGCCCCTAGAGTGCTAGTTTACCTGGCCTCTGGCCTGCTCTTGGGGAGACCTGCTCTTCTGTCACTCGTTCCTTGCAGTACCTGAAACTCCAGTGCCCCTGATGGGACAGTATTTACTATCTCAATTAAAAGCTCAAATTCTCCTCCCCCCAGGCAGCTATCTCTGCTGCCCCCTCCTTCAGGAACAAAGAGATCCCACAGTGTGGACTGATGAGATGAGTGTAGGGTGAGCCAGGATGGCCCTCCCTATTCAAATAAAACTCAAATCCCTCACAGTTTCCACACCTAAAACAATATCCCCTCAAGCCTGAGGGACGATGAGGCCTTATGCCTATCTTAAATTCCTTAAAACAACAAGGGCTACTAATTAGTTGCTCCAGCCCCTATAATAAATTTAAAATTCTTATGAAAGTTAATTTTAAAATACAAGTTACAAAGTAAACAACTGGAAAGGATATAGATAAGTAATAAATGTATTTTTGAGAAGTTAAAGGAAAAAGGAATGTTTTATTGGATGAGAAGGGATTTTGCAAAGAAGGCGTTTGTCCTAAAGATTGTTTCAAATAGAAAGGATAAGGACAAACCATCAAAGGGTTTAGTATGTTGTATGAAGGTCTGAGTAAGTTCTAAAAGTGTATAATAAAAAACTTTGATGTGGGATAAAGTTAAAGTTGAATATAATCTAAGAGCTGCCTAAAAGATTTTTAAGGTCATGTCAAACTAAAATCAAATCCTCTATGTCTATGAAATAACAAGATTATCTTAATATTGTTCTGCTCTGAGTAACATCTACAAAAAACCATTACAGAGAAAGATTTTATAAAATAAATTATTTGTGTTTTCTGCTGATCTTGTCAAGCTTTAAGTACTACTAAGTCAGAGTTCATTTACATATTTGCTTATGTGTCTTAAATGACCACCTTGTAACAGTGTTATGTTATACTTTATCTAAATATGGTACAAACATTTAAAAGGTTAAAAGTGTCAATTTATATAAAATAATGAGCTAACGCTCTCTTTTATCTAAGAGTGTTACATTTAAACCCTGACAGCCCCTGACTCCCACAGGTCATCTACCTAGGTGTGGCCTTAAAGGGACAGACTCACTCACTGAGTCATAAATGCATCAACCCAATCTTCCATTTCCCAACCACCATACCATAAGACAGCTTACAGCTTTCCTGGCAGTTATAGGATTTTGCAGAATTTAGATCCCTAGGTATGTAGTCCCTGAACAGTACACCTTTTTATACTCCTCTTAATATTCCTATTTGGGTCTCAGATAATGTATGGCCACCATTTCTCTTAGAAAAACTTGCCTCCAACAGACACTGCTCCTCTGGCTGACTACCTGCCTTCTCAGGGAACTTCTCAGAAAGCATGCAAAACAGATCCTGCGCTACCCTATAACAATTTCTGTTAAACCAGGGCATTTTGTTCTCCAAAAAGGATATTCTACCCTCTCCATTGGGACTTCGATGGACCAGCCCTCATCTGGTCATTCTCATGACACCCGCTACTGTCAAGCTCAATGGGTTCCCCAATGGTGACACCTCTCAAGAAACAATTAGAAAATGGAGAAGGGAATTGGAGGACTTTTGAAATTTTCTAGGGAACAACATTTCACAGTGGTTCTCATGGCCAATGCCCATCCTAATGCCTATGTTTCTTGCTCTCCTATTCTTAAGCTTCCTCCCTTGTATCATACTACATGTCTGCTATTGCTGATCAAAAATTTAACCAGTTATACCTCCAGGGATACCAACCTCTCAAAAACGCCAGGATAGTTGGCTGATATCCACTATGTGGAGGTTGGAGGATTGGCTCAAGACCCTGTATGACCTATGGCTACAAGGGACCTTCATCAACTTCAGGGAAGAGGAAATCATTTTTGGAGCCTGGGTGTATGCCATTATGAGACTCACTACTCCTATGCCATCTGCCAACTAACCCTCCCTTCCCCTATGCTGCCCCTTGCCAGCTTGAAGAAGCCAGAGTGAACAAAACATCCCCCTTCCTTAACAAACAAAAAGGGAGGAATGTTGGCAATAATGGTGCTGATAGGTTTCGGTTCTTACTGCACCCTTAAGTTTCTGTTTTCCAGGGTCACGGTCCTGCATCCCAGGGTCACAGTCCTGCCTCAAGTCTAGCTTGAATCCTCCTTCTGCTCCAACCTCCAATCAGCATGAACCGTAAGATCCTAACCAATCAGATCATGCTGAGTCCCACTGAGGGGTATTTAAGCCCCTGCCCCTCTCTCTCTCCCTCTCTTGGCTCTCTCTGCTCTCTCCCTCTCCCACCCGGCAATAAAGAATCTCTTGGCCAGATCACTCCTCTCCACATGGTCACTTTTGGGGCCCACATTTCCTTAGAAAGACAATAGTTAAGGAGTATGATATGTAAAGATTCTGTTTCCTGATCACCAATATTTTTCAATGTAAGACATGGGCCTTAGATGTTAAGCATTCTGCAATCACTTAGAGTAGATGTCCGTGCAGCCCATTTAGCTAATTTTGCTTTAAACATCTGCTACAGAACACAATTGTCAAAAAAACTGCACTGTGACCCAACTACACCTGCAAGACAAAGTACCGAGACTGACCACTCACATTGAGAGACACTACTGACTGGTCACTCTTTCAAAATGGGAAATGCATTTCTCCAATTTTGTGTTTGTCTATTACATAACAGTCAATAAAGAGTTGGAAATATTGCATTGGCTTACATCACTGACTACATTTGCTTTCCTGGTTACTTCCTGCTTATGTACTTTTTGTATATTCATAGAGTCAGGTCAAATATTTGACATGTATATTACACCTTGTTTTAATCTAAAATTAAATCATAATGATTAAAAACTAATTATTTTAAACTGATAGAAAAAGTATGCAACAAAATGGTAAGCTGATGGAGGTTCTGTTTTTAATTTGGTAGTATCAATAAAGTCCTATTTTCTTAACCACTTGCTATATGTGTGAACCAATGGTTTGCTTAGTTTATTTGATGAATTTCCTACCATAGGTTAGCAGGTGTATTTACTTTGTTTACACAGAATGATACCATTTTTCTAAACTGTTGTAATTTTTGGTAGATGTTTTTGTAATACTTAGAACATGGCAAAGTTAATTTTTTTTTATTAGTTTTGAATACTGTTGCTGTTTTTGAAAGTTGTTTAAGTAGGTTAATTTATATAAGACTTCTAAACAAACATACTTTAGTGTATATAGTATACTATGTTTCAAGAGTTTTAGAGTGATTGCATATATACACATACAGATAAACACACACATATATGTGTATGAAGATAGATAAGTAGATGTCCTGCAAAAATACAAATAATCTTTCTAGAAATTAATATTAAATGAACCATGAAATGATTAAAAACTTGAGAATATTCCTATGTGTTATGCCAGAGTTTGCACAGTTTGGATAAAAAAATCAAAGAGCACAAATGTTTTTTAGTTAATGCTAGATAATGTCTTCCAATGAACTACGATATGTAGAGTACTTGCTGCTGTCTTTAAGAAGCGCATCACTGATGGGCATGGCATATCTGGCATCTCCCTCATGGCTTTTGTCTAATTGGTGGTCAGTAGTGAAATCCCACTATGTTAGGTAGATTCCATTATCCCCAAAAGCCTGGAGAAACTTTGTGAGCATTCTAACAGAATATTGCGATGTTTTATCTGTTCTGCTTTTGGTATCTATATTGAAAGAAAAATTTTTTGCTGTAATTCAGGAACTCATGTATGACTCAAGTTGTAGAGAACTTACCTAGCTAACATGAAGCTCTGAGTTCAAACCCCAGTAATCTCTAAATAATATATATCTGTTAATACTCTCCTGTGACCTCTTTTTCTCTGTATCTCTGTCTCTCTCTCTCTGTCTCTGTCTCTCTCACACACACCACACACCAAACACACACACACACATTCACCCCACATACCTATATTTAAGATTAATCTGCTCTTATTATACTTAGCACAAAACGACAGTACTCAAAATCCCAGCATGTTCCAGCACTCCAATCTCTGTCATCTCTTCTCATCCTGTTCCCCCTGCTACCTGTGTTCCAGTCACATCATCCTCTTTTTAGTCCATCATAGCGGCCACAGGATCTTTCATTTACTTCTTCTCTCAGTTAAGAAGCTGTCCACTTAATGAATATGTGCTTATCTTTTAAAATTTCGCTGAACATTACTTCACTTGAGAAACTTGCTTGCACCTCATGACTTTTTTTGATGTCCTTGAATGTACTTTTTATTCCCTTTATTCATATGTGCATACAATCCACATCATGACTTGATGAGAGTTTCCATTATCACAATTTGTTCTGTGTCTTTCCCTTCCTAGTGCTCACAGTACAAATGTATCTGTACATTTGTTTGGGTAGTTATTTAACAAATGTAGGTTTTACCTATTACACTAATCGTGACATGTGGGTCATGTCTGCTTTGCTTAATACTTCATACCTAGCCTCTGACATATGGATAAGTAGTTGTCACGTAATGACAATGGTTCTTTAGCCCAGAACTGGTCCCTTCCTGGGAAAGTGTCACATTTCATTAGGGAGAGGTAAACACCAAATCAATATAGAAGAAAACATAACATATTCCAGTAATGATATATTCTATGAAGGAAATAAACCAAAGTGGAGTGAAAGTAGAGACAGTGCTGCTTTGACTGGCACAGTTTGGACAGGCTGTTCTTGAAGAGGATATTTCAAAGTATTCAGATCTTTGCATCTTGCCTACCCAGAAAAAATCTTCATTAGAGGAGATAAATTGAGACCATTTGGACTAAATTCACATTCTGCCAGACACCCTAAGGAAAAAGCAAAGCACCCTTCTCCCTCCAGGCTCAGGGACCATCAGAACCTTCAAGGGCAGTGATCTACTTCCTCAAGCTAGGCCCTACCTCCTGAAGTTTCCAAAGTAGTGTCTCCAATTGGGTGCATGTTCAACACACGAGCTGTAGGGATATTTCACATTCAAACTATAACATTCTTCCTTTGGCCCCAAAGGCTCACGGCCATTCCATAATGCAAAATGCCTAAAAATCCCCAAAATTTTAAAAGTTCCAACATTGTTCAAAAATTCAAGTCCAATATCTCCTCTGAGACTCAAGGCAAATTCTTAGCTGAACTCATGAGAAACCAAAAATAAGTTATATACTCCCAAGATACAATGGCCCAGAGTAAATACTTCCATTCCCAAAAGAAGGAATTGGAGGATAATAAGGAATGTTTGGAAGGAATGAAGGCAACACCAAATTGCAGCAGTTCATACATCAAATCCCATAGCTCTTTGTCTATCATGTATCATGTGATCTCCAAAGGATGTGGACACTTGCAACACACATGGTATCTCTCTTGGGCTGGCTCCACTTGCTACTAGCAGCTTCCCTCATCAGCTATTGCATGTTCCTGGGATCTCCATTGCATCTTTTCTCCACCCTCACAGCTTCATGCATCACCCTTTAGTGGGCTGCCTGCAGGCATTCTGACCCTGCCACACATTGCCTGATATCTCAGTCTTTCCTTTAAAATCAGGGTAAAAGCTTCCATGAACCCATAACTCTTGCATTTTTCATGCCTTCAAAACCAAGATCACATGGATAATGCCAAGGTCTGTTGACACCTTCAGTTCCAATGGGATATCCTTAGATAATAGCTGTATTGGCCTCAGAGTGCCTGTGGTGGCTGAGCATGGTGAAACAAATCCAGGGTAAATAATGTCCTATGAGGCCCTGTGCAAGGAGGGTACCCCACAGGTAGGTTCTTCACAGGGGAAGGTCTTTTAAGGGAGTTTATTCTTTACACCTATGGGCCTGAGAAGGATGCTTGTGTAGACAATTCCTAAGATGCCCTGAAGGCAATTTTCCTATTGTCCTAATGCAAACTACTGGGCAAATTTTAATGGTCTTAATCTCTTCAGAAATCCTGCCTTCCTTAGCCCAAACTTTATGCTGTTTTTAATTCTCAAATTGCAATTTTTTAAAGTCTTTCTGCTCTGCTATTTGCTCCCAATTCTCACTGTACACTCAACTAAAGCAGCCAGCAATACCCATGCCACTGCCCGAATACTAAACTATCTTGATTTAGGAAAAAAATATAAACCAGTTTTTGCCACAATATAACAAAATGCCCTGGATTTCAAACCCCAATAAAGTCCTTGTTCTCATCAGACACCTCATGACCACAATATTTACTGTCAACATTTTTATTGGCATTCTGGTGGTCTGAGATCCCCAGGAAACACCCTATTCAGCTCTGCTTCCAGCATTCCAGATTTTCTTCAACTTACTTCTCCAAAGTCTTCCAAACTCCTCCTCTGAACCAGTTCCAAAAGTTTCTGAACCACATTATCAGCAATTGTCCTAGTAATGATCACATTTCTTGAGCAATAATTTTCTGTATTAGTTAGTTTTATATTGGAGTGAGCAAATAACTGCAGAAACTACTTAAAGGAAGCCTTCACTGTTTCTTAGGGCTCAGTTCATGGTCACTTGCCTCTATGTTTCTGGACCCATAGGAAGGCTGTGGATCTTGGTGGTGGAAGTGTAAAGATGGTTCACCTCATTGTGGCCAAAAATATATATTGACAAAGAGACTGGTCACTAGGCACAACCTTCATTCATGCCCTCAGTGACCTATTTCCTTCAGCTAGGCCACACTTCTTAAACTTTCTACAACTCCTAATATAGCTCCACCAGATGGAGCCTATCAAGTCATAAGAGGGCATTTTATATTTTAAGTAAACAACTATCATTTTATATTGTGTGTTATATATAATATTATTTTCTCAGGTTCTTTAAAGTTGATTTTATTAATAGGGATTTTTGCCATGAAGAATTTTTTTATGGAGGAAAACTAAAAAATATTTCCTTTGTTTACTTCTGGGCCTTATTTTATAGTTAGAAATCCATCCCCACCTGGAATTTGTGTGCTGAGAGTTGAACCTAGGGTGTTATGCATTCTTTGCAAGACTGTTAGAAAGCTACAGTTTTATCCCTCATAGGCAGAATTAAAAAAAAAAAAACTCCTCATTTCTAGTATTTCCACACTTTTATTTTTACTATTGGTTTTTCTTGTATACTTTATGATTAACAAAAAAATGTCATGGATATTTTTAAGATTTTTTTTTCTTCATGGCTAATCTCTTGTTCTAAGTTAATTTATTGATAATATCTCTTTTCTACAGTTATTTACAATGAGACTCTATTTTTATTGGAATGTATGTGATTCTCCTTTTGGACATGATTTTCAAGATGTCTCCCTTCTTCCCCCTCTCTATCCTATACCTGCATTCTTAAAAATGTTTGTGCTGCTAAGTCAGCACTCTGTCTTTGCTTCCTTGTTGAACCAGTATATCTGCATTCCTTTTTGTTTTCTTATTGACCTTTGATCTGTGTCATCACCTCTTCCTGGCCCCCACCCTAACTACCTATAACCCAGCTCACTCTTATCATATCTACTTCCAGGAGAATTGGCATATTCATTATTTTTGTGTTCTAATACATGAACAATGTTTGTTTTGCCATTTATTTACCATGTCAAAAATTTATTCCATAAGAACTTTGTAGTTTCATCTAAGTCCTGGACACATCTTGTTAGACTTACATTTATATCACTTTTACTGGCAATTATAACTTATATTCCATTTAAAATTTTGTGCTTCAAGTGTTCATTGCTACTCTATAGTTGCACATTTAGATTATATGTGTGAAAGGAAAGTGAAGAAGCTGAAAAGAGTCACACTGAGAAAGAATCTGTGACCATCACAAGCAGCAGATCTTTATTAGGGAAAGGAGACCTGAGAGGGAATCTCAGCCATCAGAGTAACACACTGAGAGGGGCATGAGCACGCCTTTCTTACAGTCTGGGATTTTAAACATCCTGTGGTGGGAAAAGGGAGGTTGGAGGGGGACTGGCACTAGGTAAGATGGTTGAGAAAGAGGATAGGGGAGGTGTTGGACATTAATGGGAAAGTCATTGGGGTTGGAAAATATGGGTGTTGTTTTCTTAATATTCTATCAGTTCCTGAATTTGCATTGGTTCAGTGTTTCTTGACATTCCAGCATTCCAGGCTCTTTGATTATATATTTATCATATATATATATATATATATATATATATATATATATATGAGTACTGCCTATCCTCTGGCTACCTCCTGCTAGCTAGGGTCCATGAGCCTGGAGAGTTTGTAGAAGCCTGACAGCCTTGAACTGCTCCAAGGTAGCCCCAAAAATGGCAGTAATACTGAAGGACTGAAGGATGGAATGCAGGAGGTCCCAAAAGGAGATAATTGGTCAAGGAGACACTTCTCCTCCCTAGGAAATGCCTGTTTTCATATGAAAGGCATCTATCTCTGCCATCAGGCAATGCAAATAGGCTATAAAACCTCACTCCCCACCCTGACTCATGGGATCACTGGTTTCCGGGTCCCCCTGCATTCTCCAATATGCAGTCTTTCTCTTCTCTTTTCTCCAACTAAATTCTCTACAAATAAAATCTTTCCGACCTCTGCTGTTAGAGTCTGTCTGTGCTTTCATTCTCAGAGCAGGCTCAAGAACCCTGAGCATCTGAAATTCCTGCACGTGTCATCCATGCATCAATACATTCCTGTAAATTTTTTGGAGGATATTAATTAGGCATGGTAGGAACATTATAGCCAGATGAGCAAAGGTGAGAGGGACCAGAAACAGGATGATGGGTACAAAGAGGAAAGAATAGTAGTAGGCTGTGAGGATGTTAGCAGTGAGGAGATCTAATCCCCTCCTGCTTTGAAGACAATGTCACAATGGGAAAAATAAGGAGTCCCAGTGGAGGAAAAACCCATTTAGCCCAGGAAGATCACTGTTCCCAGCTGTCCATAATACATTGTTGGAAATTGGCATTGAGTTCCTGAAGTCATCATGAATGAACATGGACTGAGTGACATAAAAGCAGCATTGAGATAAAAACAGCATTCTTTGGACATGGTTTTGAGTGGCAACCTGTGTAAAGGAATATGGTCTTTGGGAGAGAAAGTGAGACATAGTTAAATACAGAAGTGTCATTGGTTATCAGCATGAGAATGAAAACCAAGGGACTTTGTTGTACAGTCTCTTGGATATAGACAAAACTTGTCTATATCAGGGGATAAATGTATGTCTGGTAAATGGTTCCAACAACAAGTGTGTCTTGGTTACTCATTACCTCATTCTTTGTTTTAGGAGAGGTTCCAAAATTATTTTCTTGAGGGCTTTCTGTAAAAGCAGTTTAAGCCTAAAACTAGAAACACCTTTATCAAGTGGAATACAGAGGAAGTAAAAGTCAGAATGCTCCCAGTTAGACCACCTAAGGGAAAATAACTCCATGAGCATGACTACTAAAAAGATAATTTTGGAGCCAGGAAAAATAATGACTTTTTATTTAAATGAAATACCTTGACCAAAATTATGATTTTCCTTTCTGTCAGAGGCACTTGCAAGGGCTTTAATGTCTGGTAGCCCTGCATAAGATCACTTCTGTAAAACCTCTGATATTTAATAACTTTTGCGAGGTTTGACATAAGTGAGTCCATCCAGATTGTGACAGCTTTCTCCTCTTGTCTCCAAACTGTGTCTGAACTTGATACTCTAGCAATATGGTTTTTTAGTATCCTGCCATATTGCTGAACATGGAACTTAGTTCTTGGAGCTTTTATTTTAATAGGTTACTTTAGATTTTTGACATAAATTATCAGGTCTCTTCAAAGTGTAAGTCTCTATATTTTCTTTCTTTGTATTACTACTTTATTGCAGAGACTACAACTTTCAGTACTATGCTGGGTAAGAGTTGTAAGAGGACCCATCCGTGCATTGCTTTTGACTTTTGAGGGGATCAATTTGTTCTTTAATCACTAAATATACACTTAGGTGTAGGTTTTTTGTTTTAAGAGTCTCCTTGTCAGGATTTTTGTCTGTATTACTATTTTATGATAGTTGTTAATGTGATGATGTTAATATTCATCATACTTCTTCTCATTGCTAATTGATTTGATTGTATGATTTTTCTTCTAAGTTGTTGATGTCATGAGTTGATTGATATTCAAACATGAAGTAAGTCATTTGCAACTGTTATAAACCTTCTTGTCCATTGAAATATTTCTTGATTCAATTTCTTAATATTTTTGGGATTTTTGCATCTAAGTTTTTAGTGGACTGTTTGCCTGCTTTGGATATCTGGGTGATAAAAACTTCATAAAATAAATTTGCAAAAGTTTCTTTCTGCTTCATTTTCTGCAAGAAGTACCATAGAATTGACATTACTTTAAAGATATGGTTGCTTTTTCCAGTTAAATTTTCCCTTTTGTGTGTGTCTGAGGTGGTGAGGTGACCAGGTGTTAATTTCCAATTTCAATTTCTTTGGGAGGTTTATGAAAAATAAAATCATTAACTTAACTTTGAATAATTTGTCACAGCAGTTTTTATTTTCCCAGCAACTGATTTATTTTAAGTAACCTAACTTATATGTCTTATATGTGCAGAGTTTGTACAGAATTCTCTTATCACCCTTTTGCTATCTACAGTGTCTGTAGTGGTGTCCTCCTGTTTCTGATGCTGGTGACTCATGGATCCTTTCCTCTTGTCTTTATCAGTCTTGCTGGACATTGTGAAGGAATCTGAACAGGTACAAAAGTTGACAAAAGCAGACAAAATATCAAAGGTGTTTCTGGAAAAATACAGTGTGACACAAACTATCAAGTGTAAGGTACTGCTGAATAAAGACCATACCACATGTGGAAAGGAAAAACATATTAGTCCAGACCACAGGACTGTCACTCTTGGGTTCAGAGTGAAGTGGCTTGGCTGAAAATGGGTAGTGGGCTTTATAGGAGGGGCCAAGCCATGAGGGAGGGAGAGAGTCTCAGTTTCTGATTATCTGTTATCACCAGATGGAATAGGTGGACATGCCTGGCTGGTTGAATAACTGGAAGTTTCAATTTGTTTTGCAAGCTGAGAAACAATCAGGTAGGGAGAAACAAGTGGTCATAAATCAGGGGGTCTGGTTTTGGTGCTAGCCTTCTTCTTGCCAGGGAAGCCTTTTGTTGGTATTATGGATGCCAAGGACCTAACATTCCAGCCTTTTGTTGGTATTATGGGTGCTGATGGATCTAGGTGCTTCATGCTGAGTGAGGGCATCATTACAGGGGGTTCATCATTAAAGGGGGTTCATTAAATTTGGAAATTTGTGAGGTCCCCAGGAGTGGAGGCTGACAGTTTTTCTCAGGCTTCATTTGCAGACAAGGCCAGGTGTTGGTAAGTTCACTTTTGACAGAAAATTGAGAGCCAGATAAGGACTGAAAATTTATGTAGGAGAAGAAGAGGGAGAGAGTGTGGGAGAGGTATAGCCTTGTGGGGCCCAGCAGTATGCAAGAGTACTCATCCTTTACTGTTATGGAAGAGTCTGAGGTTGGTGGGCAATGTTTTATCCTTGAAAGGTGCTGCCACTGGGGGATCGTATTGAGCTTGACAGCAGTAGGCATTGTGAGGACAACCAGATGGGGGCTGGTCCACTGAGACCCCAAAGGAGAGGGTTGAAGATCCTTGAAGAGAACAAGACCCCCTGGTTTAACAGAAGTTGTTTTTGACCCCTCTGTGGGGTGGTGTCAGATCTGGTCTGCATGCTTTCTGAGAAGTTCACTGAGAAGGTTAAGGTAAGGTAGGTATTCAGCCAAAGGAGTAAGGTCTGTTGGAGGCAAGTTTCCTAAGAGAAAAGGGTGGCCATACATTACTTCAACAGGGCTCAAGTAGGAAGGTCTTTAGAGGGTGGCCCTGATGCAGGTCAAAGCTAGGGGCAAGAGCTGAATCCAGGGTAACTGGAGCTCAATGGAGAACTTTTTAGATGTTTTTTTAGTATTCCAATTATTCTCTTCACTTTTCCCAATGATTGATGGTGATAAGGGATATATAGGTTCCAGGCCACTCCCAGGGTAGAGGAGAGAGTTTGTGTCACCTTTGAAATGAAAGCTGGATCATTATCAGGTTATAAATTCCAAGGCAATCCAAAGCGGAGGATAATGTCATTGATTAAATGGGTAGATATTCTGTCTGCTGACTCACCTGTAGTAGGAAAAACCTCAAGCCATACAGAAAAGATGTCAACCAAGGTTAATAAATATTTAACTTTTTTATGAGCTGGCATATGGGTAAAATCTGCCAGTCTTCCCCTGGTATGGAGCCCCAGAGCTGGTGAGCAAAGAAGGAAGGTGGTGATCTCAGGCTACCCTGGGGGGAAACCTGGGCAGAGGTGGGGCACTCTTAGGTAATCCTTTTTATGAGAGATGGGAGAGGAGGATGAAAGAATAAAGGGTGAAGGAAGTTGAGGAGGGGCTTAGTGCTTAGGGCCTCATCTTGACTGTTAAATAACTTAAATGCCATTTTCACAAGATATCCCTGGGGGTTTGATGGCCATCCCTCAAACAGGCCATCCCTTGTTTAAGTTTCCTTCAAATATCAGGGAAGGATTGGGAACTAAAATGAGAGTTGAGAATAATTAATCCATCCTTTGAAGATGGGTACAGCATGTAAAAGCTTCAGTAAGGCGCCCTATGAAGTCAGTGGGTTTTTCAGTTGGATGTTGGATAATTTCTCTAAGTTTGTCAAAATTGACTTTCCTATAGGAAGCAGTCTGTAACCCTGCAAGGAGGCAGGTGAGCATATAATTTTGGGTGGCTAGCATGGCGGAGTCCCGATAGTCCCAATGTGAGTCATAACGTGGCACAGATGTACATCCCACTGGGGGAGTGAGATTTATGCAGTGAACATCATTGGCATGTCCCTGGGCTGCCAACCAAACTCTTTCCTTTTCATCTGGAGTTAGAGTTGAGGAAAGAATAACATATATATCATGTCAAGTCATATCATATGCTTGGGTTAGGCATTTAAATTCTTTAATATAGGAGGCTGAATTATTAGAGAAGGAGCCAAGCCTCTTTTCAATTGGTGAGAGGTCAGTCATGAAAAAAGGCACATGAACTCCGATAATGCTGTCAGCTCCTGCCACCTCCCAGAGTGGGTAAAGATGGGCAGGGTATGCTTTGGAGGAAGTATGTGAGCTGGTATGGGACACAGGTGGGGAGGAGAAGTGTGAGGGTGTAGCAGGGGCTAAGGGCAAGGCTGGCAGTGTTGGTTCCTGAGAAGCTGTTGGCTCAGGGTCAATAGTGACTACTGTAGAAGGAGAATAGGGTGGTGGATGCAGGGGTGGAAGAAGGGGGGTCTGAGTCATGGAAGGATGGGGTGGGAGAAGAGATGGAAGTAGAGGACTGGTGGGAGTAGTTGGGAGGCAGGCAGATGGAGACTGTGAGGTCACAAGTAAGAGAAGAGTGTTCAGGAGAGGGGTCAGGAGAAGTTTTGGATTTTGAGAGGGGTTTGTCTCTGGCAATGAAGATTTGAACAGCATTGCAAGATTGGAGCAGGGACGGTTGAGAGCAGAGAGAAAGACAAGCTTGGCATATGGAATCTCAGTCTGCCTGCCATTGCGATGGCAGAAATTGTCAAGATCTAGAAGTGTGTGAAGAGCAAAAGTACCATTTTCAGGCCATTGTGATTGATTATCTAGCTTGTACTGAGGCCAAACAGTGTTGCAGTAATAGATCAGTTGCTTAGGTTTTATATCGTCTTGGAGACCAAGTTTCCTGAGGGAGCAGAGAAGGCATCCCAGGAGCATGGGCACGTCTAATTTAGAGTGTGTGGTCCCCACAATGTAGAAGGAGAGAGAGAGAGAAAGAGAGAGAGAGAGAGGTGCCTTGGTGAGTTTACTCTTCAGGCCAATATAGATCTAGGTCAAGATCTAGCCTCACATATGTGACTCAAGCAGAACAGCAGATCATCTGGTTGCCATTTGGTCAAAGTAATTGGAGGGGCTGTTGAGCTCTCACCCTAGGTGGAGGAAAGGAAAACAGGGAGGCAGAGCTAGAGAGAGAGAGTGAGAGAGAGAGGGAGTGTCATCTGAATGGGTTCCCAAGGGCTGGCATCTTCAGCCTGGGTTGCCATTCAATGGAAAATGTACCAACCAGTTAGCCAGGCATTCCCATGCTGAGGTAGGGACGTCAGCGGGCAGAAAGAGGCACACCTGGCATAGCACTATGACTTCCGGACCAGGCAGAGCAGGTATCCCTGGTAGGAGGGTGACACTTATCAGGTCTGAGGAGTAGGTCAGGTGGAGAGCAGTGGAAAAGAGAGACTAATGATGGGTGGGAAAGACTGCAAGGCAATGAGGTCCGAAATCCACAGTCTGGAGGCACATGGGGTCAATTCAGCAGTCTGGGTTCAGGAGAGGGCAGGACACAAAGGCCAAGGAGGGAGCAGCCCCAGGCTGGAGCATTCTGTTAGCCCCTCCTGGATTTCAGCACTAGATGTAAGGTACTGCCAAATAAAGACCACGCCACATGTGGAAAAGAAAGAGTTATTAGTCCAGACTGCAGGGATGTCCCTCGTGGGTTCAGAGAATTGACTTGGCTGAAAATGAATTGTGACCTTTATAGGAGGGGCCAAGCCATAGGGGAGGTAGAGAGTCTCGGTTTCTGATTATCTGTGATCACCAGATGGAACAGGTGGACATGCCTGGCTAGTTGAATAACTGGAAGTTCCTGAGATGTTTTGCAAGCTGAGAAACAATCAGGCAGGGAGAAACAAACAGTCATAAATCACGGGGTCTGGTTTTGGTGCTAGCCTTCCACCTGCCCCAAGAATGCCAGGGACCTAATACCAACAATATGGTGCAACAGACCCAGCAATCAGTTATTCCTGTTTCCCTCTTCCTGAACTGAGGAGGGGGGACAGAATAAGAAAGAAGGACAAAAGGCAGGATGGATCTACATGGAAACTGCCAGCTGCCCTGGATGCTAATAAGCAGAGTTAAGCTCTCCAATCTGCACTCACTGTGGTGGCATTAAGTCAATGAACTAGCACCCTTCACACACCTAATTAACATGAAAGTGAGCAACACAGATAAAACCTCTACACTCTGATACTTTGCTGGCAACCCTCTATGGAGTTACCTGTCACCTGACAAGATCATTGTTTCTTTTCTTCTTGCTTGCTTTAACAAATTCCATACTTTCATGCTTGCCTTTTGTTGTCTGTGAATTTCATTCCTGGAGTTTGGTAGAGCTATTATGGCAGCAGGCCCTGCCTACCACCAACTGCTGAATTAGAAGACTGCTAACACTTGCCTGCCTCTCAAAAAAGCAGTATCAGCTGGTCAATTTTTACCTTGTTTGTTTTCAAAGAAATGCTTTTTGTTTCATTTCATTTCTCTATTTGTTTTTATTTTTCAATTCAATTGATTTCTGCTTTGATCTTTATTAATAATTTCACTCCTTTTCTTCTGACATTGCTTGATATTCCTTCTGTAGGTTTTTGAAATAGAGCTGAAACTATTGATTTAAAGTTTTTCCACTTTTCTAACATGAGCATTTAGTGCTATGGATCTTCCTCTATTCCACTGCTTTGGCTGTCTCCTACAAACCTTGATATTTTGTGTTTTCACTTTGTTCATGTAAATCTATTCTCATTTTTGCTATAGGCATTGCTTAGATTACTTTGGAAGGTATTTAATTTTCACCTTTTTGGAGACTTTCTGTTACCTGTCTCTTGTTAACTACTAGTCTTTTTTTTCCACTATGGTCCAAGAGCAAGATGTATCATGAAAATCACTTCAAATTTGATGAAACGTATTCTATATAATTCCTCTCATTTGTTGAGATAGGCATGTCAGAATTCTAAAATACAATTTTGGTTTTGTGTATTTCTCTTTTAAGTTTATTTTGATTCACATGCTTTGCCATACTACTTTGGTTCATCACAAATTTAGGATTGCAATGAGTTATTTGTGGATGGACATTTTCTTTCTTCCTTAGGTAATTTTTCCACTTTTGAAGTGTACTTTATCTGTTATTAATACAAGCATTCCTGGTTTATTTTTGGCAGTACTGTTTGAATTCAGGGCCTGGCACTTGCTAGACAGGTGCTCTACCACCTAAGCAACTCCCACAGCCTGTGGTTTATGTTATTAATATGTGTTGATATACATTTTCATACATTTTTTCCATCTCTTTATGTCATTTTATTTGTATCTCTTAGGCCATGTATAATTTTTGAGTTTATATCTGACAGGAACATCTACATCACATAGTTGACAAATTCATATTTAATTTAATTATTGCTGTGTTATGGCTCAAGACTATTTTATTTCTTTATTCTCTTCTTGTACTATTTTTTGGAGATATTGGACTTTTGAACTCAGGGTCTTGCACTTCCTAGACAGGCGCTCTACCATTTGAGCCATGTCCTTAGTCCCTGTGTACTTTTTAATGTTTTCTTTTTCCTGCCTTGCTGTAAATGACTCAAAATTGGTTGTAATTTAATTTTGATCAGTGTGTAGTGTTTTCTGGCATATCTATTTGTAATCCTTTAGGTGGATGCTGAAGGTATTATATTTACATAACTTACTGAAGTGAATTGTGTCACATTTTAATAATTTGAATAAAGTATAAAAAATTTACCTCCTTTTCTATGCTTTCATTTAATACAATTTCCTCCAATTTTTCATCTAGGTACATACTGTTATAAAATTGCTTCAGCTTTCAATCATAATTTTGGAAACTCAGTAGGACAAGGATAATTCATTGTACTTAACAATATGTTTCTTCTTATTTAATCTTCATGCTTCATTTCTCCTTAGTTGATTTTATCTGTGGCATGTTTCCCTACAGAAAATGGTATTATTTATTAGTTTGCTCAAGTCAATGAGATCAAGTATGTTGCCTTGTTAACTGGAGTATGGTATATGTTAAAATATCCTTGGAGTTTAGTATACAGAAAAATATTTTGCATGTTATATGGATGGATTGAGTTACAATTGTATGTTCTCTAAGCATCCCAAATATTCAAAGGATATTGAGATTTTACAAAAAATTGTCTTTTACCAATACTTGTAGAAGAATATCTATGTAACAACTAATACCTGTGAACAACAAATTTCAAATGTGGATTTGAAATACACTTGTGATGTCAACTCCTATCTGTTCATTCTGTTATTGTAGAAGGGGACATGGCATTTGGGTAAGTTTTGTATTTATTGAAGTCCATACAACTCTTGGAAATAAAAATAGCATCAGTGTATCTAACACATAGCAGCCAGTCCTGTAAATAGTTGTTACATTGACCCACAGGCTGAAAAATTTCTTTATGTCTTAGTTTCTCATGTGGTAATGCATGGATCCCTGACTTCTACATTGGCAAATAAGCTTCTGAACATTATTTTAGGATTTGATAGTTAATATTTATAAAACCAATGCTCAAAATTAGGCTTCTCTCAATATTTATTTGGAAGAGCATATCATTTATGTGAGTTATTAGGTTGTTAGCCCTGTTCTCTAAAAGGATAGGTAGTACCTGAAACACTGAGGCTCTTAAGTAGGCAAGTGTAATATGCATTTTGAATGGAGAAATACAAATGTCTGCACTAGCGTACCAACATATGTATTTTTTTATTATTTTATTATTCATATGTACATACAAAGCTTGGGTCATTTCTCCCCCCTGCCCCCACCCCCTCCCTTACCACTCACTCTGCCCCCTCCCTATCCCCCCCACCCCAATACCCAGCAGAAACTATTTTGCCCTTATTTCTAATTTTGTTGTAGAGAGAGTATAAGCAATAATAGGAAGGAACAAGGGTTTTTGCTGGTTGTTTACATGAATATTCTTTACTGTGGCCCTCAAAAGAATTATGAAGTGCTTCATTTTATGATCTCAGTTTTTGATGAAATATTTGTAAACTTATGAGTCTCAATGAAGCCTTGTGAATTTCAGAAAATGCATTTTCATACATATTCATAAAAAAACCATAAGCATTCCTTGCATGGAAAGATTAAGTGTTAAAACAAAATCATTCAGTGTGTTTTCCTTTAGATTGAAGTAGTTATTTCTGTTGTACTTACATTAAATGCATTGAAGTTTATAATTTATAAAATCATATTTGTGAGCTAGCCATCATTGTATGTATTGATAGCATAAAGCCCTGCAGGAAGGATGTGGTTATTTGTTTAGAAGTCTCAATTATTCCTGGGATAAAAGATGTTTCAGGATAATTTCAAAGACTATCCCCACAAGGACTAATTTGCTAGGAAAAAAATCTTACAAAGGTAAGCAGTATTTTAATGATCAGGGACAGTTAGTTTTAATGAAGTTCAATGAAGATAGCCCTTCAAGTCTTGAAATGTGCTTATTTAGTCCCATGGCTTAACTCCAAGAGTCACATCCCCCTGGGAGGGGAGTTGCTAAAAGATGTTGAAGATGATTGTGTTCTTTCACAGATGTCTAATGTACAATTAGAGGTTAACATGAAAGTAAAAGGAGAACACTAATTAGGTTAATTGGTAATGAGTGACATAATGAGTAATATTTGTTAATACATACCATGAAGTTTCTTAAATGTAACATTTTGAAGAATAGGTAATTCTAATAACTATATTTTCACAATAATAAATGAATGTATGGAGGAAATAAACAATACTTTCTTACCCTGGCACATTTAGATAAAACTAAGACATGAGTGGACTGGCTTCTAAATTTCATGCAAGAAATATAAGTTAAAATTATACACTGTGTGAATTAAAAACAATGAAATTTGTACTGATTTATTTGAGTAACTCAAAACAAAATTAAACCTATAATCTCAAACTCCGAACTTTCTATCACGAAATTTATATGCTATTCCTTCCCAATTGTGTGAAATTCTTAATAAAGTTCTTAACAATTCATAACTAAGTGCTATATTATTCATCATATATTGCAATTTGCAATTCCATGATTTATTACATGAGTTTAGTGGTCAGACATTCATCTGTTGCTCAAGGGTCACCATTGGACGGTGTGAGGGTTGAAGACAATGAAAGCATCCCAAACAAGGGACCAAATGAGTACATATCACATCTTGGAAACCCCAAATTAAAGACCAATATGCTGGAGGTATTTGTTCATTCTTGCTAAACGTATTAAGAGTGCTTTCAGAGAAATGTGTGTTTTTAAGTACAGCTTAAACACACTCTGATTGCTAGTATAACAAGAGTTGGGAGACTTTACTCCCCTTAGCTCAACATTTTATGGTTAGCACATTTCTTGCAATGAAATATTTTAAAAGCTACTTCCCTTGGAAAGTTTTGGTAGATTTACTATGAGCAAAGAGGCCAGACAAGAAAGACAATTCCTTCTTTCCTATCTACCTACCTACCTTCTTTCCTTCCTTCCTTCCTTCTTTCCATACAATCTTTTTGTGTAGCCTAGACTGTCCTCCAACTCATGATCCTACTTCTCCCTTTCCAATTCCTGGGATCACAGGTGAGTGCCATAGCACCCAACTTAGTTTCTTTAATAATCTTAACCTCAGAAATCTCCTTATCCTATGAATTTTGCTTAGCTAGTTCCATGCTAGTTTCTCATTCTTCAATTTCATCTCTCTCTGAACACTACCTCTACCCACATACAAGGATTCCCCTTTCTGGATATCTTCTTGAAAATGAACATTACTAACTGAACTATACATTACTAATGTCAGGTATTTTTTCTATCCTCACTTCTACATAGAATTTTGCATTTCACAGTCATACTGATCAGTAATGCTGCTGACTAAACAACTCTTTTTGCAGGGCCATTAGAAATGGACACACTGCCTGAAAACAGCACCTGTCTTGGTCTCCTGTAATCTGAATGAACACACTGGAGACAGTCCAGGATTTAAGTGTATGTGAGCTCTGACTTTCACACCTTCTTTTTTTCCACATCCAGGTTCAGATATACTCTAAGTTGTTGAGGGGTGGGACAAAGTGGAAGGATAAAATACAAATATACACAGATATCTTTCACCATACATTAAGGGGGGTCAAGATCAGGATCAGTAGAGATAGAAAAGTAAATAGTGAGAGGAATAAGTCTTTGTTAGGAAGTAATAAAACGTCAACATATTTGTGCACATTCAACAATAATTTGAGATAAGTGTGGATTTAAGAAAGAATACCAAATTGTACCTTTGTGTTGAACCTCAGAGACACATAACTAGAGGATGTTGCCATATTCTGAGGCAGGTCTGTTTCTGGTTTTCCTAGATGGAAAGCAAAACTGTGGTTTTACAGACTCAGTATAGTCACCTAAAATTTCACATCTGCTTGAATGGTTTTGTGAGTAAGCATGTGTTTTAATATATACTTATATTCATATAATACTATAATTTTATGGATAACATAACATTAGTTGCTTGCATCTTTCTCTAGATATCTATCCATAAATTATCTTTACTGATCTTGGTCTCATAAAACTCTCTTATAATGGGCATGCAGTACAAGTGAGTTTTCTATAGTTTCTGGTAACAACTTGGGAAGATTCTGCCAAATAACAGCTTTAAATATTTTTTTTCTTTGTTTCTTGTGCTGAAACTCATCATGATATGTTGCCTTCCATGGGTGCAATGCAAATCTATTTGAATTTTAAGTAACCTGATAAAAGCCAATACTTGATCAATATATGCAACAATGCTTATTTCCCTAGGAGGAAAAAGATCAGATGATAAATAAGATAACACTATCATTAAAAATGATACCCCCAGTTAGAAATGAGGAGTGAAATGTACATTACAATAATTTCTTCTCAGAAAAGTATTCTTTTTATGTTTAGGTCTCACACTGTTACATTTTATTTCAAAAGAATAATATATAAGTAATATTTTTTACATGTTGGGCTTGATTTGAGATCTTGGATAATTACTCTTGGGTTGTTAAAAATGAATGTAGTATTTCAACTTACTAAAGTTTATTGTGTCTCTGGATTTAATTCTGTCTAAGATGTTGTTTGTGTAAGTTTACTCAATGAACAGTAGAAAAAATGACTGCACTGTGTAAAATTTATATTGGAAAATATGTATATTCCTTTCCAAAAATATTAACAACTATATTTTTTGAAGAAATTAGAGATATCAAAATTGATGTAATTCAGGATACTATACTGAATGCAGACCTTATTTCCCTAAACAAAGTTTTTCCTTTAGTTTACATTTGTATTTGGAATCTCTTTCATAGTCTGCATTGTATCATGATGTAATTGATGAAGATTGGATGACTGGGATAGGAGGTCATGGAGGCCTCTTTCACTTTTGTCCCAATAAACTCCCTTATATTCAGCTCAAAGAATTAGTCTACAGATTATACCAGCAGTAGGCCTGGAAAATTGGAGTTGGGTTGGGCTTCAATGTGGAATGTAATTTTTGATAAGTGCAGTATATACATTAGCAGAGTGATATGGGTTGTGTTGTTTCCTCCCAAGTTCATGTGTGGAAGTGCTAGCTCCCAGTACCTCAGAAAGGTAATTAAGTTAGATTGAGGCAATTAGGATGTGCCTTACCCCGATATGGCTAACGTTCTTATAAGAAGAGGCAATTTGGACTACACACCGGGACAAAGAACTCAAGAGAATTCAACATTGAGGACACTTTGATCTTGAACCACTCTGTCAAGTACTATGAGAAAACACATATCTGTTTAACCACCCAAAATATCCACCAATGGTATACTGAAAGGATAATGGTGGAAAGATATATGTGAGCATTTATAGCATCGCAGGTATAGGAGCAGAATTACCAGGTATTAGGACAGTGTAACATGTACTGCTTATTTTGGGCCTTTATGATAAATTGGTGAAGATCTGTAGAAATAGGAAAGTGATTACTCATCAGTATAAGGTGAACATTAAGCAAAATGGTGCCTTGGCAATATTTAAAGTGTTTATTACCTCTTTTCTGAAGTTATATAGCAGAAAATCTGAGCCTTGGGAACTTTATTATAAAAGGCACAGAGCTTTGAGTTGGTTGAATTACCAAGTCTTGTGAATTTGCTTTGCCAAGAGCAGTGGCCCACTTGAGAACAATCTGATATTTGCCATGGGGACATCTAAATCAATGCAGTAAAAATCTTTAATTCACTAGGTTGCTCCATTCCTTCTGTGTTATCATTGTATTAGAATATCATCTTCCCTGAAGATGATGCATAAGCCTCTGGCTTGAAAGACACGACCTGTCCATGTAGGATCTGCTCTGCCTTCTAACCTGGCCAAATAACCTGTTAGTTACAACATTATCTAGCTTTGCAGTGCTGGGCCTGCTTAAATAGGAAAGTCATGGAACTCTAAGTGAACTACAGAACTTAACTAACATGTGTGGGATGAAAATGAATGGAACTAGCTGCTCACAGTGCTGAATCAAGATTGGAAGACATAGGTTGGTTAATGAGAGGTTTGTTTGGTTGATTTTTTTGATAAAGATGATTTTTTTCCATGGTGTAGGACCTATCACACTTCAGCCATGGAATATCATATGTTGTGAGGATGGTTCTTGGAAGCAATGATAGCTATTGCAAAGCAAAATAGAAATATCAGAATTTCTATGGAAGCTGGTTGAGTAAAGGTTTACAAAAACTCAGAGTAGTGAGCATAATACAGTGGGTATCTCATTAAGGGCATAAAATCCAGCTGAGTACATTTCACAGGGAACATACATCTTCCCCAAAATGATAAGGAGCTCATTGAAAGGGAGCACCAGCTTCACTGAGAGGCTTAGTGAGGATTTTTTTGCTACAGTTAGAACTGAGAATAGAAGGAGCTGTTATAGAATAGAGACCCAAATTGCAAGGGGAATGGTAATATTTCTAAATGAAAGCTAGATGGTATCACTAAGCCATCAGAAGTTTGGTGAGTGCAAATATCTTATTGAGTTGCGAGATCAGAGTAGCAACAGTGGGAGCTGAGCCATGGGGAGATGGCTACTGGAGCATGCCCTCCTTGGGCCAAGGTAGTTGAGCAGTCTCAAGAGTGTGGCTTAAATTATACAATAAAACTGAAATCAGGTACTTTGAGGGAAGTTACATCAATAAAGATTCATGATCTCTGGCCTGATTTCTGGGTTTCAGATCAGTCTCAGACCCAGAGCTCATTTCCTGAGGAAGGACTGAATTCCAATTAGTAAGAATCCTGCAGAACCATGGAAAGTGTATCTGAAAATCACTACCCTAGTTCTTCCCCAAAGACACATAGGAAGCATTCATTCATTGTAGAATGGGAAGTCATAGACATTTTGAGGTCATCAAAACAAAAGGACTATGTCAATACTGACTTCTAGTGATTGAAAAAATCAGGACTGCACTTTGTTAGTGGGATATGCAGGAGACACATCATTAATGGAGTTCTGACCCAAATATGGCCCACACATTTTCTTTCCACTTAGCCTAATAGCAATTTCCCTGATCCACAAATGTTAAATTTAAGTTGATACAATTAGTAGTTGAAAAAAACAGTATATTGGTCATTGCCTTGGTATAGGAGTAACCATCATTCAAAATGCCTGGGGAAAACTTTTAAAAACTTCTCCATGACATGCAACCTAACCTCCCATCTCCATAGCCGAGATAATAATTTTTTTTAAATTGCATTTTGGAGCAATGCCTGATGTTGATGATACTTTCAATGTACAAAAATTCAGGAGTGATAGTTGACACTTAATTTAACTGTGCGGCCCTCATAAAACCTATCAGGATCTTAGAGACAATAGTAGACTTACAAATATTTTCACAGCATGGCTTCCAAGATGGTTTCTGTTGGTGACATTTTTCAGCCATGAACCAAAGGAAGCCCAAGCCAAGTGGCTTAATCTCTAAGGAGATAATCTTGAAAATGAACAACACGCTTATCACATTTCACTGGCCCAAATATTCCTGTTGCCAGGAGGTTGAGAAATGTAGTCTCTAGTTGAGAGGATCATGCTGAGTGAGCATTAAAAAGAAAAGGAGAGACTAGTCCCTGAAAGACCACAGTTTTTTTCTACAGGATAAACATTTTCTCTGTTTTTATGGAGGAGATGCAATCACATGGCATGGCATGAAACAACTTCTAGTGGGGACTTGGGTGGGAGGGTGGTCAGAGCTAATAGCAGGTCTTCATCATCTTTTGCCTATGTCATTTCTTGGCAGATACTTCTCTGTTTACATGTATTTGGTTCATGCCAAACTCTAAGGTTACTTTCCCTTGTGTGGCACCCGAAAGTGCAGTAGCTCTAAAACAGAGTTCTAACATTGCATAGTATGAGTTGAAAAACAGGATTATGATGAGCAAATGAACCAGACCTTTGTAAGAGAATGAACTCCAAGTCCCAGAGTCATCCCTCAAGGGGTAGGTTTTGTACTGAAAATAATGCTGTAGTATGTTCTTGTTGCTACACCCTCCTGTAGGGTAACAGTGGCTTTCTTGGTGGATATCTAAACAGCCTGCTTGTCAGAATGCACAGTATGGGGGTGAGAGGTACCCATGTTTTAGAGGTAATTAACCAGAGCCAGCAGGCCAACTCATGGAAGTGCAGTTGTGACTATTTTCACTATTCCCACTATGGTCAGTTCAGAAGATGCACCTCCCATGTCCAGGCCTGGTGATCGATTGTCTGCAGGATCCTGTGTGATCCTCTGGAATTCTTGTGAGAATCTTACTTATTAGAAACAGATCCTTATGGTTTTTGGAATGAGTTTTTTTCTCTTACTCTTTGGTTATTACTGAACCTAACTGGGGTTAACTGGGTGGTGACAGGAGATGCAGAAAAGACACAGGATAGATAGACAGACAGAAAGTGGGTCAGGTTTGTTGGGGGCTCTAGTAGAGACGCACAACCCTCATTGCTTCTTTTCTCTATTATTCTTTTCACTTTACTCTGCCTCTTTTCTCTGTTTTTATTCTTTAAGGCCTTATTCCTTTACAGTTCTTTAGAACCTTGCTTCTAAAGTCTTTCCTTAAAAACTCGCTTTTAAAGTGTTCTTTAAAACCTTGCTTCACTATTCTTTAAAATCTCTTTCCCTAGCTCACACTGTTCCTAGCTCGCCCTGTTCCATGTTTTCTCATAACTGTTCTTTAGCATAATCTCTCTTAAAGTCTTTGCCCCTATAATTGCACTGTCCCATGTTCTCTGTAGCTTTTCTTAGGATATCTTTTCTAAAGCCTATGTATAAAGTTCTTGGTACAGACTTTCTATCAATCCCTCTTTAGAAAACTCCTTTAGCAATTTCCCTTTGGTAATTCTTTTCCCTTCAGCAATCTCCCTCCAGCATTGTCCCTTCAGCAATCCTTTTCCCTTTGACAATTCTTTTCCTTTCCAAAGCCTTCCACATCAAAAAGCCAAAAGCCAAAAGCCCAAAAGCAAAAAGCAAAAGCCTCAAGTAAACAGCCCAAAGCAAAAACCCCAGTCCTCCTTCAGTGAGTCTTTTATATCCAGTGGTGAACAGGGTAAACAGAGCAGCAGTTCTCAGGTAGGGGTGTGAAATTGTAACAGGAGAAACCTGGCTTCCTGCTTTTCTGAAAGTAAACAACTTAGGAGAAGCAGCTGTTCTTCATTTTCCTTTTCTGCAGCCAGGAGCTGTGCCAATCTCAGCCTACAGGTAAACATCTTAGAAAAAGCAGTTGAGCTGCATCTTGCCTTGCTTACGTTCAGTTCTCATAGGTTTCTCAAAATCCACTCTCCACACTTCCTACTGACCTTGTGCACTGACTACTATCCTTCATATAAATTGTTTTCTGGTTCTAGAAGGAAATGTTTCTAATTGTGCCCAATGATGATAATAGACTGGTGGACTACATAGATGGTCTCTGACTTCTAACAGTTCAAATTTAACATTATAAAAGTGCAAAAGTGATATGCATATCCTTGAATTTTGAATTTGGATCTTCCCATAGAGTAGTGATCCAGGTGTGTGTCAATACC